>NC_061092.1:18513717-18561217 GCF_015104395.2 Macrobrachium nipponense
AAAGAAGAAAAGCGAACCCATCTTCCTTACAATTTTATGGAAGAATCTTCTGCGTAAACCCCATTCGGCGTCAGCGACCATTGTTGTCGTAACGCCAGTTCACGATTCTAAACGTATAAAACACAGGGTCTAATTTGGCACCTACAGCGAGACACCAACTCAGCCGACAGCTTTGTCCTTATTTGCAAACGATCGTAACCAAAGCCGTTTTATGCCATTTCTCTGTTTTATGTCTTTTCTCGTTTTCTCTCGCATTCTGGAGGAGATTCAGCCCAGTCATCTTTCTTAATAAGGAGGACGATATCCATAGAAATGTGGAAAAATGAACTACCGTAACAGAAGATTAATACTTTCAATTTTCATTGTCGTATGTTGGAACTGGAGAAGGGACGGAGTAATGGCAAATCCTGTGCTTGTTTTAATGAGAGAGAGAGGAGAGAGAGAGAGAGAGAGAGAGAGAGAGAGAGAGAGAGAGGTAATCTTGTGCTTCTTTTGTTATGCGGTCTTGAGAGAGAGAGAGAGAGAGAGAGAGAGAGAGAGAGAGAGAGGAGAGGAGAGAGAGAGAGAGAGAAGAGTGAATTCTTAGAGAGAGAGAAGTAATCTTGTGCTTCTTTTGTTATTTGGTCTTGAGAGAGAGAGAGAGAGAGATAGAATAGCAAATCTTGCACTTGTTTGCGATTTAGTTGTTCTCAAGGGGAGTGTTAAGACAAAAAGAGAGATAATATCGCCTTTGTCAATCTTCAGCGTACACAAAAACAAACAAAAAAAGATACAAAAACATAGATTATGCTGAGTCAGTAAATTTCATTCTTCCTCCTCTTGACTTTCCAGCGGGTATCAGTCACACCTGTTGACTTGGAAGGACTTCATCAAAATGAAATGACGAGTCTTTATCCGATGATGATGGCGATTATTTTCTGGAAGGTCACAACAAAATATCGCCGACGAGACCTGTGACGTTCGGCATAAGGACCACCAGATGAGTCTGAGTCAGGCCGTGACATTGGTTTCTAAAATAACTCCTTTGTTGCAGAGAGAGAGAGAGAGAGAGAGAGAGAGAGAGAGAGAGGTTCTTCAGGATCCACTGGAACCGCATTTAAAGGTAAATGTTTTTAAATCTTAAACCTTCAAGGCTACGTTCCAATGTAGTTGACTTGAAACCAGTTACGGCGACAATATTCAAATGAGCAGGATGCCAGCAAGAGCGATTTGCATCGCAAAGCATTCCACTGCTAACCTAAGGAGGATGGTGAAACGGCTTTCCAGGGTTTTTTTCATCAATTCAGTGGCATCGCAGTAAAAATAGCAACGGCAAAATCCGGATCTTTGGGACCAAATACCCAAATCCCGATCTCATAACAATACCATGAAGAAATGCTTCATTGGCGAGACATTCTCATGACAGTAACGTCAACAAGAGGTAAAAAAAAAAAAAAAATGGGCCGAAGAACGAGTTTTCTGTTCAGCGTATAATGCTGTATGAGCCGCGGCCCATGAAACTTTCAGCCACGGCCAGGTGGTGGCCTGTCCTATAGCTTTACCAGATACACAATCATGGCTAACCGTAATCTTAAAAAAAAAAAAAAAAAAAAAAACTACCGAGGTTAGAGGGCTGCAATTTGGTAGGTTTGATGCTTGGAGGGTAGATGATTAACATAACAATTTGCAGCCCTCTAGCCACAGTCGTTTTTAAGATCTGATGGCGAACAGAAAAAGTACGGACGGACAGACAAAGCAATCTCAACAGTTTTCTTTTACAGACAGCTAAAAACGTTAACATCCTCATATCTCTACAATAACCACTAAAAAGCCAAAAATACTACCCGACAAAATCCTCATTTCATAACAAGAAAACCAAGAGCAAAATAACAAAAAATTAACGAGGAAAGTTCATCAAAATCCCACCTCGTATTCGACAAGCAAATCCACTTAGAAGAGATAAAGGAAACGGGTAAAGAAACGCAATGACGACTACACCACCTTGACATTGCATTTGGATATTCGTCCTTTGGAATGTTCGTCCTCCAATCTGGGGCCTAGTTTTTCATCAGATGATCGCATTACTCTCAAGGTCGACACTACGGATGAGGTTCGCTCACTGGACACTTGGCTAAGCACTTGTTGACACTATAATATATTCAAAATTTAGTGAAGACCATCATTTATCGATTACTTCATACCGTTTTTTTTTTTTTTAAATAAGGCAGCAGTTCCAGTAAGTATGAACAGCTATACTACACCGCTTATGGCATTACAGAGGGGCAGATATTTTTTCCTTATTATAACAGAATTTTTTTCTTTTTTGTGTGTTTTGCTTTTATTGCGTATCAGGAAAAACACATATATAAATTGCTTCTGTACACACACACACGTCACGCAACAGCACACGCACGCACACACACACACTTACACACACACATATATATATATATAGTATATATCATATATATATATATATATATATATAATATATATGTATATATTTATATACATATATACATATATATTATATATATAAGTATACCATATATATATATATATATATATATATATATACACACATATATACATATATATATTATATATATATATATATATATATATATATCTCCACTATATACCAGCCTAAATCCCACATACAGTTGAAACCAAGGACTTCAACAAACATGCGTTTTTATACTTCCGTGCGCATATATCTATAAACAGACTTGTAAGTCCGCATTGCAATGTCTGTCCACTAAACTGTCATCATGCCTAAACTGGGTGTAAGCAAAAACTACGAAAAAAAAAAAGGAAAATCGAAAGTCGACCTTGAGAAGTATAACAAAATAAGATTTTTGAGTGGCTGGGCTTTGTAAAAAAAAAAAAAAAAAAAAAAAAGGATAAAATAAAAAAAGAATACAAAAAGCAATATGTTAAGATAAAATAAAAAGAGTACAAAAAGCATATGTTAAGGATTTTTTATAATAAAGCAATGGTTGTTCTTGCCGGTGCAATGAGATACTGCGTGTTGTCAGCGCTGGAACAGAGAGGGAAAGTAATGTGATCAGACAAAGTCCGATTTTGTGGAATGTATATAGTTTGTAAGGATGTATATATTCTTATATGGATGAATATATTTTGGATTTCGTCCGGATACTGTTTAGGTGTGTAGGAATGTAAGCACACCGCTCGCAAGCATACACAAGAACATTTCGGCAAAAACACACATGCAAATGTATATATGTGTGTGCGTGTATATGTATATATAGCTCATACATATGTGGATATATATTTATACATAAATACATATATAGATACACACACACACATATACTATATATATATGTGTGTATATATATATATATATATATATATATATATATATATATATATAATATATATAATATGATATATCATATATAATATATTATATATATCGTAAACAGAATCTTAGTCCTATCTTCTACGCAAACTTAAAAACCAAAGTAGGTGTGCCCTGTTCATTCCAGCGCATCTTGACTGGGATCATTACAATATGAAAGAGAGAGAGAGAAGAGAGAGAGAGAGAGAGAGAGAGAGAGAGAGAGAGAGAGAGAGTGTAGTTTCAGAAATCCGAAAGAGGAGCTAGGTTATCCAACATATCCTCATTTTTCGTAAAAAGTTATGAACATTTACACTCCACACATATAAATAAGTACGTATACCTACACGCATAACATAGTACACTTGCTCCAACAATTTCACAATACTGATCCAAACATAGTCACGATTATGTACAAATATACGTTGCGCTTGTACGAGCAATCGAAATTTCATACAAAATGTAAGTATGCTGAGTAGGCTGTAGAGGGATGGAAAATAGTTACTGAGCAATAAACGTTCTTAATCAAAAGACATGCATGAAGAAAGATAAAACTGGAGAGAAATTTCCGATTTATATGTAAATAAGTGAAATAAATATAAAAGTGCATTGACGTGGACGCTTAATTTCTATCTCTGTTTTTCTTCATCGCTTATTTAGATGTTAAAGATAAACTAAATTAAGAAATACCAAATGACAGCGTGAACACAAGAGTTCCGTAAAAGATATGAAAAATAAGCACTTTTATTACTCTTTCTTGAAAAGGCATTGTACTTCAAATTAGCTACGTCATCTTTCAAAGAGGTAAGTGATCAATACTCCATCCAAGAACAAAAATAACTGTAACATAATCAACTTTGTAGAGATACATTCTGTTCTATCCCAGAAAATGTTCTTCTAATAAAAGTATCCAATTTCATCTTCCGATCTTTTGTTCTGCCCAATAAATGTTTTAATAAAAGTATCAAATTTCATCTGCCTATTTTTTGTTCAGCCCAATTAATGTTTTAATAAAAGTATCAAATTTAATCTTTCGACTTAATCATCAACGCTATCCGATGGAATAATCATACGGACAGTGAATAAGACAGCAGACTTGAACTAAAAAGAAATGAATAACGCGGCCTAAAGTATTGTGAACACAACCCCAAGGACATCAGCACGGAGACATCATGCATCATCATTCTCAAGAAGTGGGAATAAGCCAGTTTTTCTTATTCAAAATTCGTCGCTTTTAAAGAGCTTGACTTTGACCTTATCCTCAGGAGATCCTAGAAAGGAAGAACTGGAGCACATCATCCCCAAAGACATCGCTGGGACATCGTTTTACCTTTGACATTTACCCACCCCGGCAGCAACATCCTTGACGGTGGCGATGATGGGGCGGACAAGAAACTTCCCCCGGATGAAACTTCAACGCTGGACTACAAGAAGTGAATTTTGTCCAAGGGCGCCCGGCCACGCCTGGTCATCGGGGTCGCCTTGGTCACCCCCATCCCACCCGGAGAGCCATCCTTCTATCCCTTCCCAGGCCGCCCGACGCGACTCTTGCCCTGTGGTGTGCCCTCGGGAGCTCAGGAGAAGCAGGTAGACTCACTGAGATCGGCAAGGATGTGGTCTGGAAACTGTTCAAAAGGCTAACGGTTGCGGTAGCAACTGGAATGGGGTGCCTCAGGCTGCAGGCAAATCAATGATCTCGTTTTACGATCGAAGCAATGAAAGGAGGCATTCTCTACGCACAAAAAACCTTCTGTAAACAAAAGTAAAGTCTTGAGCACTCCGCATTTGGTATTCAGTGACTGACAGAATTCTGAGAACATGGCCTCAATGAAGTTATGTTAATCAGCGATACGGTTTAATGGGGAATAAACAAACATAATATTAGAGGATAAAAGAAAAACAAAACTGACATTAAAAAGGTAAAAAACAAAAACTAAGAGGGAATATATTTACGCATATCCTAACCGGTGCATGATACTATTTTATCAAGCCCACAACATGAACATAAATATATATAATATTTTCGAAGGCTAAGCATGGTGAGTGTCTTGCTTCTAACAGGCTACTCTATTTGTTTCTACACAAATGAACTCTATTATGCATTTGCTTATATACATATATTTATACACGTGCGCGTGCACGCTCGGAGAAACACACACAATACATACAGACATATATATACATATAGAAATAATATATATATATATATATATATATATATATATATATATATATATATATATATATATATATATATATATATATATATATATATATATATATATATATATATATATATATATATATATATATATATACATCTTCAGATCTCTGGATCTAGACCAACGGGATCAGGGCAACCATGGAAGTGGAGTTAGGCTTGATTATTAAATATATAATTTGTGAGGCATTTTTTCAAAGGTCAATTGAGCGAAAGCCTGCACAGCCTCAGCTTTCTGATCTCTAATCTTAATTGAGTAATTACTCCTTTCCATGAATTAAAAGCAAAAACAACTCTTCGGCAAAAATGAGACATGATACCATATTGGAATTTACGGAAATTCCACATCCAATGAGATAATGATGCAAGGGAGATGGAGATGGCTTGGACGCGTTCTTCACACAACCCTTGGGAGAACAGCACATGATAGTGTGATCTAGGCTCCTGTGGACACCAAATGAATCGGAAGACCCAAACCTATTTGGAGGAGAAGTATGATAAGGGGAAGATAGAGATGAGTGGAGATTAGTGGAAGATAAAGTATATGAAACACACGTGGGATGGAATATCACTGAGGCCCATTGCACTGCAAATCGTTGGAGTCGATGATTATGAGACCTAGAACATCGATAATTATAATTCGACTAAAGAAACATCGGTTGGTTACTGATGTCAAGAGTAGTGGGACTGTACAAGTAGGGTAAGAAACAGAATATTACTCCCATGTCTGGAGATGACGAAGCTTCCTTTAATCATAAGAATTGTTTCACAAATTCATTCTTACTATAATAATTGAAGAGGTATTGTTTAAACGCTACTAATTCTTTAGGAAAAGACAAAACATTTCCTCTAAAATTCCTGAAACCTTATAGCCACTTCAGTGTCAGGACATAGAAGACATTTTAATTTAGACCCATTAATGATGGGACATAGAGGACGTTTTAATATAGACGCAAACTAGATATAACTGACGTCTGAACACTGTCAATCAAGATGACCTGTCAGGAATGATCTCATCATCACGAAGTCCCTTCTACAAGGTCAAAAACAAGCTATACGAAAACAATGTGTTAATTATTCTAGTGAGACAAAGGAAAACCTACAGCTGATTAATGAACTGGTATGCTAGTTAACAGGGTAGGCCCAAGAGCTAATAATGAGACTCAGCATTAAGATAAGAGGAAAAATGACAGAAAAACCATGTAATTAATCTATATGTATATTATATATATATATATATATATATATATATATATATATATATATATATATATACACGTGAGCGAGCGCGTGTGAGTGTTTATAAGTATAAAATTTTAATTTGCATAATTATCGTCAAACGGGGATCATCCAACTATTCTAAAGTCTATAGGTATGTGTATGGGTTTGTTTGTTTGTATGGTGTTTTTACGTTGCACGGAACCAGTGGTTATTCAGCAACGGGACCAACGGCTTTACGTGACTTCCGAACCACGTCGAGAGTGAACTTCTATCACCAGAAATACACATCTCTCACTCCTCAATGGATTGGCCGAGAATCGAACCCGCGACCACCGAAGTGGGACGCAAACACCATACCAACCACGCCACCGAGGCGCTACTGTTTATGGGTGAGTGCGTTTATGTGTATGTTTGTGAGTGTTAATAAGTGTAAAACTTTACTTTACATAATTGTCGTCAAATCTAGATCATCCAACTATGATAAAGGAAGTGTCGGGATGTTCCCTCAACCTACGATCGCCGTTCATTAAGCCTACTCGAGCCCGGAATATGACATAACTGTGGCTAAAAACGCCAACGACTGTGACCAACAACGGTCTCCCTCCCCCACACCCACCCCCAACCTCTCTCTCTCTCTCTCTTCTCTCTCGTAACGATGCCTTGGTTATGCCCATGCGAGTCAATCTACATCCTGTAAAGGTCCTATCCTACCGATCTTGTTTTCATTAACACGATTATTGTCTCCTAATTGTGCCGTTTCATGCCCATGAAAGGAATAAGAGCGGAGGCACTCTTGCAGAACACTGATTCTGCGGGCAGCATCGTGTTCCTACTGGTTCCCCTGCTGGCGAATAACAAGAAAACGCCGTAGGACGCAGGCAACGGCCTTGAAGAACCACCACCGCTGGGCTCGAACAAGTTTTTGAGACGACCATCTAGCAATCCTCTCCTTAGTAATCCATCAGAGGACCTGTTCACAGGTTTGGAGAGCTTTAGCCTACGAAAAGTGGACAGCAATATCAGAACGGCTTTTCCAGCTCTCTCTCTCTCTCTCTCTCTCTCTCTCTCTCTCTCTCTTCTCTTCTAACAACAGGATCCTCTTCTATGTGATCTATCGGAGTTGTTCATTGGTTTTGCCTTTGTACAGCAAAAGCCCATTTCGGACCTCGCCTGATCATTCTTTTTTCCCCTCTCTCTCTCTCTCTCTTTCTTGCACACAGCTTTGCAAAACGCTCGATCAACCGGAACGTTCTTTACAGGGCCGGCGTTATGGGGCACCTCCATAAGAGAGGGGTAATCTACTGTGCTCCTGAAGGCCTCTGGCAGCGGAGCAAGGCTGCCTTTATCCTAACGACGGGGTCGGGGAGCCTTTCAAGGACACAGTAAATATTAAGGATCACTTTTCTTCCGTATCTCCTTATTCATCTATCCTATTTCGCTGAGCAGTACCAGATAAAAATCAAGTCGCGTCTCGTTTACATCTGAAAGGTCATTCTCTCAAGATTTGTTTTACTTAATGATCTGGATGATTTGTGGTTTTCTCTTCTCCTAGGACTGAGGCCACGTTTTACTTCCTACATGTCCCCTATGTCATAAGCATACAAGAACTGGCCAAATTTATTTTGGTATTATCCTTCATATAAATGCAATACTATACGACGGAAATTTTCAAACTATTCAAGGAAAGTTATAAAAAAATTAATTCAATTATTTGTAAAGTGTATGAAAACAATTACTCTTAGCTTATGAATGATCAGTGGCATTATATATATGTATGTATGTATATATATATATATATATATATATATATATATATATATATATATATATATATAATGTATATGTGAGGGTATGTGTGCGAGAAACGCAATGGGCAAATAAAAGATGAATCTAAGGAATGATATGCTAACAGGAATGAACCGTTTATTTACCGTAACCAGTTTTACCGCGACCAATGCCAAGGATAAAAAAAAGCTATGAGAGCATCATAAAGAGGTGTTGAAAGATACAACAATCAGGCCATAAACCTCATCATTTGCTATCACCCAACCTAGAAACTATTTCCTTTAATGATATTCAGACAATCACAAAGCAGTATATATATATATATATATATATATATATATATATATATATATATATATATATATATATATATATATATATATATATATATATATATATATATATATATATATATATATATATATATATATATATATATATATATATATATATATATATATATATATAGCTATATATATAAAATCATATTAGGCCGAGTCCCCTAACAGAGTAACTCTGGAGAAAAATACTAAATCAATCACTACCACATTCATACTTCACACCAGAATAGTAGATGAGTAGTTGAACACCAGCGTTACAAAAACTACATTAACATTAACATGTGTGTGTGTGTGTGTGTGTGTGTGTGTGTGTGTGTGTGTGTCAAAGAAAGGTCCCTTTCAACAGTTCAATAATTGTCAACCCCTGACTGCCGTACCCGGCCCATACAAGACAGATTTTCGTAGCAGAATCTATACATGACTGCGAAGACAAAGAACTCACAGCTACTGCCATCACGTAAGCCAGACCTTCAGAGACCAAGTTTTTACCGCCGCGCACACTTCATTCCAAGAGCATTAGTTAGCTTAGAACCTAGCAATTGTGACAGCTGGAGCTTCTTTATTTATGCTCTTTTGTCTGCATTAAAACAGTCTTCGTTAATGAGCTTCGTCGGGTGCTTTGTGCCGATTTGGATTTCTCAATTTACAGTAAATCTGTTTTGGTTTCCTGGGAAATTACAAACACCTTTATAAGGTACTGCGTTGTGTAGATTATAGGAATTTAACTCATTAACACAGAATCAGAGATACGGGATATACAGCCAAAAAGGAAAGACCCAAATATCATTGGCACAAGGACACTGCCAGACACATCGCTCATTCCAGAAGTTAGTACAGAGAATCAGAGTGATGACTAGGACGAGACAGACAGGCAGGCAATTTCATAAACACCTAAAACAGACCAACAAGACCTACGAAAATTGGGTGTGAAGAAGTCTATAATTTCATACCTATAAGTCTCGGTTATAAATCAATATGAAAACGCGTGTATCATTCTGAGACCGTCACACCGTATAATTTCTAACTCCATTATCGGCATTATGCGAGATAATTTGCTGGAGCGCATCATTTTCGCGCAGTCGTCTCAATATGCCACACTTTCTTTTCAATGGCAGATTCTTATCATGTAAATCTACTTGGCTTGAAAAAAAAAAAAATACTTGCTTGGCCTTGGCATTTTATGTTCCTGTGCCAGCAAACAACAACGGATCAAATTCCATGATGGCTTTGAACTGTTTAAAGATAATTTGTTTTTTCTTGCGGAATTTACAGAAGAGTTAAAACTGCAGAATTACTTAACGAATGGGACAGAAACACCAAGGAGGAAGTAAATGATCTAATTCTTTCTCTCTGTAGACACACGCAATCACACACACACACACACTCACACACACACACACACACACAACACACACATATATATATATAATAGTTATATATAAATATATATATATATTATATATATACATATATATATAAATGTTTATTATGCTTTTTTCACTCTAAAGTTCCTCGACTAAAAGGCTGATATGAATTGCCACATTACAAAAATCTGTGCCAAAGCCACTGAAGCTTATGAATATGACTCGCATGATTATGTAACATCTTCCATTTATTTTTTTTTCTTCGAACATCGCGTTCCTCCTCCCATTTACTCATACTACTCCATCGCTTAGATCTTATTTGCATTTCAGATTTATTACCCTTGGAGTCCTTTAATCAATCGAATCCATGCATACCCTACTCACCAATCAAGCCACATCCTTTATGAACCTACATTTTCTCTTTCCTTTTTTCTCTCTCAACCTCGACTACATAATCTACAGCCCCAAGCTTACGCTGGTCATCTGCCCTGAATGCTGACCTTCAGGGAAATGTCAGGGTTCAGGGTAACTGGACGTAGAGCCCTTGGTGCTACGATACTTGCTACTATTCGAACGTATACTTACAGGTCTTGTAATTTTTTTTTTTTTTTTTTTTTTGCGTTTGCTTTTATTTCCATCGAACAATGTCTTCGCGCAAACTACGTTATGGTGAGATAGAAAGAAATCAAAACGCTGAAAAAAAGTTATTTATTACAATCTTCATACACGTTTACTTCAAGAATTACTATAATTGCTAAACCTTTATTTTTATTACATAATTTTCAAACGCAACTTCTCATGGCGAGATGTACCAAAACTGTGAGTATACGTACGCTATTTCCGCATGTTTAGTTCACGAACAAAAATTGCTAAATTCTCATTACATTATTGTACAGACAATGGATGATATAGGGAGAGATTCGAGTAACTCGAATCGTTAGAGAACCGAATTTAATGTAGGAGCTCTTAAATTATTACCACACTCCCTGGCTTCGCAACAAGGACAAAACTCGGGTATTTCAGGTAAGGAATTGCTTATTCACTTCCAATTCTTCTACCACAGAGAAATACACCTAATGACAGTTGTGTGTGTGTGTGTGTGTGTGTGTATGTGAGAGAGAGAGAGAGAGAGAGAGAGAGAGAGAGAGAGAGAGAGAGAGAAATGGATAATTAGAAATTCTCTTCTCAAATGAGACATCTATGTAGAATGAAAATTCATTCCAAGGCAAAAGAGAGAGAGAGAGAGAGAGAGAGAGAGAGAGAGAGAGAGAGAGAGAGAGAGAGAGAGAGAGAGTCCATAATATGTAATTAGTTCAGTAGTCCTCGAGAACAAACTCCAAGGTCATATATGATGACAGGTGTTACTTTTCTAACATCGGAGTACGAGTAGGAAATTCCGATTGTTAGAGATTAAAGTCGTTAATTCAGATATACTCCTACATACAAAGATTATGGTTGCCTAGTGGTTCATGTTTAATGAAACAGATAAGTAAACAGCTACGAGAAGAAAATTAGTAGTTGCAATGGATAGTAAAAACCAAAAGAAATTATGTTAATGTAAGACGTTCCAAAGAAACAAACGCAGAAGTTAATAAATAGGCTGCATGAAAAAATATTTTAATTGACTTACGTCTGTTATTTACTACGGGAATAAACCAGAAAACAAAATTAATAACTTTGTTCTGCTGTGAAGTGTGCACATTATTCTCGGTGACGCTTCCAAGAATTCCCAGGCTATAAAAAGGTCTACGATTATATCCAAATAAATTATTATCATAATTACTCACACATGCTCAGATAAGTAATTTCTGCTGAAAAATAAAGTTCTTTCCTGCTCTGGTCATTATACGCAGTGATTCTTTGTTATTGTTGGCCTCTAAAGCATGTAACTAATTACCTTCATCCTTTGTTCGGTTGATGCTGTAATTGCTCCTCATTTAAATTGCTAGTTAGTCATGCATAAGGGAACATCTTTAATGCCGTTCCTCTTTTGGTTTGCCGTGCTAGAAAGACCGGCAATTTTTTCTCCCATTCTTACTTTCCAGTACAAAAATTCATAGGACTTCCTTAGGTGTCCGTCTACAACGAAGAACCGGGCTTTAATTATGACTGAAACTGTGAAATTTTATCATTCATAACTGACTTATTGCTCCAAATATAAATTTGATTAATACTTGATTCACACGAGAAACTTTACATTATGATGTCAATGTATGCCCTAAGGTTTAGTATGACATTACAGGTCAAAGAATTCCTTATAAATAACGCCTTTTAAGGCATCTGAAACACTCATATAAGTGTAATACTCACTACTCACTACATGTGTGTGTAATATAATAATATATATATTATATATATATATATATATATATATATATATATATATATATATATATATATATATTATATATATCATATATACTTATGTATGTATGTATGAATTTCTTAGCGAAGCAGAGTAAGATAATATAGTCTTGCCATGGCAGCAAGTGCCCAACGTTTAGTCTCTTGTCACAAGCCCCAACAGACTGACAAAAACTTGCACGACAAATCAATCACCATCATATTCCAGCATTCTTCACATGTCACATGTCTGAATGCATAAATACGAACCTCTTCCGTTTATCTCGTCAGAAATCCCTCAGGCACATTGTTTCTACTACCGGTCAACCTTGGCGAAGGAGCAAAACGATGTGTTAAAGCGTTACGTTTGCAATTTACCTACTACAGCGTATAATAATGATGATGATGATGATGATGATGAGACGAGGTGAAGTACACGGAGAAGAGGAAGGATTCACACTCAATACTCCAATAAACATGAAAAACATTAATAAGAAACTATATATCAAACTATATAACTAGTATATTATATGTATATATATATATATATATATATATATATATACTATATATATATATATATATATATATATATATATATATATATACTATATATATATATATATATATATATATATAATGTATGTATACTTCTATTACACTGTACTTTCCCTTAATAAACGAAAGCTACTTCAATTAACATAAGTTATTACAATATTTCCTAAGCATAAAAAATAACTGAATATATCAATAAACATTAAAAACATTAAAAAGAATATATACAACCACATATATTATATTATATATACATATATAAGTATATATAAGTATATGTATATACTCATTTATATCAAGTATATTTGGTAAAAATAAAAAAAATCTCGGAATATACTTCAATTAAGTACTGGGTGGACATTAAAAAAATCCATTACGTTTCAGTGAAATACTAGCTGAACATTATTAAAAGAATAACTTAGTACACTTCAATAAAATATCTGCTGCTCAAAGGAAATGGTTATATTTTAATCAAGCTTCTGCAAAAAATTACAAATAGTCACTTAGATACGTCAGTTAAATAACAGTCTAAATATTAAAATCAATAACCTGATAATATTATACTACACATACAAAAGAAAAAAACAGGCAAAATTATGAAGGAATACCTAGTAGGATTACACTTAAGCTTTCAGGTCAATGTAGCCGGGACTGGCAACCTTTATGAGTTGGGTTCAAAGAGCTGAAATGATATACTAGTTTCTTCAAGTATGGAAGCTTGCAGGAGTCGGGGGAAAAGGAAGCAATGATATCATTCCAAACAGTCATTTGGCGCTTTTTATCAAATGGAAATGGCGTTTGCTTGCTGCAACTTAATTCCTGTTTATTCTTGAATTATTACACTTTAGTTTTCTTTTATCGTGCTGTTCCAAGGATTGAATACTAGCCCTTGTAATAATCTGGCGCGTTGAAAATCAAGTGATTGCAATAAGTTTCTTTATTTTTTTTCTAAAAATGATGATATAAACATAAAAAAAAAATTTACATTATAGTTAGTTTGCGGCCTGGATTTCACATAGACAAGGAATGTTTATGATGTAGAGCAAGCTTCCATTATCTAAATCCAGTAAAGCGTGTATCGTTGGGACATTGTAACTTATGTTGCAGACCACATTGATGACAACGAGAAAACATAAACGCGTGAGTTACGTAACTTTCCTCACAGATCTCTGACAACAGCAAAGGATTTATTTTTTGTTTTTCAAATGGTATGCAACTGCGGACCCAACTCTCGCCCTTTATCGAAAGGATCGAATTGCGAGGCGACTTTTAAAAGCAATTACTTGCTGGAAGATCTACGAGCAACGTCTCAGACTTGATAAACGGCTCCGTTTTCGCTGAAGAAATGCAAAGAAGCGATAAAGACTGGAAAAGTCCGTCTAGACAACCTAGCCGTTTCATCCGATGCTCTGGAGTGAAAAGATCCGCATGGGCGATATCATCGATTTCCATAGAGAAATATTATAGAGGCTGCATCCCTAATTCCATCACAGTTCGAAGGCCAACGCCTCGGGCTTGGAATCACCCAAACTCATCGTTGTTATCGGGGTTATGATCAGCGCTATGGCGTCTCGTAAAGCTGGAACACAAAAGGTAGGACTCTGCGCCAACGGGAACTATGGAAGGACGGTTAGAATATTGGAAATTACGACTGGGAAGAAGAGGGCGCTATGTAAAACGGAACTGCAATAATTCATTTCTGTTTAGCATCCTTGCTATTTATGAAGACCGCGCCTCGCGGGCTTTTGTATCAACAGTAACACTAGTCGTGGTCCAGGTAACATTATCTTTAACGGGAGATTCTGGTTGAATACTAAATAAAACATCGAATTTTTCAGTGAAGTCAAGGTAATCAAAGGAAGAGAGGAATATAACCATCTATTTTATAATGCATTATATTTCATAATGCAATGACAAGTGAAAACCGTAACACTACTTAACATGTTTTATATTTCTATTTATACATTAAACAGGTCAGGACAGGCTATTTAATTACCTTATCTGGACAAGGAATAATTAAAGAGTAGAAAAAGAAAATGTGAAGCTCTAACGCTCCAAGAAGCTACAGTGACCAAGCCGAGTAACCCAAGAATCACCTGGCTTCAACGGAGTAAAAGGAGTAAATATGGGAAGGTGTAGCCTGGCGGGTGTTACGGAGGAATCTGAGAATGATTGGACTAGAAAAGAGGCAACTGCAATCCTTTGAACATCTTTTTACACGCACAAAACGAATTGAAAGCTTCAGGTACTGCTATCAATGACGGATCCCTACGTTCCCGTCTTAAAATACGTGTTATTTTACCTTACAGTTTATATGAATTTGTCCTTAAGATCAATTAACGCGAAAGGAAAGCAAGGGAAAAGATCCTTATATTATTCAGAACTTTTGCTACAAAGCGAAAGCAGGCGCCTACAATATAGAATGCTCATAAGTATCAATAAACAGAAACAGGACAAGATTGAGGAAATATAGAACAATAAAAGAGGGAAATGATTAAATGAATGAAACCATGCAAACTTTTTATTTACAAACACAGGCCTATACACGTCCTAGTTATACTTTCGGGAAATCTTCAACGGGTAACTAAGTTTGACAATTTGAATTAGCAATTATCCCTTAAGTCATCCCATATATATATATATATATATATATATATATATATATATATTATATATATATATATATATATATATATATAATGGACCACTAATGACGAGGAGATAACTGAGAAGCAAAACTAGACGTTATAGATCACGATCAATCACGGCTGTTTCTAACACAGAGCGAGTTCCTGTGAGCCTTTCACTTGAACTTCAAAAGACAAGCTTCGTACCTGCAAGATAAGAACCGAAGGGCTACAACAAAGTAATCCGAGCGAATCTGATAGTAATGTCAACAACAGGTCTCAGTTCACAGGCTTCGATTCAGGAACAGCTCGCAGAGATAGCACCACAAACATCTCCAAGAGATAACAGCGAGAAGAGTTGGAAGAGATAGTAAGGTGGGACACATCGAGGCAATGCAGCCATCCCATGTAAAAAAAAAAAGGAAAGTTATAAAACATACAGAATAATAACTCGAGTGAAAGTTACTCACATTGGGTTAGGTGAGCGACGTTGATGACCATTGGTTTCTGCGCCGCCAAATAGCCACATGAATAAATTAACAGAGCAGGGAAGAAAATTCCATATTCTGGAAAAATGATCGAACCGGCCGAGCCTCGAAATATTGAAAACCATGAGATATTTACACTTGGAACATGACGTGTTCTTGGAAGTCGAGAGAGTGGAAACGGGATATAACCAGATTGCTCTCTCTTTAAGCACTGTCTAAAGTAATACCCTTAAAACTAGCAGACATGGAGAACTTTACGTCGCAACTGAAGCTAATTCATTCTGACTTAAAATCACAGGATTATTCGTCAAAAACTTATGTCCAAAAGGATTTAACCAAGTAATGGGTCGTTATGTAAGTATGTATGTATGGATGTAAGTATGTATGTATGTATGTATGTATATATATATATATATATATATACTATATATATATATATATATATATATATATAATGTGTGTATGTGTGTGCAAAATGTAAACGGTGAACCAATAACCAAAATATCCGAATAACACAAATGCTAATTTATGAAGGTACGGATTTTATGAGGTTGCCTAACATTTCAAGGGTGAGGTGGTCATGATGTTTTGCTGCAATGAATCTACCCGTTGTTGCCCGTTTATCTTTCTTCTTTGTACTTCTGCCATCATTTTATCATTCATTATTTTCAGTACCAAACTATACAATGAAATCTGCAATATACTTGAACATTTACAATAGTTTACATCCGACAGTCAGCCACGTCAACAGTCACAAACAAACCAAAAATTCTGTTTAAGGAGCTCCATTAGCAGACTTTACCTTCTGAAACGCTTAATGAAATATATCACGTAGGAATTAAATATTTTCTAATTTCAACAAAGTCCTTTCCAGGATTCTAATATAAATTTTTTTGTTTTTCGAATACAAATTTTTTGTTTTCCAGCCTTTTAATCTTAGCCGAGACCGTTCTGCATTGTCCCTACAATTGCCGAACACCAGCCCCCCTTCCCCCCGTCACGTCCCTTCCCGAAAGTCAAAGTCTTTGGGATCACAACATAAAAGTTTTCGTTGCCCTTACAATGACTGGAAGGAGACGGACCAAATACGAAACACACAGTCACCGACAAGGTCAGATAGAAAGTACATTTCGGCATTATTTGCATCAGGGTTTACAACATGACGCAAAATTCACTGGTGACAAGTGTCCGACTTGGGTTGTTTGTGACCCAACTCCATTTAGTAACATTTTCCGTTTGCATCGTGAGATGCCCAGTCCGACCTTGTGAAGACCTCCGGGTATAACTACGCACGAGCGAGAATCCATTTTTGGCACATTTCGAAGCATATTTACATCCATGTGGATTCGTGCGTTTCAGTAATCATAGAAACAATCTTTTGTTTCTGGACCTCCACTCACCTTGAAATAGAAAAATATCATATCTGAGGCATAACCTTCCTTATTCACCAAGAAGAAGGTTGACGATAACGTATCCGATTTATACAACATGACACCAGAACACGTCCCGATCAACGCCATATTCACATTTCCGAGGCTGTATGGGAATCAGAATGCAACTGACAGTAACGCTGACAAATCTGACAGCAAGTTCTGCAGGCTCTCCCGGCAAATAGAAGATCAACGACAACCTTCCACAGCCTGTGTGTAATATGTATGTTTAGTGCAGAGAAATTTAACATTGCAATAGCGTCACTAAGATATAACATGATCAGTTACAGATTATTGAGAGAGAGAATTTCGAATGAATTTCGTTGCTCTGCGCTGGCAATGAATAGCGTCGACAGAGCATGACGTGCTTATGCCATTATGGCGGCCAAGATTTATAAAAACATGCACTGACCAGCGTCCAATTGGCACTTTGCGCCTATGCTAAAGGCTAAAGAAAAGGAACAGGAATGAGAGGGAAAAGTATAATCGGAGAAGATCACAGAGATGGTGGATATGCATATCAAACAGATTAAATAGAAACCATTTGAAGTGTCATTCTACTTGTGTAAGTATTCTTCGCGTGTGAGACCAAAACCACAAGGACTGCTTTTAAGAAAAAATAAATAAATAAAAAAATATAAAAAATATATAAATTATATTTCATCGGGTTGGTAAGATGTCAATTCTCGCAGACATTTGGATCTAACGATGAATTTGGCATAACAAGGCCTTTCGCAGGGAAATTAAACACTGGTTGCTGATAAATCAGTCAATATTTGCAATGATCTTTTTAATGTTGATTTCCGACTGAAACTACCCGCAAAATCACATAAGTCACACACACACACACACACACACACACACACACACACACACATATATATATATATATATATATATATATATATATATATTATATATATATAGTATATATATATAAAATTTTCTCATGCGCACGATAAGAATTTATGCATTGCATTATTTAGAAAGCCATTATAAAAACCTAATGAAAACCAATATTTTCCCGAGTTATATATCAAGGCATTTTAAATCAAGGTACTATCGTGAATTTCATGCAAACGAATTCTAAAACTTCGTCCATTTTCCAAATCAAATCGGGAAAAAATAATGTAATCACGAACGTAAAGTAACAAATTCGGCAAAATGACGCACCTTCCGCCATGGGCAACGATCTCTCCGATTGTATATCAGATTGCAGCCATCAACCTTTGCCAGGAAGGTCGAGAATGGCTGAAAGGGTGACGTCTAAATCACAAGCGAAGTGTGAACTATGCCGTGCGCAAATGACTCGAAGGTTTAATTGACGATGTCCCATGAATAACCACTCAAGGGTGACCTCCAGATGGGTGACCTACCTGGAAAAAGTTCCGTTAGTGGCGCTGGGACGAATTTCATTCGAACCGAGAATCGCAATAAACGCTTAGGCTCACAACACAAACGACGGAAAGCTCAGGAGAGGAGAAAGTTGTAATTCGTGGAGACGTGAAGAAAGAATGCAAAATCCTCGCTCATGTGACATGTGACAAGTTCGATCTCACCGAGATTTTCTTTTGTTATACTTTGGAGGGAAACTAGCAGGGACGTGGCTCTTTTAATGAATATGGTGCGACAGTACTTCAAATATATAAAGGGTTTTGAAAAAGCTGTCTTATACTTTAAAATTCTCGATCGTAATGATCTAACGTGTGTGCGTGTGCGTATTTCAGGTGGGAGGCGGCATGAACTTATATCTCTTGCGATGTCGGGGTGGTTTAAGGCTTCACTGCCAGTCCTGGAATTGAGAGGTCGTTGGTTCGCGCCTGTCGATCGCCAATTCTATTATCGCTTAATAAATTCCCCCTCGGTTAAGCATATATGAAAACATATTAATTCCGAGGTAGAGCGAATTAGATATTAAAGGACATTTGTAGTTCGATATATATATATATATATATATATATATATATAATATATATATATAATATATACTATATATATATATATATTACGTACAAATCTATTCATGGTGAAGCTGTGAGGAGCGTGAAATAAGCCGAGGTAAAAAAAATTCAGGACTCAAGACGAATTTGAAAATAATCTTAATTTAGAAATCTTTTTATAATGCCAGTTTACAACAATCGACACATTTGCAGATGATGCGTATTGCCAGTGACACAAACGAAAAACTAAAACTCGACCAACATCTAGAAAGAACTTACCAATAAAAGAATATCAAGAAAAAAAGAGAAAGATCGTATTAATAAAAGCATATCAAGAGAAAAAGAGAAAGATCTTATTAATAAAAGCATATCAAGAGATTAAGCGAAAGAGAGAAGTTATTAAAAAATGCATAGCAAGAGATACCACTCGTGAGGTAAAGCTCTAACTTTAGAAACAACCAACATCATAGGAATGGAAATAAGTACAGTATTAGATAAACGAGGAATGACAAAACCCTCACGCATTTAAGGTATACGGAACGGACTTCGAGGAATCAGACCCGGCACGCTTGACGGTCGAAGGCTGTTTATCCTAAGAAAACCTCTCCGAAGGTCCAAAGAGGGACTTGAGTTCAAAAACATCGACCATAAACAAATGAGAAATGTCTATTCGTATTTTCTTAAGAAGGACAAACAAAATAATGAAAACGTATACATTAAGAGAATAAATACATGAAATCACACGCACGCCTACGATCACATGCACACGGGAAGTACGCTCAACTTATTCTTAGAATTTATTCAAGGAAAGAAAAGGGAGACAAATGAAGACTTTGCCTTCACCTAATACTTATTCCGTTTAATTTAGTGACGTTGAGGACCGAAGGGTTCTAATTTTTATCCTCAAACCAAAAAACTAACTTAAACACACACAGAGAGAGAGAGAGAGAGAGAGAGAGAGAGAGAGAGAGAGAGAGAGAGAGAGAGAGAGAGAGAGAGAGAGAGAGAGAGAGAGAGAGAGATTCAGTATAATTTTATTCACGTAAAAATAATCATGAAACTTGTATCATTGTCATTAAATAATTTTGTCTATTTCAATTTTCATTATATACTTTTTTCAGGAGACCTTTTTCTATTTCTTAGTTTATTCCCGGAATGAGGGAAATACAACACAATATCAACACACATCAAAGTATCGCGCTCTCAGTTTTAAAAACGGAACCAATGAACTATAAGCATAAAATAAAAAAAAACATCGTAAAAGTCAAAATGTAATTTACAAGCAATCATAATTCCGTTTCCTTGAGATTAAACTTTGATGGCAAAATTTATAGTTAACAAAAAAAGAATGATAAAAAGTTTTTTCAATGTCAACTTCAGTTCAAACAACGAGGTGGGTCTTATACAACAATCATAAATTTGCATTTGTCAAGGTCTCTACTGCTCCCTCAAGGTGCAGATCTTATAAGAAAAACTTTCATAACTAACTTCACTTACAAATTCTCTTATTTATCGGATTAATTTCTTCCTCGTCTATCCACTGATGTCCTCTGATACTATGATTCTTTTACTTCCTGTTCCTCTTCTTTAGTACACGTGCAAAATTCCCAATGGATTCTGGTCAATACATGTTTTTATAAGCCTTGGTCGGCATAATGGCATCAGCGCGTCATGCTCTGTCGAAGCTATTCATGGCTAACGCTGAGCAGGGAAAATTCATTCGAATTTCACACTCTAATGTTATACCTTCGTGACACTAATGCAATGATGATTTTTTGCAAATAGGCAAAAAAAAGTGCAATGCTATAAACCGATATTTACACTAAGAGTCAGTAAAACCTCCAACCTCCAATATCAGAATTATGCCAATTGTGTTCCTTGATAGACGACCAACCTTAAAAATGCCAAAAAGGTATTTATCACGACATCTTCTGGTCACGGGTTATATAAATTCGATACGCTTCCAGCACTATTTTCATTGCACTTGAATACTGTGCGCCAAAGAGTGTTACGCTCATATAACTGCGCCTGACGGTATAGAAGCCGTGATCGCTTCACACTTTGCATATCTTGCATAGGTCATGCAGCACTTATCGTTAATCCTTTTGAAAATTAATACTTTTATGTCAATCTCTCAGCCATTTTTTTTTTCTTACTAAATTGGTCTTACCCTACCCTGTTAAGAATGATGTTCCTATAATAAGGTGATGCTTTTTTGAGGGGAGAGGTTTCTCTTTCCCGCGGCAACTAATTTAATGAAATTCGACAAGTCAAAGAGGTTTCTAATCTCCGCTTTATATCATTTATATCTTTCGATCCTACAACCGGTTACCACGTTCTCTTTTCCCTTCTTATCCTGGCTCCTTTTAGGACCTAAAAAACTGCCAGAAATTGGCAGTTTAATAAGACTCGGCTTACCAAGCAATCAAGATGTATATATGGCACCTAACTGACGACAGGTGAGGCTGATATCCCTGAAAAGCTAGCTTGCAAGTTAGCTGCTGTCCAACTGGTAGACATAGTGCCAAAATAAACTACACGTCGTGTTACAAATATTCCGTAATTCAGTGCTTGCAACTTTATTCTTCAAAAATCCTAATTATATATGAAAAACTACAATCACTGTTTGAATTCTGATTTCTATATTGCAGATCAAACAATGAAAGAGAAACTAGCCTCAAAAACTAAAAGATAAACTAGCCTAGAAAGTTATAAGTATGAAAACCTGACTGGTCTGGAGTAGCTAAAAGGTGAATTATCACGGCAGGCCTGAGTTTCTAAAATATTAAAACAATAAATGGCTACACCTTTCATATATTATATATAATATTATATATACTATACACTATATATAATATATATATATATAATATATATATATATATATATATATATATATATATTATCAGAACACTATGGGCCATATGTTCTGTGTGTAACTCAGAGTAACGAACACAACTACGGATAATAAACGGCATATCCAGCCAAAGCCAGCCCCCCTGTCACCCTTGGAGCCATATGCTGAACAATTATTAAGATACCCTGATGCAAGCTTCAAAATGCATGTGTATACACACACACACACACACACATATATATATATATATATATATAATATATATATATATATATATAATATATATAATATATAATATTATTTTAATTAAATAATGTATATAATGTATTGAAACATCAACGCAAAATCTTATTATTGATTTTTTTTCTTGTACATGGACATGAATTTTCCCTGTCTTTTAACTTACTAATTTACATTCTGATTATTATTAAAGCTGGTCTAAATAATAGAGCAATGAAAGCTAAAGACACCCACTGCCATTAGTCAAATGTATATCTAAAACAAAGGTGAAAAATAGCCTACCTTTCCACAAACATCATGTTGTTCTGTGTGATTTACCAAAGGTGAAACTAATAAAATCTCGACGATGAATATCTTCTTACGTCTGTTCACTTTTTTTCTATCCAAATCTTCGGTTTATCAATAATTTCAAATCAACTCTTACACAGTAATTATACGAATGAGCAAAGCTACAATCAAGCACTCCTCATTTCTTCTCCATTTATCTTCGATTTGAACGATGTTTTTCTAATACGTAATAAAATAGAAAACTAAAAATATTGGTACGACAATGGTAGTAAATCTTCCACCGATAAAAAAGATAATTATTCAGTAGTGCAAAAGAGCGCCATAAATTTACCTGTTCATACGAGGTAAGCCTCTCCATCAAACGTCCTTAGCCGCAATTTAAAAGAAAAAGAAAAAGAGAGAGAGAGAGAGAGAGAAACAAGGGGAAAAAAGGGTCTGAGTTCGTGAGGGTTTGTGAACGCCCTCCGGTAATGCTGTTTACTGTCGGTACCCTTCCTGTTAACAAAGCTGCTTTTAATGAGGAAAGATGGTGGATGCCTTTTTTGAAAGGGGTTCAGCAATTTTAGCAGTGCCACAAAGGATGACGCCCGCTCACAATTATCGATTTAAGCTTTTCCCTTTTCTCTTAGTTTGTCATTGTAAATGTTTCCTGCATTTATACACATTTAATTCTTACATAAAGTCTTTTTTGGTGAATGCATGTAAATCAGTATAAATATTTACAAAAATTTTAAGCTTCTCTTGTTGCTACAAGAAAAAGTACTAATTTCGTCTCTGTTTCTAGTTATTTCCTGGCTCACATGTATAATTTATTCCTACAATGTATGCAAGTGTGCATTTGTATTCGCAAATTTTTCAAGTTCATTTCCTATATCAAAATCTACTTTTATTCCATTTTGTGTCCGCAAACATTTTATACTGACATGATATGGTAACAAAATTTATGCACATTCAATCGCTGCTTTTGATGTCCACCCTGTCGCAAAACAAACGTAAATTAAATATGAGATTTCAAGGGCAAAAAAAGAACAAACCATCAACATACCATTTAAATATAAATAATATATATATATATATATATATATATATATATATATATATGTGTGTGCGTGTGTGTGTGTGTGTGTGTGTGTGTGTGTGTGTGTGTGTGTGTGTGTGTGTGAGAGAGAGAGAGAGAGAGATATTTTCTCCTGCAAATCTGAAACACTTATTCTCCAACATCTTTTCCTCCTACCTGTACCAATCGATTTCGCAAGGATAAAGAACTCGAAGTAAAAAAATAAATACTGAATTCTTTTTTTCCGACATTAAAACAGATAGAACATGGAGTAATATTTGGTTCTAAATACGACTTTTTACAATTTACAAGTAGCATAATACTAGACAAAAAGCCCCACCCACCAAATGCCCCCCCCCCCCCCCACCCCCCCGAAAAAAGGCAATAGCCCCTTAATGCGCTTTGTTGTGTAGCGAATTAGTCAGCAGACAAATACGCAAGGTTATGTCCAGAGAAGTCACGCTTCTGTCACATTTACTCTGCATTACACGGTTTCACTCCACTGGTAATTGCCTTTGATTAAAGGTATTTCTACCCCTGCACGATCGACGTTTTTATATCTGTTTGCTTACCTTTTCCTATGTAGCAAACCCAACAGAGCTGAAACTAAGCGTGAAAATCATGGTAAACTTAAAATCCAAAGTTTTATTTAGACTAATGGCTTACACAGACGTTTTTGACTCGTCAAAGTAATGTCTAAATGCATGAGATAGTCAGAATCTCAGAAACGGCACTACACTTATTCAAAATCTTAAAAACACTACGTTTTCTCCATTCAATCGTAAATCTGATGGCACCTATGGGCATAAACCGAATTGGAAAGACGCTTTCGTGACAGCTCCTTCCCACCAAGGAGGAACACCCAGTGGGTACATGGGTTTATTCAACTCGCGCTCCGGAGAGCCACCACTCCAGATCCGACAAGGCCAACCGGATTCTGTCAATGTCTTCTGAGACGTGACTCGAGGGTGTAAATGTCTCAAGTTGATGTGTTCACCTGAGGGAATGTTAGCTATGTCACACTTCTGGGGCGACGGCTTTACTCATCGGGCAATGTTTAGTAAAAACCGAAAACGAGATAGAATAAGGAACTGAGAAAACAAGAGCAGTAGTAAATGACAAAGGAAAGGGACGACTTACAAGAGATAAAAGGGAGAAAAATACAAAGCGCAGGCAACAGAAGAAAATGAGTAAGACAGAAAGGAAGAATGAGAGAAGAACGAGAAAGAAAATTTAAGAGAGAAGAGGCAGGTTAGCCGATATTGGAAAAATGAAATAAATGAAAGAATGTGTAAGTGTGAGGACAACAATACCCGTGGGAACTAGCTTAAGGTCGAATTACAAAGCAAAGAGAAATAAGAAACAAACAAAACGTCAACCGCAGGAGGCGCATAATTGGCCTTATAAGAATATCAATTAGGTAGTTATCTGGACCATGGATATTTACCAAGGTTAGTAGCCTCTGTGTTTCCCCCTTAACCGATTGCTCATTCTGTTCATCATTGACGTCTTGACGTCATTCTTTACCGTCTGGTTTTTACCGATTACAGAAAAGGACACAGCGAGGTAAATTAATTGTTTGGTTTTTTGGAAATCAGTCTCGGTAATTATTGCAACTGTCAACAGAGATATAAACTCGTGCGCTCGTGTGTGTACTTCAATCTATCTATCTCCTAATCTATCTACATATACGAATGCATATATATATATATATAATATATAGATATATATCTATATATATCTATATATATATATATATATATATATATATATATATATATGAATGTATACATTATATATATATATATATATTACATACATACATACATACATATATATATATATATATATATATATATATATATATATATACATATATACATATATATACAAATGTATACACACACACATATATATATATATATTATATATGAATACATATCAATAAATATATATATATATATGTATGTATGTATATATGTATATATATATATATATATATATATATATATATATATATATATATATATAAAAGGAAGTTGGGGTATGATGTTTATGAACATGAAAAACTCGCTCACGTATAAGTTACACTATCTCACACATACAGACACCCATATATATGTATATGTATATGGATTCTTGCCATTTGTACACAAGCAAGTCATACGTATACATTACCCAACATTACACCGCAAAGACCGTTTAGTACCGAATTCACTATCGATTGGAAATACCTTACGCTCAAAGTGAATTATAATATATTTTTCGTCTTTGTTACTTTATTTTTCTCACTATTTTCCCTCATATATATGTATACGCACACACACACACACACACACACACACACACATATATATATATATATTATATATATATATATATATATATATATATATATATAGTAAGCATATGTATGTATGACTGAATCACGAAAATTTGGAACGTGATGAATATAAAAATGAAGGTAAAAGCCATGAATGAAATTGAAACGATGGAGTGCTGCGAGATCTTTCGACTCAAAGTCTTTACTTAACTGACTCTGCCAAGTAAAGGACGTTGAATCGAAAGATAACGCAGCCCTCCATCATTTCACTTTCCTTCGTGGCTTTTACCTTTATTTATATGCATATGTATATGTATGTATAAACTATGTGTATATACATATATCTACATTCTATATATAGTATATATATATATATAGTATATGCGTGTGTGTGTTATGTACGTAGCCTTGTGTACAATTGTAAAGTATAAAAAGGCTTGGCATCTCGTCACCGATGGTATTACCTTCCCCTAAATTATGGAGAATTTCATTGCAAACAATTTCCACTCTACAAACAGAACTTTAAATGAGTACCCAAGGGTAAAAATCCGAATCGCGAATTGCGCGTTATTTCCTACACAAACAAAAACCCATCATGATTATGTGTTCTGAACACAAGCTTTTTTGTTTGTACTTTTTTACCCACTTAGAGTAAGTTTGCGTAATACTTCTGGTCAGTCGACACGCAGCCGAGCGTGTAATTTTGGCCAGTGTAAGAAGGACGCGTTCAGGAGATGCCTCTGCATCTGAGTAACCACAATGAGTTAGTTACCTTCCTCGCTTGGCTGAAGTTCCTGGAGTCTTTGTCACCCTCGCTTCTCAGGGTTTCTTTTCTTTATATATATATATATATATATATATATATATATATATATATATATATATATATATATATAGTCTTTCTGGTCCCATCAAGGAACAAAATAAATTTCTCTCGTCTGGGCCCTATTTCCCCAAATTCTTTTAACTTATACGCACACACACATACATATATGTATACATGCCTACATACATTCACATACATAAACTAGACACGCGCGCGCGCGCACACACACACACACACACACACACACACATATATATATATATATATATTATATATATAATATATATATATATATATATATGCATACATCGAGCTACAAATGTCCTTTAATATCTAATTCGCTCTACCTCGGAATTAATATATTTTCATATATGAAAATATATTAATTCCGAGGTAGAGCGAATTAGATATTAAAGGACATTTGTAGTTCGATGTATGTATAGGAATCACGGAAATGTGATATGACTTATTTATATATATATATATATATATATTATATATATATATATATATATATATATATACATATATATATATATATATATATATATATATATATATATATATATATATATATATAGGTACACATATATATATGTATGTGTTTTTTTTCCAGAAGACTTCAGCCACTTCCCACATTATAATCTATATTATTTGGGTAAAACTCATAAAAAAATAAAGTCTTCTCAATGCATAGCCTGAACAAATGCTTAATAAAAAAAAAATAAGCAAATTACAACCTATAAATTTAGTAAGACAATACCGGGCCTCCACCCAACTCCCGGCCCCCAACCCCTCAATAGCTAATACGGCAAAATTATAAGCAGTTAACACCCCTTGGTTACGTTAGGTTGGTATTTTTAGTTTTTTTTTTTTAGTGCCCTATCATTTTTTAGCCATTTTTGCATGAAAACCCCAAAATGGTTTTACATGCAAAAATGGCTAACTGGAGTCTTCCAAAATAGCTGGTTGAAGTCTTCCAAAAAATTACCGACATAATTTGCTAAGCACTATTTTTAGAAATGAAGGTAAGAGAATACAATTTAATTGGACTGCATGCTACCACAAATTGGATTCTTAAAGAACCAGGCTTACATGTCATAATATGCTCTACCTATGCGTACCTTGATTAAACCCAGACCCCCACATCCCACCTGCCTTAGAGCCCCTTTATCCAATATCATGCTTTTTTTCATAATCTTAATGTAATATGCGTACATCTGCAATATCTAGCCTCTGGAACTTAAGGTAAAAATTAACCTAACATTTAGACAGGGTATTCAGGAGTAGTAGCCTCCCTTATCCAACATGAAATTAGGCCTTCATTTGTTTTAGCATAGACTACATGCATTAAGGCCGCCCCCCCCCCCCAACCCAATTGATTTTCTTTTCCTTGAAAGATGAAAAAATGACCTAGCAACCCAAACTCAAAAGAACCCAGTTTGGCTGGCGACTTACAATGACATCAGGCTGCAGAGCAAGACTTGTCCTAGGCCTAAACCAAGAGAGGTAGACTATACAAAAATCACCAGAGCCTAGCCTAGCTCAGCCTAACAAAATCCAGACTTGGCTAAAGTTTGCCTACGTAAATCATGTTGGTCTAAGAAATCATAAGGGTAATAATGTATGTTCTTACCTTAGCAGATGGAAAACTATGCTAATGAGCAGCTACTTCGTCTCGTGTCCTATTAGGCTTATGCTAGTAAGTTGGCTTGTTTGTTTGTATGGTGTTTATACGTTGCACGGAACCAGTGGTTATACAGCAACGGGACCAACGGCTTTACGTGACTTCCGAACCACGTCGAGAGTGAACTTCTATCACCAGAAATATACATCTCTCACCTTCAATTGAATGTCCGAGAATCGAACTCGCGGCCAACGAGGTGGCACGCTAACACAATACCGACCACGCCACTAAAGTAAGTTAGCTTCTCTTCTTCGGGAGGCATAACATTCTCCTGTGGTAAAATAACTTGACACTGTAGCCTTTTCATGAAGTAATCGCCAGCAAGAGATAATCCAACTGATTGATCTGATACAGCACAGACATTACTAGGCCTATAAGAGACTGCTAACCCTTATTTCAAACTAGAAAATGTACAAATCCTTGTGCCATCCCAATTCTCAAACCGTTTTTATAATCATCATATTGTCGCCTTTTTGCTGCTTTTGGGGTTGTCAAAATTAGCTAGTGGTGGTGTGCAGAATTTCAAAGGAAAAACATTAACAACTAAGAGTTCACGTCAAGACAACACACAATGCCAAAGTAAACTGAATGATGTGATCAATGTTGCCCTCTTTAGAATTTACAGCACATCCCATTTAATAGGTTCCAAATTCTATTTAGTAATATCCACTACATTTATTATACCTAATATTACTCGAGTATTTGCCTAATTTCCATTTTATTGTAATTCCAAAACTGATCAGCCATTTCTCTCCTCCATCATCAAAGATCATGTTGGAGCAAGAATAGGTTCCATAATCCATCTGCTAATATGAGCCTCACCCTTGTTATACGAAAATTACTAGAGTATTCACCTCATTTAAATTTGAATATAATTCCATAGAATTAAAGTGTTCAGATATTCAACTTTCTAGAATTGGAACATGAAGAAGGTGCAAACCCCAATGAGGAAATGACTTTCGTGGTCATGAATTTTGTTATGGTTTGTGCATTGCTTATATTGAATAGATTCGTGTTTATTTTACGCTCTACGTGATTCGAAGTATTTCCCGTTTACTGACAACATACTCCTAAAACGATATACAGTATCAATTCAAAAGATTATACGTGACTTTTGAGTAAATAAAACAAGTTGGTGTAACAATGAAGCCTGGCTCCTGTCAGGTTGACTAGCGATGGTGAAGGAGTCGGACTAGGCCTACAAGACGTCAAGTAGCAGTTTTAAGGTAATGTGTCATTTTGATTCCGTTAGATAGTCGTAATAATGAGGGCTGGAGATTTTTTTACCCTAAGCAAGCCAATTATGCAGGTCAGAAGTATATTATCATAGCCTAGGTTAGTTAGGCTATATGCTAGCAATACCTAGTGCAGGCGTAAGGCGGCATGTTACTTATACATGTTATACTATATATTGATGGCTCATCCAGGTTTCATCACTTCCATATCGCTCACAGGACCCCCATTATCAAATTAGCTGTGTATTCATCGGATATATTTAATCACACGGCAAATTCCACATTGACATTTTTATCATCCATATCATAGCATCGATTAGATAGACAAAAAGGTTTTAAGTTTCATTTGGAAAGACTGCAAATCCTCAGTCTGCCTCAGTTCAAGAGGAAGCTTGTTATATTTATAATGTAGAGAACATTAGCCTATTCTATGCACGTATGGTTGCAGGCAGAACTTCTGAACATAGACAAGGAATAGGTATATCTTGGGTAACGTAATGATTGTCGCAGTAGCCCTAGGCTAGTTCAGCCATATTTAGACCTAGCCTAGCAGAGATAATAGAAGGTGAACTGTTGTAGGCTTAGCATTCTTTTTTTTTTCCTTTGCCTTAAATAATTCACTCAATGAAGGATATTACCCATATCTTATTAGTGCATCTAGACCTAGGCCAAGCTATGGTCATGTAGTTGGCCTAAGTGTTGTTTCTGTTGTTTTATAATATATTTCCATATAAGAGATAAAATATTATTTCAAAGTATTAACAGGCGTACCTCAGTAAGGATAACACTAGTTCTAATGTTATAGGCTTAGCATTTTTTTTTTTTATGCCTTGACAGTTTCATTAAGCTGGAAGCTATATGTATTGTTATCCTTTTAGTGTATGAATTGCAGCCAGAGCTATTTCCAAGTGGCTGTCAGAGGTTTTAAAATTTACCACAAAATAAGAGATCAAGTATTATCTCTAAGTACAGAGAGGCATAGCCTAGATGAAGTAGAACTTCTGCATAAAGTAGCAGTGTAGATGTTTGCAAAATGTTGATACTAAGATGCCTTAATATCATTTTTCAAGTACATTTATATATCATTTGGACTGCTTATAGCTTTTTTTTTTATACCTTTCTGACTTGTTGGTGCTGGAAACCACATGTTTTTCACATTTTTCTAGGCCACAACCTCAGTGGGAAACAGGTTTTTTTTTTCTATTCTTAAGTTAGGGAAAGCTAACATTGGAATAGGCTAACATGTATAACTCACAAGATAAGCAGTTAGGAAAATACATGGGCTTGTCTGTAATTAGTGTCCGTTGCAAAGCACATTTTAAAGAACAAAAATTTCACAGGGTCATTTACAAGGATATGTCTTATCCTTAAACTCTCAAACCTAATCTAACCTAGGGTGTCAGGTTGTGCCTAATCAGGCCACCCTTTCTCCAAAATTATTAAAATTGTCATTTGTCATAAAGTGAATTACAGGAATGCATTCTAAGATAGTCTATGCTGCCAGGACCAACGTCTTAACCTGTCTTACAGCACCATAAATCATAAAAGTGACAAATACATTTACATTCATTCAACCTAACCTTAACAATGAATCCGGAATGGCGGACATTTACATTCATTCAACCTAACCTTAACAATGAATCCGGAATGGCGGAGAGGCTATGCTCTTCTATTAGTATTGCACACTGCATATTCCTTACATTAATGTTTGAGCAACAGGCAGATGATACACATTCCTCATGTCTCAATCCAGGGAGTTAACTTCAATTACCCAGACAGAGTGTTATATACAAGAGAGATACTTATCAGAGGAATGGATTACTTTCAGATAAACAGAGACTTGTTTTATATCCATAATTTGTTTCATATCCATACCTTGTTTTATATAAATAATATGTTGATATAATATAGTTAATAGTCACCAGCAACAATTGTAACACTTAAGAAAGCCATTATTAAACTGAATAGGTATATCAGTAGTAGATGTCAGAAATCATCCAGAAACTTTTCGAGGAGATGTGGGGAAATTTTTAATGAATAATAAGTTATGTAACTAATATATGAAATAAAAAACAGATTGAACAAATGTTGAATATAGTACATATGCTGCAAACACTTAACAATTCCCAAATGGTGTCCAAGAATAAACAGAGCATTTTCAGAACAATGCCAATAGTCTTGAGATATAATGCAAGTTTTATCAATTAAATTGTAACATTCATTTGCCTCTTTTTATGGATAAAAAGAAAAAATTACCTTCATTCAACCATTTGTGATATTGAATACTTTGTTAGTGAGAAAAGAAGGTACGTACAGTGCTGCATCAGTATTAGCAAAAAGATTCGTGTTAATTCTTGATTTTAAAAACTTTTATGTTAATACTGTATAAGAGTGCTAATACGAGTGCTGGTAGGTATCAGCTAGGAGTAAGGTTAGGTTAAGTTATGTGGTAGCTCCCTTACCTTTAATCAGTTTGCCTTGAAATTAGGAAAGTACACCTTAATTCTGTTGGGAAAATCTTGAAAGCCAGCTACAGTTTCACCAATTCACTTATAAAGGAATCAATTTTCCCAAATCATGGTAAAAAAGAATCAATTTTCCCAAATCAAGGTAAAAAAGAATCAATTTTCCCAAATCAAGATAATCTAAGCACAGTTATTTTTTAAATAACCTTCATACTGTAACTGTATATTGTTTTATCATGGAAATTTATGTTGATATTTCAAGGCAACTTGGCCTGTTGTGAGAGGTGAGCTTTGGCTGTAAGATGTTGCTACTACTCAGATGACATGAATCTCACTAATTATAGCTAGGTACTTTATATGGATAATATACTTCAAATTAACCAGTTTGGCACTAAATTTCTTTTGTATTTGCATATGTATGCTGGAAACAAATGAATTCAATGTACTTACATAATTGATCTGATAGAAACTATTTTAATTGATTTACTTAAATCGTAATAGGACTGCAATTGATTGCTATTTTTTCAGCTCGCTACCAATGTGCCATTGTATCATTCATGTTTAAGGGAATATCTATTCATACAATACTATTTAAAGAAAAGAAAGTCATGACAGAGTATTAAATGTCTGTCAAGTTGCCATATCCTCCTTACTTAGAATGAGGCCAGTAGGCTAAATCAAGTGTTGAGAGTATATAGGTACAGTATATTAGCAACATTGCTAGGTCGGTGTTTTCAGTTTTATTGTAAAATTCAATGTAAAATGTATGTGTTTTTAGTAGTTGTATACTACATATTTTTGTTTACCATTGATACTTTTGCAAATTACTTTTTGGGGTGGGGGATTGGTTGGGGAATGAGTACCATCACTTTTTCAGTCAGTATTGATGTCCTTGCAGAGAAAATGATTTGGAAAAAGCAATATATCCTGCCCAATTGAGGAATCACAGATTTCACAAGGCAATACAGATTTTACTTTTTAGTGGTATCATAGCTTAACAAAAGCCTCCCCATCATACCTCAATCCTTTAATTCATTATTTCTCGGGTAAATGATCTAACAAATACCAGAGAATAAACAAAATAAAGAAAAGGTCAGTATAACTGACTCGCTCACCCACAAGGAGGGCGTCGGTATGAACACTAGGGCGAGTGAGACCACTACCACGAACTTCTTGTCAATTAGAAATTTCCTACAACAAAATCCCACAGGAAGAGAGCCGACCCACAGAACGGGGCAGCAACTACTACTACTACAACCCACGCTTAGGTGACTGCCGCGCCTCTGAACACTGGTTCCTCTGATAAATTCTGAAGGTTTGTAGTAGTAGGTTTTACCTTTCTCCATCTCTGTTAAATATGTATAATTTTATAAATATTACTCTCATATTTTTGTACACTATGCAGTATCTTTTAGTTTTGGCTGTCAAATTGTACCCTTCACTCTCCTCATGTCCGCACACCTCACACCAGACTTTTTTTGTTTTATAGGTCTTATTTCATCACTGTTAATTTAAAATTAAAAGAGACTGGGATGGTGCAATTTGTAATTAACATTATAGGCCAATTTTTTGTACCAAACAAGGTTAGGTTAATACAGTATACGTACTTCTACTTTATCGACATCCTCAACTTGTTTATTTGTGCATGCATTCATAGTTATATTTATGTTTAAATTTTTGCCATTTCATTTTCTTATTTTCTTTATTATTTTATCTACTATATGTAAAAGAGGATGTATGTATGTAGCCTATGTGTGTGTGTGTGTGTGTGTTTGTGCCTCATAAACTTTTACATGCATTGAGCAATTTCAACTAACTTAGTATACATATAACTTGGCATCGAGGAAAGAAAGCTGTTGGATAAAAAATCACTGGCGCCAAAAGGGTGGGGGGATGTGGGGAAGGAGTGGGAAAGAGGTGAAAATAAAAATAGCTGAAAACAACAGATATTAGTGTCTAATACATAGTTCAGCCCCAGTAGGGAGGGAGGTTGAAAAAGGGCGGGATTGGTTGACATAAAAATCTGAAAACGACAGAGATTAGTTTTTGACCCATAGTTTTCGAGATCGCTGAGATGAGTAGTGACACTCCTGATGCCCTTGAAGTCAAAGTTCAGCCCCAGTAGGGATGGAGGATGATAAAGGGTGGGAAGGGGGTGACATAAAGATAATTGAAAACAATAGATATTAGTGTCTAATACATAGTTTTCGAGGTCGCTGAGATAAATAGTGACTCCCAATGCCCCTCAAGCCCAAGTTCAGCCCCAATAGGTAGTGGGGGGAAAAGGGGTGGGAAGGGGATGACATGTAAAAGTAACCGAAAACAACTGATATTAGTTTTTAATCCATTGTTTTCAATGTCACTGAGTTGAATAGTGACACTCCCGAGGCCCTTCAAGTCCAAGTTCAGCCCCGATAGGGAGGGGGGTTGGAAAGGGTTGCAAATGGGGTGAAATGTAAGAATAACATAAAACGACAGATGTTAGTATCTAATCCATAGTTTTCGAGCTTGCTGAGATGAAGAGTGATGCTTCATTTAAGTCCAAATTCAGCTCTGAGCGGTGGGAAGTGGGTGACGTAAAAATAACCGAAAACAACAGGTATTAGTGTCAAATCCATACATAGTTTTTGAGGTTGCTGAGATGAATAGTGACACAACCAATGACCTTCAAGTCCAAGTTCAGCCCCAATATGAAGGAAAGGTGAGAAAGGGCGGGAATGGGATGACTTGTAAAATTAACCGAAAATGACATACAGTTTTAGTTTATAGTTTTCAAGGTTGCTGAGATGAATAGTGACACTTCTGATATTCCTTAAGTCAAAATTTATCCCCGTTAGAATGGGGGTTGCGAAGGGGTGGGAAGGTGATGACATCTAAAAATAACTGAAAACTACAGATATGACTGTCTAATCCATACCTTTTGTTGTCACTGAGATGAATAGTGACACACCCGATGCCCATTAAGTCCAAGTTCAGCCCCGATAGGAAGGTGGGGCTGGTTGAGAATGGGCAAAAAATCAAATTTAAAAAATGATGTATATTAGCGTCTAATCCATAGTTTTTTTTAGATTGCTGGGATGAACAGAGACACTTTTAGTGCCTTTCAAGTCCAAGTTCAGTCCCAATAGGAATAGGGGTGAGAAGTGGTGAAATATAAATGTAATTGAAGCAACCATGTTAACAGGAAAGGGGGAGTGAAAGAGAATTTATTGGCTGTCATTCAGTTTTCCCAGGAATGCAATGTTGGTCAACTAATATATATTATATAAATGTATATATGTATGTATGTATGTATACATTTAATGTATATACATAGGCTGTATATCAAATACAAAAACACATAGATATTATTACCTATGCATATATATATATATATATATATATATATATATATACACAAATATTTATGTATGTGTGTGTGTATGTATATGTATATACATATGTAAATACATGTACACAGATATTATTACCTATGCATAGACATATACATTTATATACACAGTGTACATTAATTTACCGTAAAAAATAGGAAGCTGAAGAAAAAATATATGCCAAAAATGCAAGGACGTGTTTCGTCTCAACAATTTCTGGGGAACTTTGCCTACAAATCGGTGTAAGAAAGACATGTTTGCATTTGACAAAATGATTTTTATCAGATAATAGCAAGTAGTAAATTGTGCTTGCAGTTACGTAAAGGTGGAGACATAATCGTACAGCTCGGCAAGTGTAGTTGTTATACAATATTTTTGTATTGCTGCTTTTAGCTTATGATACTCATTCTTTAGCAAGGTATCACGTTTCATGAAACATGGCCCCCTAGAAGTTCATTTGTTTACGTCAGCTGCGTCGTAAATCTCAATTCAGAAAGGGGTCGAAAGAGAGATGGGGGTAAAATAAAACATGGTGATTGTCACTTAGCAACATGTTGTAATGCTTCGCGGCATCTGTATTATAGGCAGCCCCGCGACCAATGGGCGTCCCAAGGTACATGTACAAAATGTCAAGGTTCGGCGTAAAACCCGTAGGAATTTTTCTGTTTTTATTTTATTTTTTTTTCTCCACTTAGCAACAGGGATATTACGTCACACCGAACGTATACTAGATGACAGAAGCACGCAGCATATATGATCTATAAAACTCATTTTCTTTGCCTCGTAAAATCGCAGAATGGTTCATTTTTCTCTTCCCCGTTGTAGAAGGCGTTTTTACGGCGCCTCATATACCGCGCAAATCTCGTTCCTATTGCGTTCTAAGGGATCCTGTGTCGTTGGGAAAGAAAGAATGGGGCGTAGTTGCTTCCCCTAAAAGCCTTCAAGCTGCAGGAAAGAATGCACCGAAGATCTAGAGGAGGAAGAAGCAACTGCAAGGCGGGGCTGGCACGCCATCTGAAGGAAAACCACCGCGAGAGCTTTGAAAATGAGTCTCGATTTGTAAATAGAAACGTAACGCCTATCGGGGTATGGGTGTGTCGGAGCTGTTTGCCAGGTAATTCGGGCAGAGAGAGGGCGACACGAACTGTAGATACGGAAAGGAACAAGGAATTATTTGCCATTAGATTTGTCAGAATGGAGTGGACTTTAAAGTCAACTTTTTGTTGTCTTCTACTTCGTACCGAGTTCCGGAAACAGGAACCCAAGGGAAACAAGGATTCAGATGAAGTTCTGTAGAAGGTCGGGAAAAGAAAGGATTGCTAACCCACCCCGCTTTGTTTTTTATGCGGATTGATTTATTAAGGTTTTATCAGCACGGTCGATGTAAGAATAAGGTGGTCGGGACGAGTACAATGAAACAACTGAGATATTGCAGTAGAAATATGACTTACACGTTGGTCAATTTATCGAAGGTTTTATTAGATGATAATATTCGCAATTTTATCAAGTTGAAAAGTATCGAGTGAATTTTGAGGTTATAATAAATGTTAACGGGAAGATGTACAGGAAGATAAGTCCCTTGGTTTCTGAGGAACGAAAATAGAAAATGTCAATTGTTTGTACCATGATACGCAGAAACAGAATGCCTTCGTCAGCGGGTTCACCTAACCAGCAGTGAATAAGCATAAATGTCAGGAGGTTTTCTCTTGCAAATAAAGCTTTCAAGGAGCAAATGGCACCAAGATAAAAAGCTAGAAAATATTTTTTGCACGTGATATCTTGATGAGGAAGCGAGAATTTTTTAAACAAAACTAAAATGGAAAATTAAAAATATTACATACATACATATATACATTTATATACATACATATATACATTTATATATTATATAAATGTATATATGTATGTATGTATGTATACATTTAATGTATATACATAGGCTGCATATCAAATACAAAAACACATAGATATTATTACTTATGCATAGACATATATATATATATATATATATATATATACACATATATTTATGTATGTGTGTGTGTATGTATATGTATACATATGTAAATACATGTACACAGATATTATTACCTATGCATAGACATATACATTTATATACACAGTGTACATTAATTTACCGTAAAAAATAGGAAGCTGAAGAAAAAATATATGCCAAAAATGCAAGGACGTGTTTCGTCTCAACAATTTCTGGGGAACTTTGCCTACAAATCGGTGTAAGAAAGACATGTTTGCATTTGACAAAATGATTTTTATCAGATAATAGCAAGTAGTAAATTGTGCTTGCAGTTACGTAAAGGTGGAGACATAATCGTACAGCTCGGCAAGTGTAGTTGTTATACAATATTTTTGTATTGCTGCTTTTAGCTTATGATACTCATTCTTTAGCAAGGTATCACGTTTCATGAAACATGGCCCCTAGAAGTTCATTTGTTTACGTCAGCTGCGTCGTAAATCTCAATTCAGAAAGGGGTCGAAAGAGAGATGGGGGTAAAATAAAACATGGTGATTGTCACTTAGCAACATGTTGTAATGCTTCGCGGCATCTGTATTATAGGCAGCCCCGCGACCAATGGGCGTCCCAAGGTACATGTACAAAATGTCAAGGTTCGGCGTAAAACCCGTAGGAATTTTTCTGTTTTTATTTTATTTTTTTTTTCTCCACTTAGCAACAGGGATATTACGTCACACCGAACGTATACTAGATGACAGAAGCACGCAGCATATATGATCTATAAAACTCATTTTCTTTGCCTCGTAAAATCGCAGAATCGTTCATTTTTCTCTTCCCCGTTGTAGAAGGCGTTTTTACGGCGCCTCATATACCGCGCAAATCTCGTTCCTATTGCGTTCTAAGGGATCCTGTGTCGTTGGGAAAGAAAGAATGTGGCGTAGTTGCTTCCCCTAAAAGCCTTCAAGGCTGCAGAGAAAGAATGCACCGAAGATCTAGAGGAGGAAGAAGCAACTGCAAGGCGGGGCTGGCACGCCATCTGAAGGAAAACCACCGCGAGAGCTTTGAAAATGAGTCTCGATTTGTAAATAGAAACGTAACGCCTATCGGGGTATGGGTGTGTCGGAGCTGTTTGCCAGGTAATTCGGGCAGAGAGAGGGCGACACGAACTGTAGATACGGAAAGGAACAAGGAATTATTTGCCATTAGATTTGTCAGAATGGAGTGGACTTTAAAGTCAACTTTTTGTTGTCTTCTACTTCGTACCGAGTTCCGGAAACAGGAACCCAAGGGAAACAAGGATTCAGATGAAGTTCTGTAGAAGGTCGGGAAAAGAAAGGATTGCTAACCCACCCCGCTTTGATTTTTATGCGGATTGATTTATTAAGGTTTTATCAGCACGGTCGATGTAAGAATAAGGTGGTCGGGACGAGTACAATGAAACAACTGAGATATTGCAGTAGAAATATGACTTACACGTTGGTCAATTTATCGAAGGTTTTATTAGATGATAATATTCGCAATTTTATCAAGTTGAAAAGTATCGAGTGAATTTTGAGGTTATAATAAATGTTAACGGGAAGATGTACAGGAAGATAAGTCCCTTGGTTTCTGAGGAACGAAAATAGAAAATGTCAATTGTTTGTACCATGATACGCAGAAACAGAATGCCTTCGTCAGCGGGTTCACCTAACCAGCAGTGAATAAGCATAAATGTCAGGAGGTTTTCTCTTGCAAATAAAGCTTTCAAGGAGCAAATGGCACCAAGATAAAAAGCTAGAAAATATTTTTTGCACGTGATATCTTGATGAGGAAGCGAGAATTTTTTAAACAAAACTAAAATGGAAAATTAAAAATATTTTTGCGTAATCGGAACGGAGATGGGGAACAGAGCTAAAGATGGACACTTGATTAACTCCAAAATCTCACAGTGCTAAAGAGAGGAGGAAATTAAGGTTTATCTTTATGTATATAACTTTTATATGAAAGGTAGACATTATTTTTTGTAAGCGGAAAAGATAGGGTGTTACTAAGATAGGTTTTATCTTCGACTTCGTTGCCTGAAAAGTTGAACGCACATTAAGAAGCAACTACTTTTGAAAGCTGTATCTACAGTATTGCTTTGATAGTTAAATAAAACAGATATTTGAACTTTTTATTCTGGATAAGAGTAAAAGAACATGGGTGCTAATGAAGCAGTAAAGTTTTCAATCTAATTTTGTCACCGAGAACGGGAAAAGGAGATTGAACAACAGGAGATTGAAGCTTCTGTCAACCATGCATCTGACTCTGGTAAAGTTGACGTTATGAATCTTAGTACACATCATGGCAAGTGAAATGAACATCTGGCAACTCCACGGTGTTGTTACGTAATATTTCTGCCTTATGAAAAACACGTTGTCATCTGGTAAACGTGGTTTCTGGTAATTTTTTTTATACATGATTAGCAGCTTTGCTTCACAGGCACCTTGACCAACAGCCTCTCTCTTGCTATAGGCACATGGATTTTACCTGCTAGCTTGCGGAGTTGCCAGATGTCTCCTAAGCTTGTTGTGAAATATACCGAAATTCATAAAAGCGGCTGCACTGTATTCAAACTTGCAAGCGCGAAATAGCTCTAGGTGCACGGAGTTGCTCTCCTATTATTGAATACCTTAAAAGCATTTGGCATTGTGATATAGAGTAAACGTGTCTCCGTCCATTCTAAAGCTTAATATCAGAGTAATGTCGGGAATAAAAAAAAGAAAATAGAAAAAGAGGGTGGAGGTCGACGTGAGGGGCGCTGTTCAAAATTACACAAGGCCATAGATGAAATAAGAGGAATTAGGCTTTGATTGAGCAGTTATGTGGGTTATCATTAACAACTGGAAATGGAACTCTGTAACCCGTCACCCAAGACATAACAAAAGAAGAAATTGCCTCGTAGAGGAAGGGATAAAACAATAATGTGAGCACGTACTCACTAGACTTGGGTGTGAGAGTTCGGAGGAGGATGGTCCGTTTGCCAGGACTTGCTAGCGACCTTGAAGTGTCAGGAGCATCACCAAAAAACGTTTGTAGAGATTGCGAACACAGCAGATCACGATAGGACTGTCAATCATTTGCGGATCTCAATTTCAGGAACTGAATTCTGATTAAATTTATGACGTCACTTTGCGCACGAGCATATATATATATATATATATATATATATATATATATATATATATATATATATATATATATATATGTATGTATGTATGTATGTATGAGTGTGGTGTGTAAGAAAGTGGTAAGTGGCCAGTCTATGGGAGGGGTGTATATGCTCCTGAGAGCCTTGTATGTAAGTTAATATGTGGCTGATGGTGTGGAATTTTCCAGCACAGGAACTTCCACAGATTGTTGTCATGTTTTCCTGTTAGGAGAAACTTTCGTTATATATATATATAAATGTAGAGAAAATATATATATATATATATATATATATATATATTATGTATGTATATATATAGTCATAGGTATATAGATATATATATTATAGATAATATAATATATATATTATATACCTGATTATTTATAGTATGTATTAATATATATGGTATATATATTATAGGTCATGTAAGGTTATATATATATATATATATATATATATATATATATTATATATTGAACGGAATCACGAAAGTTTGGAAAGTGATAAATGCATAAAGGTATAAGCCACGAAGGAAAGTGAGACACTGGAGTAGCTGCAAGATCTTTCGACTCAACGTCCTTTACTTAGCAGACTGCTAAGTAAAGGCTTATACCTTTATATATATATATATATATAATATATATATATATATTATAGATCATGTAAGGATTGTAAGATCACGTTTCGTTATATAGAAACTCGTTTTATACCCAACCTTCATATTCACGGAAAATGATCTTACCTTTATGTAAACCTTTATGTAATCCCTTTCCTTGCCGGGTCAACCTTGGTATCGAAATTACCACTTTATCATAGAAATATTTTGGTATTAAAAGAAATTAAACATTTTTAGCTGATACGCAGTGTGTCTGTATGGGTAAGTACGTGTGTTAGTATTATGTAAAAGTGTAAAAGGCGTGAAGTGCATATTTCTGTCTCTTCATACACACACACACACACACCACACACACATATATATTATATATATATATATATATATATATATAATACACTATATATATATATATATACATATAGGATATATATAAACATTGTTATAAATTTTGTAACCTAATTACTTCTGTACCATAGATATTACCATGTTACCACGACAGGCTACACGCCGTGCGTATCAGTTGATGTGCGCAGTATCATGATAATTATGATTTTTTTGTTTTTAAGAATTTCCTCCATGCGTAACATGAGTAAACTCATCAAAACCTACCAAGACAAAGATTTTACAGTGTCATAGAGTCTTCGGAACTCATCGACCACAAACGTTGTGGTGGTTCCTGGGGCTCACACAAAGAGACATTTAATGACAATTGCGACTTATTACTGCTGTCACTCATCTGGGAAGTGTTGTTAATGAGGGAACGCATCCACGTGCAAAGAACACTCGTTTGTTTGTTGTTTATAGTTTAGCAGAAATCAGAATACATTTGATTTACAGATACTTGCCATTATGAAACTGCTATCTATTGAAGGAACCAGAGCCATCAATGCACCTCACGCGGTTCACTGTAGGCATTACTTAAGGTTCTTTGCCGCATCCCATCGGCCCTACATGCAACCCCCTTTAATGCATTTCTCATGCATTTCACTCTACCTCCGTTCATATTCTCTTTGTTTCGTCTTACTTTCCACCCTCTTCTAACAATTGTTCTATAATGCCACTGCGAGGTTTTCCTCCTTTACTGTCAATTTCCCTTTCAGCGCTGAATGACGTCGAAGGTCCCAGCGTTTGGCCTTTTGCCTAAATTTTATATTCCGTTTCCAATATACTATGCGTTAATAGATTAACTTTAAACTGTTGTTAGACGAAATACTCATATTATCGCATCATTTCAAATTTCTTAGTGCGGTTTGTTTATTTATTTGTTTGTGTTTTATCAGTATTATGAGGCAGAATGTTGTGTGTGGATTTTTACAACAATTTGAGCAAAGGTGAGCCTGAAGCAATCCTCCCTAACGCCATATAAATGACCACTCAAAACCACTAACAAGGAGTCATTAAAAAAGTAACAACTACCACTACGCCACAGTGTTAACCAGTGATGAGGAACAACTAATTACATCTCGTAATTTTATAACAACCCTTTCGCTGTTATGCGGAAATCACATTCGTCACGGAATTTCCTGGTTATTTGTTTGTTATCTATCAGTTTGTTTACCAGATTCAACTGTGGTACGCATTGGTACAGTAAAGTTGTTAAATTGCCGCTAAATCAGATCACGATATGAAATTTCACCAAGTGATATTTGAAAATATTCGCACACTTTGTTTTTAACTATTTAATCAACAATTACTTTGTGGAACTGTAGAATTTTTTTCTTTTTACATATGATGTTGTCATGTGTGTTTTTTTTATAGTGATGAGACTACCGAAATAACAATGAACACCCAGTCGGCAATCGCATGGCTCATCGTATGACAAATTGACTCTAATCTCCAAAGATAAGAGCGCGTTATCTTTTGATAGAGAGAAATGGTTGTTTGCGATAACGCCTGTCTTACTATACCCCCGAACAGTCCGACTGGAAATACCACACAGAGCAGATACTATGGTCTGAAGCGAGCGGTTTGTCACTCGAACCCAGAAAACCTTTTAGTCAGGACTCTGCCGTTTTTTTTAACACGAGCTGTGACGTTTCAAGTTTGTCGCTTGCACAGGGCCAGCAGACATGATGAACAGGGATGTGCAGGACTCCTCGAACCCCCAAGGATACAACACCCATTTGCAACGCTTCGGCCATCACTTCGTTCTCGTGATCTTTGTGCTAGTGACTCTATTGACCTTGCTGCTGCCTTTCATTCAGTTTTGCATCGTGTTCCTCGTCTTCCTGAGGTTCGTGCCGCGCCATTATACACAATACGCCCCGCAGGTCGAGTTCAGGAGGGCCTCTGGCGTGCAGCGTAGGTCTGGAGGGCAATAACGAGGGTCTTCGTGCATTGCTATGACCGTGTACAGTCACACATTCTGCAGGTAGTCTTAACTGTAGATTTCACGAAGGAAATGAAGGGTGAGACAGTGAATGAGTGATATCTTTTTTCTCATTATAGCTCTCAATATAAAATGGCGTGGATGCGTGGTGATTATATTTTATAATCATGAATCTCCAATCAGTTTCCATCTTTCGTCATTTGTTTCTGATACACATGTGCCATTTCACACCATGTTTACTCTGTATCATTTCATGATGTCTGCCCCAGTGCCTGACTTTTGCCCTTACATGCCTTACATGCATCCATTCATCCAGTACGCAGTCATTGCTAACCCAACCTAGTCTGTTGACATTGTTACTAAGAAGTGAAATTAATCACAGAGGGTCCGCTAATGATGTCAAATGTGTAGGGTAAGGGTGTGGTTGGGTTATTTTTCAGGTGTCAGTGGAATCACAACTGTTAACTCTTGTTTTTCTTTTTTCGAGCATCCGACGTTTCGATAGCTTTGCAGCCAAATCCTGTAAGTCTGCTTTTTTAAAACTTGGCTTTTTTCTTTAATGAAATAACTCGTCAATCAAACGTAATGCTATTACGAGTCTAATGATTTATGCATAACCCTTACTGGAAAAGAGTATTCTTACTTTCTGTCCTCAGATATAATTTTTTCCCTGTTTTTTCCTAGAATCTCTCTTCTCTCTCTCTCTCTCTCTCTCTCTCTCTCTCTCTCTCTCTCTCCCTTCAATTTTGTGAGGAGCACATACTTTAATTCCCCCAAAGCAACATTTTGCTTTTCAAACTAGAAATTACTATTTATTTTCTCGATTCATTCCGCACATGATTACAGTGCTTTCTTTTATTTCCGTAAACTCGTTGAACCAGGCAGTAATATCTAGCATCCTCGATTGTACTGATTATGAGATTAATGATAAAGACTATTTGTGATAAGGACAAGATGCTATTCATTATATATTTTCTTAAAATATCCTTTTAATGAGCATAGATTTGTAGTTACAAGTCAAGGATAGGTGATATAAGATTAATATATCTTTTTTAACTCACGAAATTGTTCTATAGAAGGTTTTAACAATAGTGCAGCGTGACAGTATTTTAACGTTTTTTGTTGTGTACTTGACACAAATCGGCTATTGCTATTCTAATGGTGTAACATTCACTTCACCTTGTAGTAAGAAAAATGCATGATGATGCCAGTGATTATTATTTTTTTTTTTATCTTAGATCAATGTACAGAGTCCATTATTTAGTTACAAGCTCTGCTTGATACCCTTGAACTTGCCCTTCATGAAATGGTAATTCTATTTTTTGTTATTATTTTTGCTGTAACCTCCGTCATATTTTATGTGATACATTTTTCAAGACAAACTTTTCATTTTTGGTCTTGTTAATGATTCTCAGATAAGGATGGGGGACTTATGTTGAACACCATGGCAATTATTATTTTGTCTTTCTAAGTATGATTTATCAGAGGGGTAAGGTACAGACTATCGATGTAAGCATATCTTCGATAAGTATTTTATTCTTTTTGCTAGTGAGTGGAAGTTTTTAGTGAGGAAAACTACAAATGCGTGTGGTTCTGAATATACAATTAATATACAATTAAGTTGTATTCCATCGTGACCACTTTTGTTAGTTACAAAATAAAATTGCACATTAAGGTATCATCACCCACCTACTCCACAATTGCTACCTGAAGTTTCAATTTTGAAGCTATTGAACCGGACATCCTTTTGTCAACAATTACAGTGCTGTAAAATACGGCAGTCGTAATGGCAGATCTTTTGTGAAAAAAACATGTTTTCCACTCGACTTGTTGCAGTCTTGGTGGAAATGGAAATGTGCAGTCCTTCCTCATTTGTTTCTCCTTTTATTTTGTAAGATTTTTTTCGACATGTGAGTTTGCTGAGGCATTCAAATATATATGTGCTACTTTGAAAAGCCTGGGATAATAAATGGTGGGAATAAGACATGGGGGCAGTCTGGGGAGAAGTTAAACATATTATATTTTTATTCAGTATGTAGAGTTTGCAAGAGATAAATACCAGTATTTCACTTTACTTAGAGTTTACAATATGGAATACATCACAAGTAAATAGGTACATTGTTTCAAAGTGTGATCTGTAACAGATAGGTCGCTGATGTGTCTAGAGGTGTTATGATATTGTCTGGATTCTGAGACCTTGCAAAAACAGTGTTAAGAAAATCATTTGCTCTGTGTTGGATCTGTAATTGATTATATAGTGATAAACATTAGGGAAATACTTAGTCTTGATTCTTTGCTTTAGCCCACTGTCCATTTCAAGAATGAAATTATTCATTCTGTAACATTTTAACTCACCAAGATTTGTAAAGTAACATTTGCTCTGAACAAGGTTTGTTAATGTCAGATCCTCATTTAGTGTGGAGGCGTGGAAAATGTTTTTGATTGATACACGTACTTACATATACTGGAGTTGTTTCACTATTTCTAAGAAGATATAAGGGTCACAATACGAAATTGTCAAAATGGAGCAAATTATGTTTTAAGCAAAATTAGACAGCGAAAAATATCTTGGTAGATCTAGGGTACTTATCCGCGGCTGCCTAGACTATGGCAATTGCGGTTGTTCTATGCAGTTTTACCTACTGAACAAGAATTTTAAGTAATAATTATTCGGACGACTGTAATTAACACCCCAGGGGCCAGTGCTAAACACGGCGAAATACATTGGGCGGCCCCCAATCCCTAGTGGATGTCGTATCCGCGGTTACGTTCCTTCCAGTCCGTGCGGACTGCTTCTGAAGAAATACCGTATCTGCGTCCGACGTCCTGCCATTCACAGTTTGTTCTAATGGTTGAGGTTCCTCCTTCCAACTTTTCAATTCTTGAGCTTGCTCAGGAGATTGTCTCCGCATCAAAATTCTTTTTTTTGTTTGCAGGTAAACAGATTGTTTTTTTTTTTTTTTTTTTTTTAATCATTATAGATTAACGCTGACATGGTTTTTGGTTTAGGTATCAGAACTTGCACTGCAGAATAGGTTAAACATCCAGTCTTTGGATGATTGACCTTGAAAAAGCTCTTGTGGTATAAGTGCTGTAGTTCATCTTTTGTCATCTGTCATTTCTGTCCATATATCATTTCATCTATTTTTAGACTAGACAGACAGTAGTTTTGAGTCAAAGAAACTTTTAGTATTATCAACACCTCTCCCAGCAATGTGTTACTTACAGAGAGCTTAGTCTGTGATTTTTTTAAACGTAATGTTAGACGAATTGTGACGGATTAACGTGGTAAGAAAAATAATAGCTTCCGTTTACAAAATATAGTGACAGGTGTTATCCATAACTGTCTCAAGTTATTTTGGAAAACGATGAATATCCAAAGCAAGAAATAACAAAAACTATTTTAA
>NC_061092.1:18566217-18571217 GCF_015104395.2 Macrobrachium nipponense
TTTTAGGTCCTATGAATTAACATTTGACCTGCAGGTGGCCCCCTTGTATTTGTCAGTTATGGTTGTGCTTTCCTTCCAGAGAAGTTCTTCTTATATCTCAGAAAACTAGCAGAATAGTCTAGGTGACGAATATTCAAGGCTCCGTTTTTCAATATTTTTATTGCATCCATCTTCTACCTACAAGTTATTGCATATTTTGGATAGTTTTAGTGAACATTTCAGCGATATTTGTTTTAAATTTATTCATCTTAAACATAACAATATGTTTCTTTTCATGCTGGAACATTCCAAGGCGATTTGGAATATTTTCTTTTAATTGAGTAAATAAACTTTTTTAATCATATCGCACTCATAGATCTTTTTTCGTATTTTCGCCCTGATTTTCCCATTATTTTTATTAGTAGTAATTGTCAGTAGAAATACGGTATATGACCCTCCATCAGTCATGCTGCACCTCGGTGGTCACGTCGAGATAAAGGTACCTTAATAACACATTACGAAGAGAAAACCGATGGTTTACTCGGCAGGGATCGTTATCTGTCATGCATTACGGAGGAAGTGGGTCCTTTGCTTTCCACAAAAATTGTAAAGCGTTTTGATGGATGTCCAGATTTTCGCTCGTTTCGCGTTTCGTTGGCCATGAGTTTTCTTCTTCTTCTTCTTCTTCTTCTTCTTCTTCTTCTTCTTCTTCTTCTTCGAGAGAGAGAGAGAGAGAGAGAGAGAGAGAGAGAGAGAGAGAGACTGACTTAATATCAGTAAAAGGCTCAGGAACCGTAATATGAATGTTGGCTTCGTTTTGAACCCTTACGTCACAATGCAGAGATTAGAGGTTTTATAGGAATAATGAGAGAAGTGCTTTGTAGTATTAAATTAAGAATGTCATTATCTTTTGACTCATTTTTTTTATTCACAGGATCGTTTATTCATACTGAAATCATCCTCTTAACGATGAACTTTAAAAGTAATGGTAATTTCCCCGGGGAAATCTGTATGAAGGCCACGTCATTTATTGTGTTGTCAACGACGAAAAACATGATGAAAAATGCCAAAATTAAAGCGTGTCGGGAAACACCGGAAAAATGGCTCAAATATGACGATGTTTTTCCATTTAAGTTAAGGAAGTACCCGACCGCTCGAGGAGGGCGGAGAAATTTGCATAAAAAAATCCGTGCCTTGAAATTCTGGGAACATTTTCCATACCAATATAAATTTCCACCTTGTTGCATTACAAGAAAACCGCTTCAGATGCTAAAGAGCATGAATTCGAATAGACCTAATCGCTGGAAGTTTGCTACAAGAAGATAATCCTTTTAGCCTTGTCCCGTAAACTTTTGTGAAAGTTATATAAATAGAAATAACGTAAAATGTCCAAGTCATATGACTAAAAGAAATGTGAAAATTTAGATATTTCAAGGGAAGACATTTCAAGGAAATGAAATACATAATATCGGTCAAAATATATCAGAAAGTAAGTATGGCCCTGGAAAACAAGTTTTTCGAGAACGCTCTGAACTGGTAACTGGCAAATAAATAGGGTCAGCAGAGGAACCAAATGCGGTTCTTATAAGACTTCCAGAATGACCATAATTATAATGAACATGATCTTCGTGTGGGGGCGGGGGGCGGGGTGGTAGTGCCGTCGGTGCACTGTAAGCATTACTTAAGGTTCTTTGCAACGTCTCTCCGGCCCGTAGCTGCGACCCCTTTCATTCTTTTTCTTCCATCTTACTTTCCGCCCTCTTCTAACAGTGAATTCATAAGGCAACTGCGAGGTTCTCCTCCTGATACACCTTCGTAGGGGGGCAGTTCCGTCAGTGGACCTCATGCGGTGCACTGTAGGCATTACTTAAGGTTCTTTGCAGCGTGCCTTCGGCCCCTAGCTGCTACCACTTTCGTTCCTTGTGCACCACCTCCATTCATATTCTCTTTCTTCATCTTACTTTCCACCCTCTCCTAACAATTGATTCATAGTGCAACTGCGAGGTTTTCATCCTGTTACACCTTTCAAACCTTTTACTGTCAATTTCTATTTCAGCACTGAATGACCTCATAGGTCCCAGTGCTTGGCCTTTGGCCTAAATTATATATTCAACTCAACTCAACTCCTTCTGTTACACCTGTCAGACCTTTTTGCTTGCAATTTCAGTTTTAGCTCTGGATGAATCTCAGTGCTGTGTGGTTTATTAAAAAAAAAATAGGTCAAATTTGCAATCGAACTATTCATTATCCCTTAAAGATAGCAAATTTTTCATAATTTATTTTACTGCCATATTTCAGTAACGAATTCTGTATAAGTAAATGACGAAAGGCCTCCGAACTGATCATTTATCCCGTAAGATGGATAGGTTTCACTTACCATGAAATTTGCCTCAGTGCTATTTTTCTGCAATAAAAAAAATCACAAATAAATGAATAGATAGACAATGGCTCCGAACAACTCGCTTCGTCCTTTTAAGAGGAAAGCATTGCGTAATCCATTTCCTTATCCATCACGGGAAGGGGGCGAGGTCGGAAACCTTTTAACCAATCACGAAATAGAGATATCTGTCAAGCTCTCCCCGGCTCGTTCTATTCTCACTAATTTAACCTTACATGTTGCTGGACCCAGTCATAGACACCTTACGAAGATCAATAACTTAACTTCTCGTCCCCACTGGAATTTCCCGTTGGGGATAATGGATGGGAAGTTTTAATCCTGACAGCCTCCTTGCTGGCTTTTATTGCTGTTTTGCTGTTTTTAAGGATGGGACGTCCTGCCTTTCACAAGTGATCGGTTTTTTAGGATGGTTACCGTTAAGGTTTGGACTATTATTATTATTATTATTATTATTATTATTATTATTATTATTATTATTATTTTGTCTCGCGGTCTATCCAGACTGGTTGTTCATAAGAGTCGGGTTCCGGATTGCATCTTGCATCCTTAGGAGTCCATCACTTTTCCTACTTCTGAATATGTGCTATTTCTAGTATCAACCACTTCTACATGAGTCCTACTTCACTTTCCAGTTTACCAAGTTTTTTCCTCAGGGGACTTGATTGTGTCCGTAGTGTTTTAATGGTTATGGGAAATACCTTTCCTGGCCTATCCCATTGCTAAGTTGTGTAATTTCGGTTCAGTCCGCAGGTCGCGGTACTTTTTTGCTCTTTCTCTCCACACTCTGGAGTTCCCCGTATTTATAGCAAACTGTTGAAACCAACAATCGCATGATATTCACTGAAAGCTATCACTTGCTTAAATATAGCTATTACATTTATGGGCATTTTCATGTTTGCTCTTTAGTCATATCTCTTTTTAACATCTACAGAGTAGATTATGCTAACAAAAAAAATTCACATTGCTAGGGTTAGAATTTCACTCAATATGCAAGTGCATGTTTTTCTTCAGAAGTGGCAGTAACATTTAAATAATTTTGCAGATGCATCGTACTTATTTTAATATGTTGATAGCAATATGCTCCTACTGTTAAGATTTGATGAGGGTGGAGCGTGGAGGTCATTTCCCGTAGACTATCATTATTACACAAAGAATAACTGAATGAATACATTGATTCTAATACACATGTTAGGATTTTTTTTTATACCGTGAATACTGTGATTAAGCTTGAAAGTCCATTGACTTAATAAGCATATTTCAGCGTTAGAGAAATACCATAATAATAATAGAATAAAAGTTGTAAGAATTAGGTAAAAGACGAGAGTTGAATGTCAAATAAATTGTGGATTTAGCATTCATTATGTTACATCTGTTTAGCACGATGTATAGCTGTGTTGCTAGCTTACTTTTCTTATATTTCTGTATCCTAAAAAAAATAGATATATATTTTTTTACCATTGGTTATCCAAGTCATTGAACAGGTGAGCAGTAAAATATCGATTGGTTGCGAAAAATTTCCGCAATCTCAAAATTACGGATATGGTATGGATTCGTAAAGGAAGTTTCGAGCACTGAGTAAATAGGTCTTTTAGAATTCTGAATATTGAGATTTATTTTCTTTATTATTGTGGTATGACAGAATGTACAGTCGTTTTTTATAGCTATTTTTTCAGGCGTGATTATAATTTATATGTTGTATTACAGCAATAAGCTGGAAGTCCTTTTTTGCCAGTCTAATGATTTTGTATTAACTCGGTAATGGCTGTCATAAATGTATTTACGTCAGCGTGACATTGTGTTAGTCTTGCTTTATCCCAATACTCATCCTTTTGTTGTCAATGTTTCCTTTATGAGACGCCGTCGTTCATCCTTTACATGTAATCCAAAGCTAGATTTTAGCATATGTGCATGTTAATTGAAAAATTGTCACGCGAAATTGCGTAGAATAAATATTTGTTCTTGGTTGTATCATGATGTGATGAATGACAGTTAATTTGTCCGCACGCAAATTATCAGAGAAAGCTGCCAAATTCAGCACACTCCTGTTTCTCTCTCTCTCTCTCTCTCTCTCTCTCTCTCTCTCTCTCTCTCTCTCTCGGTTGGTTTCTCGAGCTTCCCCCTCCCCTCCCCCTCCCTAGACAGAAATCGGCATCTGTATTACCGGTTTCAAATCCCGTAAAGCAAGACATCTGGTTTTTCATCTTGTACTCATTGTGGAAGGACGGCTTATACCATGAGAGTTTCCTGCAGTTAACAAGTCGTCCAGTAAAACTGGTTTAGAGAAATGAAATGAATCAGATCGAATTATTATTTGGAAATGAAAGAGGCTTGCTACATGTGAGGTCGTTCAGCTTTGTAATCCAGAGGTATTAAACCAAGAAAAATTCGAATAAATATGAGATAGTAATATAACACCAGAAGTTAACTTTCTTGATGCCAAACTTTAATGCCTATTGTTATAGTAGAATAAACACTGCGAGTGTGCCAGAATTATTCATATTATTTGTGAAATAGGAGTCTAGTTGTGAGCATTACCATTAGCGTTTGCGAATTGACTCGTGTCAATCTGACACCTATGTATGTATGTATGCTCGTGTATCTGTGCCATCTTTATAAGTTCTGT
>NC_061092.1:18576217-18586217 GCF_015104395.2 Macrobrachium nipponense
AACAATGCGAGCCATAGATTTATTAAGACCTTGACAACGTGGATGATCTTTTTACGAGTCTTTCCAGAGAATGCCATATGGGCGTCCGTCTCTGAAGTACTATGTCAACACGCCTCTCATCGTCATGCAAAATGGAGGCCATTCTGTTACATTTGACGAGCGTTGACAAGCGGGGGCGTACGACCGGAATGGGAACGCCTCTCTCAAGTCCCACGAATCCCTGACGGCACCAATGCCAAGGTACGTCTAAATGACCACGAAAACTGATTCGGAATGCACGCACAACCCTGTCGGTTCGTCAGTGCCGTTTTTATATTGCCAGTGCGTTCGTACAGATGCCAATTACGTTACTCCAGCGAGTTTCTTTTTCTTTTTTATAGGAATCATCCCTGTTAGTATTCCATATAGCCGAAAGGTCCATTAATCGGCTTTCGTTTCAAACCCTGTGACGCAGGTTGTAAGTTTTTCCTGTTTGCATGCAACGATTGCTAGTATTGTAGTGGTATCTGTTGGATACTTCGGTTATTATTGTATTGCTGTAGACGATACTTCCGTTAGTTATTATTATATCGTAGTGGGAGATACTTCCACCAGTTGTTATTGTATTGTAGTAGGAGGTACTTCCGTTATTATTCTATTGTAGTGGGAGATACTTCCATTAGTTTTTATTGTATTATAGTTGGCGATACTTCCGTTAGTTATTATTGTACTGTAGTAGGGTAAACTGTTGTTATTTGAATTTTTGTTTACCTAGGAATGCTGGTTCGTTTTAAACAATAGTAATCAAACCTGATTACTCTCCAAGAGCAACATGATTATAAATTGATCTTTCGCAATGAACTAAGTGACCTGACTGAAATTACGATTTGACGATAATATGCAACTCGTCGTATTCTTTCACTGATCATAAACTGAAAATACTCCTGAAACTAAACACTTAATCGATATAGGAATTCTATATTAGATTCACATCAACCGCATTTGATGTGTCGGCCAGTCCCTTACGACGCTCCTGATTGGCTGTTGATAAGCCAGTCACAGGGATAGAAACTCTCAGTCTCTCGAGAGACTTCACTTAGGCAAGATGCATGTTCCACCTCTCCTGAGGGATACTTTTGAAAGACGTATCCCCCAGGAGAGATGGAACATAGATCCTAGCCATGTGAACTCTCGAGAGAGACTGAGAGTTTCCAGCCCTGTGATTGGCTTATCAACAGCCAATCAGGGGCGTCGTAAGGGACTGGCCTGGACATCATATGCACGGTTGATGTGAATCTGCTAAACTAGATGGAATAGAAAACTAAACTTCTTTTTATGATATGTGCTTTTACTTGAGGAAGAAGAAAGAACGAAAACGTTCCCTCTGCGTTGACTCGTTTGTTATTTAAGATTTAGGTCTTTTCTTTTCCTTCGTCTTATTAAGAAAATTCCATCCACGAATTGTAACGGGCGAAGTTTTGTGTCTTCTGCAGCTGTCGAGATCCGTGACTTGCTTCGGTGTTATTGACAGCGTCTAATCCCTTTTAGTGGCGATTCTCGTTGACCTTTTATGTTTTTTTTTTTTTTTTTTTTCATGCGCATGTGAACACTCACCATATTTTACAGCCAAGTTATATTTTTTCTAACGTATGAGCAGTCACTAAATTATATAGCCAAGTGATATATTTTTGTACCTTGTGAACAAAGACACCAAATTTAACAGCCTAGTGACATATATTTTTGTAACTTGTGAACAAAGCCACCATATTTTACAGCCAAGTGATATGCTTTTTAATCCTTTTGTTATATTTTTAGTATCTGCATCGGGTATTAACGATTATATTTCTTTCGACCGCGCGTATTTTTCGTCAAGGCAACTTGAGAAGTAAGACGTACAGAAAATTCGCGCCGCTCCCAAGCAAAAATAAGAAGACGAAAGAGGCAAGTGTCTATAGACAGGCATTGTTTTGAGAAAACATTTATTGTTGTTTCAAGCACCTCATCCAGGCTGGTAGAAGTTTATGCGTGACTCAGCTCTTCTTGTGTACACAGATAAACACTTTCTTGTGCCTCCAATTGGCAGGATTTGGGTCTCGGACACTTCCTGTGTTTTCATTTATCACAGAAACGTTTGTTCTGGATATTTTTTCTACGAGTCATAAATAAATATTGTATATAGTGACCAATGCTGTATACAATTGTGGGAGAATCTATTGTTTATCGTGAACCTCAGTATTATATATGAAAATTGCATATGGTTATTTTGATTAAAAAATTAGATTATTTATAGCAGACTCTAGAATCATATAGGTATCATGCAATTTTTGGATATTCTGAATATCATAGGACCCGGTAGCCCTATCAGTTATAACTATGACATTAGTATTACATTATATAATTTTTTAAATGCCCAGTTTCGTACATGAACATTGAATATGAATATTATTTTCTGAAACGTTTAGATTTTTTACCATATCATGAGGCGTTAGTAGGTCTATCGTATATGACAATTGCATATGGATAACATTTTATGCACCGTTTTCTTAGCAGAGATTTGTTTGTTATTGTTATTATTATTAATATTATTTTTTTTTAGGGAAACATTTAATTGCGCACTGGTCCGTTACCCGTGTATCGCTAATTTTGTTTTGTTTTGTTTTTTTGTTACACTTCCATGGTAAGTGAAAGTTTGAGAGAGAACACATGTTTCATGATATTTCATACAGCCTTTAAAATATTAACCACTGTACGGTTTAACAACATGATTACAGCAGAGTATATATATATCTGTGTAGTTTTGTGATATTGGTGTTATATTTATAAACCTATAAGACTGCCTGTCGCTCTAATACAAAATTTGACAGGCCCAGAGAAAAACTATGATTCGCTTGATAGTGGCAGAGGAATCCCATTGATGTGACTTCCACAACTTTGTCATTCTTGATTCGCTTTCATCCTTCCATCACAATCTGTGAGGAAAAAACAAAATGTTGAGTTGTCGGTAGTTTCTTGACCATTTATGGTCCGCCGCAGTTTTTGATCGGATTTTTTTGCTTTTTTTGTGTTTGTTTGCTGTTAATGTCACCTGTCTTGTATTGGACTTCTCTTTTCGCACTGCTTTCAAAAGGCCTTCCGCGTGTGAGAATTCTAAGCAAGCATGTATGTATAAGTGGCGTTAACACTCCTCACCTTATATCAGGTGCAAACAGTCATCGCAAGGTGCTACGAGCCATCATAGGCGCTGGATGTGGCAACCTCTCCGCCCACCTTACGAAATCAGCCATTATGATGTGTAGTCATCCCTCATTTATGAGCGCCTCAGTGGCGTGGTCGGTTTGGTCTTGAACTACCACCCCGGTGGACGCGAGTTCGATTCACGGGCATTCCATTGAGGAGTCAGAGATGTGTATTTCTGGTGATAGAAGTTCACTCTCGACGTGGTTCGGAAGTCACGTAAAGCCGTTGGTCCCGTTGCTGAATAACCACTGGTTCCATGCAACGTAAAAACACCATACAAGCAAACAAACCAAACCTCATTTTCCCAAATGATATTAGAAATGTCCGGCAGTCAATCATGATATTACCCCCTTCTTTCGTGTCTTGCGTGAAACGTTTATATTTCTCAATAATAATAATAATAATAATCACGGAGTATCCTTCATATTGTCACGACGTTGTCCCTGTTGACTTGGAACACACAAATGTGGTTAATCATATGTATTATTTTTACTATTATTATTATTACGTGGCTATCCCGCCGCCTGTCACGACGTTGCCCCTGCCTGTCATGTCAGGACTCGGGAAGCAGATGTAGGAATGCGCTGTCGAGGGGTCGCGGAACGTTGGCCTGAACATTTCCTCGTCAGGTTCGATGTCAGTAAGATCTCTTTGTTCTCCGGCATGCTTACTCCGGATGCCTTTTCTCGGCGAAGACATAATTGTATTGCCAAGGGAAGGAAGGCTTCTGACTTTGTTTAGACGCAGCACGAATTCGTTGAGTGAAGCTTTAATCAAACTCTGCTTTCGTCCCGATTATTCCTGAGGAGTGTCAGTAACATATGGCTTTGCTATATTAGGGAGTGATGTCCTGTCGTACACTGGAAAAACCAAAGGAAGTTTTAATTATTCCTCTCTCTCTCTCTCTCTCTCTCTCTCTCTCTCTCTCTCTCTCTCTCTCTCTCGGGGCATCTCTCTTCCTCTCTCACTTATGTTCCAGATCTGTTTTTGGTGCTCTCTCTCTCTCTCTCTCTCCTCTATCTCTCTCTCTCCTTCCTCTCTCTCTCTCTCTCTCTCTGGGGCATCTCTCTTCCTCTCTCACTTATGTTCCAGATCTGTTTTTGGTGCTCTCTCTCTCTCTCTCTCTCTCTCTCTCTCTCTCTCTCTCTCTCTCTCTCTCTCTCTCTCCAGATATATATATTTTTAGAACACTGCATATATTGTGTTTTTAAAGCCTAGAGATACATCGATGTAATGAGAGGATATGATATCATTCATACCCAGGTCAGCAGGTATCAGTTGTGTGACCGAGATCTATTTATTGTGCTTTTAAAACTGAGATCACATCGACACAAAGCTAAAGGGTTAGAGGTCCTTGCCTACTCTTACCAATTCCGCTAAAGGAGCGTAACGTCTGAATCTTGTTCGAATGATTAGAATTACTTATATCTCAAGCTGTTATGATCATTTTACATCGTTTCACTTTCTCTCGTGAGTTCGTGAACCTGTTAGGTAGTGCGGTTAACCTTTGTGAAATTTTACTATTCACTTTCGCTATGATTAGGTTATAGATTAGTTACGAGCTTGTGGCAGTGTGATTAACTTATTTGGTTTGTCCTTTTTTTTATTCACTTTTTCATTATGATACGGATGGACAAGATTATTTTGTAAGCTTCGAGTTTGCTTAATTTTCTTATTGATGTATGATTTCATAACGGAGGTGTTTTATACATAATTCAATTTGATTGCTGGTATGGAGTGTGATCTTATGATTCCTGTGTCTGTGTGTAGGTATTTATAAAAAGTTGTAAATGATTTAGCAACTAGTTTTTTCAGCTTCGGTAAAGTCAGATTATGCTAAACTTGGCAGTGATGGTCAAAACACATACCAGAGAAGATTCCTGAAAAATATAAGCTGGATTACGAAAAAAGAAATTGATATAACAAATATAGGAGTAAATTTTTAACACTTCAGTTAAGGCAATTTTAAATTCTGATTTTTTTTTGCTAACCCAGGTTTATATTATATCGTTGAGCTTTAGAAATCAGTCTATTGGTTCATTACAAAGGACATTTATTTGTAGGTAAAGTACACGCCCCAGTCTACTTCTTTAGCGGCCTATTTGGTAACCTGTTTAGATAGTAGCGATAATAACCAGCCGGAGGAGAGGTCATTTGAATCATAAATTCTTTTACTAGTAACGAGATCAGTACTACACCTGTTATTTTATGTCTTTATTGTCTTATTTTTTTTATTGTGTAAAGCTAAATAAAATAAAAATCCAGCGCGTATCGGCCGATGAAATCATCACAGCGCAATCAAGCTAAGCAGAAAACGAGTTCCCGGGTAATGACTGCAGATCGTTTAATGGCGCGTATCAGAACTACAGAGGCCGAGCAATAATCCAAACGACTAATCATATTATTTAACTTCTCGCGAAAGGCAATAAATTCCTCTCTCATTAATCCGCAAAACTTGGCAGGCTGCGAATCACACCCAGCTGCCTTTGGATTTTTAATGAACGCGTTTCTGCCTCTTGCGGGGCGGACGGACATTTTGGAAATCTTTCAAGATCGTTGTCTCTATGTTTCTTTCTCCGCATGCGCGTTCTCGCAGTTTTTCCAGCGTCCTGGTGTTGAGGGGTGGGCGGCTGAGGTGGGGTGGGATGGGAGTGGATTAGTAGGAGGAGGAGACTTCAGAGCTTGGGCAGTAAACGTGATTGAGTTATTAAGAAAAATGTGCGGTCAGGTAAGGTAATCAGTGCTATTCGGAATGACGAGTTCATGCTGTTGGGTCGGGCGCTGCCGGATTGGTCCCGTCATCCGTCAATTTTTTGTGACGTTGTTATGGCTGAAAGATGCAGCTTTTGTGTTTGAAGATGGATTAACTTGGAATCCAGTCTTTTGACGATCTCCCTCATCCTCTTGAACATGAGAGAGAGAGAGAGCGAGCAAAAACAGATGACTAAATGCCACGATTTACTTCAGTCCATGAAAGGCCTAAATGATCATTGGGTTTCTGACTCCAACTGGAGGGTCACTATCATCGCAATTTAGTGTTAAACGAATTTCAACATCGGCAAGCCGAGAGGACGCGAGGCGGTAATAACTTTATTAAGAAAAGTAGACTTAATCACATTTCCAAGTCTTCGAAGGTATCGCTTGACAAGTGGAGATCGTTTTGTCGGAAATTTATGTAAATACCGGGATGGTTAAACTAACTCGACGCACGCTAGAAACGCATCAGCAGTAGATAGAGAGTGAAGGGGGAGGGGGGTGAGAAGGGGGAGAATGTTGGCTGAAAAGAATAATAAGGTGTCACTAAAAAAGATACCAAGAAAATAGAGGGAAGCAATGAGTGAGTGTATGCAAAAAAAGAAGAAAATAAATCAAAATCAAAATAAAAGTTAATGGAATGAATACATAACACAAGGTTGAAGTACACGTTGTCTTCATTTCCAATGTAGTTTGTTTGATTCCTCCTTCCCGTCATTAACTACGCATTCTTACTTCAAAGAACTTACCCTCAGGGTTTTTCTTCTTTTACTGGTTTGCCATTGTGGTTTATTTGTCTGTTTTTCATAGTTTGTCGTGATAATTTTTTTTTGTCAGTAGTATGTATCACTACGATGAATTGGTGGAACTTTCTCACATTCGAGTGTAGATGTTAGTGTGGCAGTCAGTAACAAAAGGTATATAATTTTTTAAAGCAATTGGCATGGATACTTTTTTATATATATATATAAATCTAGCACAGGTAAAAAAAAAACTTGATTCCTTTCATCACTCATAATAGATTCAATACTCTTTAGCTCTCATTTCTCTGCCATTTAATGGCTCTGTAATACCATTGTTTTTGATACAACAGTTTTAGCTTTTCTAATCCTATGCTGTATGCTTAACCTTAATTATCTGCTTATAGAGTTTGTAGTTTTCCTACGTCCTTGAAGACTGACAAGGTAAATGACCTGAGTCACTAAAGGAATTTGCAGAATTGTATTTGCCGCTGTCGTCTTTTCCTTCTTCTTTTTTCATTATAATTAGATCCTGCTTTTATCCTTCTTGGATACGTGGACTGGTTCGGCCTCTTGAATGGTGAACTGGTTTAGCCCATCACAAAGAAAAGGGACTTGAAAGATACCATCCTGTTGCTTCAACTTCCTCTGTATTTGAAGAATTTTATTCTACACTTTACTCTTACTTTGTCAAGTACGTAGTAATCGCTCTACCACCTTTAGGATTTCCGCGAGGCTAGATTCATGAAGGTACCTTCTTTCTACCCTTTTTCTTCACACTTGACACATCTACAGTATTCAGCTGTTTTTAATATTTTACCCAATACTCAGTATCTGTCGTTTGTGACACAGCATTCGCCAGACCTAATTTTTGTTTCTCAACTCCTGTTCTCTCACTCGTCTATGATAATGATATTTTTAACCTACTATAGGCCTGTATCTTATTCATGCATTTTCGATGAACCAGGTCATCATAGTATATTCTTGCATATTCCAGATGCCCAAAGTTAGTAACACTCGAGCCTAAACGTCTCTTTCTTTGTAAATCAACTTTTAGTATGAGAGCATAACTGAATGGAGATCCCAAAACGTCACTAATTTTAGCCGTCTCTGTTTTACCTCCCATTCAGGTTGTTTTTTTGTGCGATGGAAATATGGATTGGGATCTTAACAGAATTCCGGGTCATTGAAATTATTTCAGAATTGTTCTTTAAAGAGAAATCACAGATTCAACTACTAAATCAGCCTAGTAACGTGTAGTTTTATGCTACGGGGTCTTTTTCTATCTCATTTACAAAAAACTGCAGAAGAGTTATCCATCCCTGTTATGGAGGTTCTCCCTTTTTTTTACTGCATTTTCCTTTGTCTTCTTAATGCTTAGTTAATTATCCTACACTTATCTCTTCTCTGGAGCCTTTTTGTGTCTGCTAAAGTCCACATTGTCATTTAGCCATTTCCCCGGTCTTGTATTCAAATCAAGTTCCTGGCTGGACGAGTGGTTTTCGCGCTCGGCTGCATATCCGGGGGTCCGAAGTTCGAATCCCGGGTCGGCCAACGCGGAATCAGAGTAATTTATTTCTGGTGATAAAAATTCATTTCTCGATATAGCGTGGTTCGGATCCCACAATAAGCTGTAGGTCCCGTTGCTAGGTAACCAATTGGTTCCTAGCCACGTAAAAATATCTAATCCTTCGGGCCAGCCCTAGGAGACCTGTTAATCAGCTCAGTGGTCTGGTAAAACTAAGATATACTTAAACTTTGTATTCAAATCAGGCTACCACCCCGAGATGCTTAACTCGGGGACTTTCTTTCCTTTCACTTCCAGACCTGGGAGTTTTCCCCTGTGCCTTTTTCCCCCCAATTTTAATGTCTTACATTTTAAAAGGCAGGTTCATATCATCCTCGATAGTAAAACCTCAATTTTTTCTTTTGTTTCCCCATTAAGCCAGGGACCAGATAAAGGTTTAAGAAGCTTGTCGTAAGAACTTTTATGTTCTAGATTTCTTGATTAAAAGCTATTCGTTGCTTTTTCTTTGCCTGTCTGTGCTACTTTGTTGCCTACTTATTCGAGACTCCTTCTTAAGTTCAAATCTGGCCTTATTCATTAGTGAATGCTTATTTAGTGCTCAATATATGAGTTGCAGTATTACTTCAAAGTTAAGAATTCTTTTGACTTTGGAATGATATTAATTTCTCTCCGACTACGTCCAGGCTTTGTTATTTCCGATCTACTAATTTTCTTCGTTTCTTAAAGTTTTGCTCTCCGAGAGGTGCACGACTTAACCAATCCTTGGTGGCTTGGCCGCCTTCTTTCTCTGCCTCTGTTTTGAACTACTAAATATATGGCTGCAATACAGAATGGAAAATGACATTGAGAAATAGAGGATACATTATGTAACAGAAATAGGAAAGCAAAATAAATGTGGTAAAACCATTATAACCACGAAATAGGCTCTCACGAGCACGTACATTAAAAATTAATTTGCACTCGGTTTGGAGTGCTGAAGTTAAATATATATATATATATATATATATATATATATATATATATATATATATATATATATATATATATATATATATATATATATATATATATATATATATATATATATATATATATATATATATATAGATATATGTGTGTGTGTGTGTGTGTATAATATATATGCATACATACATATATACATACACGCATACATATGTATTTGTATGTGTGTACAAAAGCTTACGGACAAACGAACTTGTACAGTGCATAAAGGTGTTGTGCATTCGATGTACCGTACTGGGTAAAATGTTTAGGAAAATGGAGTCGACTCAACAAAATTACAAAGAGAGAAAGAAAGGCAGCAAACTTCTCAAAAGACTCCTTGGAGGAAAGATAACAGAGAGCCAAGAGAATAACAAGTGTGTCGCGAGAAAAGAAAGGAGAAGATATTACTAAAGAGAAAAAAAAAGTTAGCGTTACCCTTCAGAACGCGGATATGCGAAGACTATAAGAAAACAAGTTCAGGATAACAGACAGTCACTCTGGCAAATAAGAAAGCAAACACAAAGACACAGCTTCGAGAGCCCCTAATAAGTTTTAACTTCCCAAATAAAGATGTTAGCTGTCTGGCGTTTAGGCTTTGGGAAGAGAGAGAGAGAGAGGAGAACCAGATTTTATTCTAATTGGCTATTATATCTGACATTTAACTAGGTGAAAAAAATCTTGATGGTGTGTGTTTTTTTTATATATGCCAATAGAATCTTTTGGGTGTGTTCTATTAACAGCGCAAACTGCTTATGAC
>NC_061092.1:18596217-18608717 GCF_015104395.2 Macrobrachium nipponense
CAAGCTCATCCATAAAATGTGAGGGATTCGAGAAGTTAAGAGAGCGTTGTAGTTAATATAATCACGCATGTGGTAAAAAGTAACAAGTAGATTTTATGTATTTGTGAAGACGTTTGAAGTCATCTTGATTTACGCTAAAAACAAATGCAATTAAACGGAGAAAAGAAACAAATGTATCCCGTAGGGGATAGTGTCATCATTGCACCTCATGCGGTGCACTGTAGGCATTAATTACGGATTTTTTGCAGCGTCCCTTCGGTCCATAGATGCAAGCTCTTCCATTCCTTTTACTGTACCTGTGTTGATTTTCTCGTTCTGCCATCTCACTTTCCAACCTCTCCTAACAATTGTTTCATAGTGCAACTGCGGGTTTTTCCCGTTGTTACACCTTTTAAATCTTTCTACTATATCGATTTCTCTTTTAGCGCTGAGTGACCTCATAGGTCCCAGCCCTTGAACTTGGGCCAAAATTTTATATTCCATTCCGAGAGACAAATGGTAAGTAGGTATTAAAAGCCCAGCTTATATTTGCTTTAAAGAATCTGACATGACAGGTATAGCATTCAAGATCACAATCTAGTGTAACATTCTCCTATTGTGGAGGAATATCAGGGAGCACATCTGCGGAGAGATCATACTAGAGCATACTAGCTTCCATCATCATCATCATCCACTCCAGAGATCATGGGTCAGCCAAGCACTAGAACCTATCCAAGATCGCTTGGTCCGTAAAACTATGTAATCTTACGGATGATATGTATGAATTAGCTGCCGCGAATACTAATCAGCCGTCGTCGGCTAAACTATCGGACTATTGCAAAAAAATTAAATAAATAAAAAAAAGATGAAGGTGGCCTTACCTGCGTATCAATCTGTTTAGGTCATATCGTATTTCTCTCTCTCTCTCTCTCTCTCTCTCTCTCTCTCTCTCTCTCTCTCTCTCTGGGCCAGGTTCAGTACCGTACAGTTAACAGAAATTGGAAATGTTTTACATTCGTATCATCATAATCACCTGACCGTCGCTTGTGCCAGAAAAAATGAGGTCCACCTTTGGTTGATCTGCGATGGTCGACCTTTGTGACAGGTTACAGTTTATATGATCTGATTTTTTTTCCATGACCTTATGTCGCCGCTTATGTTCTCTGTTGTGTTTAATTTTGACTCCCTTTTTTGTTTTGTGTATTTCACAGAGTGACCTTGGTCGGATAATTTCTGGTAATTTCTTGCTGCTGGGAAATTAAGCTAAGTCGCGTATTAGCAGTGAATTTTGTTCATATTTCCCGGGAAAAAGAGGGAAAGAGGGTTGGTTTCTGAATTAAAAGGAGCGCTTGAGAATTTTGTTGAATTTTGTGTTGCATCTCTTAAATTTATTTACCAAACACTATGCTGTTTTAGAAAGTTTTATGATAAGGAATTAGAATCAGTCCTTGACAATATTTTGTATTTCGTGAAAGCGCATTTATTTATGGCTATTTTGTGTATACAATTTTCCGACCTAATAATTTGAAAATTCCTAGATTGGCAGACCCACACGCTCCATTATTTCGTATTTCGTTACATTCTTCCTTGACATTCCTTGATTAATGGTTTAGGTATCTTAGCCACGAGGTGAACGAACTCCAGATGAATCTTAAAGCATGTCACACAAAATAGTATGCTTCATGTAAACTCTCCGGGACTGGAGAGTATAATCATGAGGTCATGTGGTCCTGTGATTTACCTACACAACTCGAAAGTTCTGTTTTTTTTTTTTTTTTTTTTTTCATGTCGTCTTGCACTACTCTCAGAAAATTTTCTAAAGAAGAAAAGAAAAGAGAAATTGATATTCATTATTGTCATTGGACAAGATAGTGTATTGTTTCAGTACACGAACTTTTTAGTGTTTATAATTGCTACACACACACACAAAAACACTACCACGTACTTATATATATCTATATATATATATATATATATATATATATATATATATATATATATATATATATATATATATATATATATATATATATATGTATATATTTATATATATATATATATATATATATATATATATATATATATATGATATATATATATTTATATATATATATATATATGTATATATGTATATGTATATATATATTTATATATATATATTATATATGTACATCTATATATATATATATGTATACACATACACGCATATGCAATTCCAAGACACTTTCCACACTAATGGTGGGCTGACTCAAGAGAAAACCAAAACAACAGTTACTATATCAGCTCATAACCCATCTAGATCATGTCTGCATTCTGTGCACTGTTGATTATAGGACGGGTCTGATCAACGCGTATTTTCTTCACACCATCTATTCAGTACCTTCCTGCTTACTACTCTTCCAAAACTTGAAAATCGCATACCATTTTTCATCAGTCAATTTTCTACCGTTTTCTCTATATATCCAAACCATATATATATGTATGTATGTATTATATATATATTTATATATATATATATATATATATATATATATATATATACACGCCTAGGTTTTGGAGATTTTTTTATAATGGCTCCAAATGAAAGAGACTTCAGCCGTTAAGGGAGCTTTTCCTTCAAAGGGTTGACAGGACTTTATTAGATCCATCTCTGCTTTGAGACAGTGTATCAGTATTCTAAGCCCTAGTTACTTCCAAGGCCAGCATGGTAGCAATCACTTTTAAATTGACTGACCAGATGAAGCACGGGCAGTTTGAATGTTGTGAGTTATGGTTTAGAAGATGATTGTTGAAACTGTAACACTGGAGAATAAATGCCAAGTAAAAATGGGTGCAAGCGACATGTGTAATGTTTCCTTGGTTATTTAATACCTTTAAGGATGGAGTGTTTTAAGGAGTCAGAGATAACACGCGAGAAGTAGGTGTTGAATAATGAAAGAGGTCATGAATGTCATGTGAGTGGTTGATATTAGCTGATGATAGTTCACCGACCAGTTGCCAGTGGCTTTAGCAAGAACTACTTTCTTTCACTCATAAGTTTAAAGCGCTTTAATGAGTGTAGACTTCATTATGTATTCATACACGTAAACATACATTTATATCCATTCATTCCATATATATGATAAAATATATTTTCTTGTGTTAACATGTGTATGTCATACGGGCAAGCACATTCCTGTCTTGGATTAATGTCTAACTCCGAATGCACTGTTACATGCCATATACTATATTTATATTTGTATGTATTAGTATGCATTCCTATCATACACACAAGCTTATATGTATACACATATGTATTATATATGTATGTATGTATGTATGTATAAACATATGTATGTATGTATATATTTATATATATCAAGGTATAATGTCTTATTCGGAAAGCGCTCTAAATATAGATATAAAAAAGTCCAGCTGACTTATATCCCCAAGATTACAGGTAACTGGTGCTTTTAGTTCATCACAGAATCGAAAGCTACTATCCCGATATTCACTGATGATAGCTATTGCTCTCTAAACTCTCTCATTACTATGTAAAAAGTCTTCAAGGAGGTGGTCGTCAAAATTATATCGATTCTTAACTCGATCCTCAAATGTATCTTATCGACCTCGTCCGAGCTGACGCGTCGTTAGGCATTCCGATCTCTTATGGGCACGGCACAAAGGAACACGGCAAAGAAGAATAAAGAGATACAAAAAAGTTAATATTTTTGGTTAAAAAAAGGTAAAAATCAGGATCAGGTTTTATGAACTAATACCTTTATATAGTAAGCCTAATTTTACTTTTTAGAAATGCAACTATTCCCACAAAGTGCAAGTACCTATTCGGTCAGTGACTTTGGGTATACACAGAAGGAAGAAACGTAGATAAAAACTGACATTTCCTAAGCTCTGTCATCGATGAGATGGGGCATTTCCTGGCTACGTGTATCCAGAAATGCGAGAGAGAGAGAAAAAAAAAGATTGAAGAAAACAAGTTGGGGAGCGTCGAGGCTGGTGGGGTAATGCGGTAGCTCTTGTGTTGAGTATGAAGGAAAGAGGGACTGGACTTTTCACAACAACCGAATGTTGTCTTTGGAAAAACAGAATGAGAGGGAGGGTTCCTTGACAAGGCAAATTCCCTGTCATACAGTCCTGTTAAAAAAGGCACCAAAATAAGGAACAGTGTAGATATAAGTGATGTATTTTATATATTAAGGGAAGGAACAGATGCGTGGTAACCGAGGCGAATCAGATGATTTAATTCTCAAGGTTGATTTTATTTTTCGGTAAAGATTTATCATTTGGAATTGTGTGAGCTCTCCAAGACGTGTATTTGTTCTTCGAAATATTACTAGACTATAAAGATCTTTCCTAGATAGTGACCCCCCCCCCCCCCCCCCCCCCAAGGATTTTAACCCGGTATGTATGGCGTGTTTAGTAGAAGCCCGTAAAACATAAACAAAAGACTGAATCTACCATAAAGATAATGAGCTCTATGAAACATCATTCCTATATAGCGACCAACTAAAACCGTTGGGATCACTATCCAGGAATAATTCCGATTATGATTACCATAGGTTATTTGAGAAGTGATGAAAATACTCGACTTTGGAATTGGATGAGAAAAGTTAAGATACACCCAAGAAAGAATCTAGTTTTCCTGACCTTAACTACGTAGGATGGTTTTATATATAACTTTATAAAATTGGCTGTAAATCTAGTCCAGAATATTGATGTGTTTGCTTTCCAAACACCAAGATTAGGAACGTTTATTTACTTCAGTGTGTTAGATGCTGCAGTTGTCATACAAAAATAATTTGCGGAGTGTAGAATGTCTTTGTGGTTTTTTTTTGTTCGTTTTTTTCTTTTTTGCTTTAGATCTACGTCTTAATAATTCACTTTGTTCAACAATGACTCAGTGTTTATTAAAGCAAGAATGACCTTGCCCGCCGTATTTTCTGCCAGTGCTGTACACATTTCTGAGTCTTTTAGTAATAATAATAATAGTAATAAAAGTTATGATAAGAATAATAACTCCATTATTATTATTATTATTATTATATCTCTCTCTCCAAAGTGTATTACCTACCTCCCCACCATTTGTAGATACCTTTCACACATGTCATACATAATAACACAGGTCATTAAATACTAAGGTCTTGTAAAAAATATTCTTAACACAACTTCAATATCCAAAAAGATTGAACAAGGCAACCTTCCTCCCAAAATAGGGGTTCTTTATCTCTAAAGCTTCCATTTCTCTCTCTCTCTCTCTCTCTCTCCTCTCTCTCTCTCTCTCTCTTCCAGAATTGCCACGTTTGGTCAGATTTTCGTAAAAATCCACGCTGAATTTTTTATAACGAAAAAACTTCAAGGGGAGAGATAATAAGTTAAAAAAAAAGGACAAAGACGCTTAAATAGTAACGTGGCCAGTGGGAAATTGTGTGAGTATTAGGAAAACAATAAGCCACCATGGAGAACAGAAAATGATTGGAATTGTACATGTAGGAATTACTAAATGTATCTGCAGAGGGCTGTGACCATCTCGTTTTCTTGCTATCATCAAATAAGTTATATAACTGCTACATGTAATATGTAAAAGTAGGTATTTGTACCTCAGAAACTTTTCCATGTTTACGTTTTTCGAATTAGTCTAATTTGTAGTTCGTTTGCATACAATTTGTTTCTGAATTATGCTTTTCGCCTTCACCTCCCCCACAAAACTCGGTAAACTGGCCTGTAGATTTACAGCAAGAAATACAAAAGATTTGTTTTAAATTGTGGAAACTTTTTCAGCGGGGATATCCCCTAACTTAAAACTTTTTCAGCTGGGATAACCCCCTAAGCTTAAAACTTTTTCAGCTGGGATACCCCGTAAGCTTAAAACTTTTTCAGCTGGGATACCCTCAAGCTTAATACTTTTTCAGCTGGGATACCCCCCAAAGCTTAAAACCTTTTCAGCTGGGATACCCCTAAGCTTAACACTTTTTCAGCTGGGATACCCCGTAAGCTTAAAACTTTTTCAGCTGGGATACCCCTAAGCTTAAAACTTTTTCAGCTGGGATACCCCCTAAGCTTAAAACTTTTTCAACTGGGGTACCTCCTAAGCTTAAAACTTCTTCAGCTGGGATTCCCCCTAAGCTTAACAAAATTTTCAGCTGGGATACCCGCTAAGTTAAAACTTTTTCAGCTGGGATACCCCTAAGCTTAAAACTTTTTCAGCTGGGTTACCCCTAAGTTTAAAACTTTTTCACTAAGCTTAAAACTTTTTCAGCTGTGATACCCCCTAAGCTTAAAACTTTTCAGGTGGGATACCCCCTAAGCTTAACCTTGCCCTAACTTAAAACAAAATTGGGTTCTGGGTCCTAAGCTTAACTCTTGACCGAACCTGGCCCTGACGGCCGCAAATCGTACAATTTTGTGATTGCAATTCATAAATCAGCCAGTATCTCTCTACATTATGCATTAGTATATGAAGATTTGAAATATAAAACATACATTCCTTAGAATGTCTAAAGCGTTTACTCCATTACTGATAAATGAAGAATTCGTGCTTTGCACACTCACGCAATTTATGCCTGTGACGAATGTTTGGGTAGGAAACACGGACATATTGTATCACCAGAATCAAGGTCTAAAGAATACACATACCGTAAAAATTATTGCAATGCCATAAATGGTGGAGACGATAAGTTCCGACCTTTGGAATGTTATTACCTCCTTGAAGCTTGGTACTTCATTTTTAGTAGCATATTTCTGCTGGAGCCAGTGGTGAGAGAGACTAGCCCAGGCCCCCGCAGTACCTAGTGTAAAAGTGCAGTTTATTATCCGTAGATGATTGTTTTTTACACAAAAGGAAAAACTATGCGTATTTGGTAGTTTTGTCATTAATTCACATGCAACGCTTTTATCCAGTTAAGTAATAATAATAATAGTAAAGACAACCTCAACATATGCAACCATCAGTGAAACATTATCTCCAAAGCAATTTAATCAGGTCAATCATTCTATAACCCTAAGATAGTTACCGGATAAGGGGGGCGGGGTGGGGGGGCGATTGGCCAGAATCCCCTAGATAATGAAGTCATCCTTTGATCTTAATGCTTGCAAAGGGGGAGGATGAGAGGGAGGATAGCGGGGGTAAGGGAAGGAGGGGGGTGGGGGATAATGGACGGGAAGATGTTTGGTACGAGCATCGAAGAAACGAGTCTGACAACTTGCGCCTTCAATATCAACTATCAATAAATTAGTTGCATAGATCATGACTCCTACGACTTGACAACAGGCACCGCCGCATTATGCCCCATTATTTTCCCGGCTCAGATTGAACTGGTAATCACCAGGCAGATTTAGATATATTTATCACGATTTGCGCCCAGGATGAGAGATAGGGAGAGAGAGAGAGCGAGGGAGAGAAAGAGAGGTCTTTACACCCCTTCCCCTTCCCCCTTCATCCCCCCTCTCCCCCTTTGTTTTTGGGGCCGGGGCGAAATGACTTGATTATCTCACATATATAATCATATTCTCCCCCCAAAGAGTTAACAAAGGTTCGGATTAGTAATGAATAAATACGCCGGCCAATAAGTACATCACGCTGGCTGTATTTTTCCGTGATGTATTACTAGGAATGTCTCACGAGGTATAATTAAAAGTCATCATTGCTTGATCTAATAACGAAGTATAACGACTGGGGTCGTCTCCTGATGCACCTCTGCTTGGCACGTTTTTAGATTAACAGCTTGTAAGTTTTTTTTTTAACTTGCTCTCCTCTCTCTCTCTCTCTCTCTCTCTTCCTATCTCTCTCTCGTCTCTCTCTCTCTCTCTCTCTCTCCTCTTTCCTCTCTCTCTCTGTGGGTATACTATAATTACATCGCATCAAAGAGACGTCCATACTTTTCTTTAAAAAGAGGTGTACTTATTTTTCAGTCAAACTAAGAAAATCATCTTAAAAAAAATAGGTATATTAACTAAATCATTTTATCGACACAAACACTACAAATGCTCTCCACAAACGCCAATAAAATCTTTTGATAGACACTTGGACAAAAGCATTTCTTGATTGGGTTCTTGAGGTCAGATCCAGCTTAGCCTTGTTCTGACCGAGCAAAGAGCCCTTAATATACACTAACTCGTGTTTTAAATTGTTATTATTATTATTATTATTATTATTATTATTATTATTATTATTATTATTATTATTATTATTATTATTATTATTATTATTATTTAGGAAGCAGACCCTTTCTCAAGCATACTTTATTAAAAGTATGCTTGAGAGACGGTCTGCTTCCTAAGTACTCTAATATTATTATTTATTTTATTATTATTATTATCATCATTATTATTTTATTATTATTATTATTATTATTATTATTATTATTATTATTATTATTATTATTATTATTATTATTTTATTATTTGGAAGCAGACCCTCTCTCAAGCATACTTTATTAAAAGTATGCTTGAGAGAGGGTCTGCTTCCTAAGCACTTTATTATTATTATTATTATTATTATTATTATTATTATTATTATTATTATTATTATTATTATTATTATTATTATTATTATTATTGCCGTTGTTGCTGCAGTTATTGTCTGCAGTTTATGGATGAATATGCCTAGATGGACATTGAGCATTGCATTAGTTTATTTATTATTTTAAGAATAACTGAACCCATTAAACTATTGTTTTTATTTGCCTTCTCATAGGCTTAAGTTGGCTGAAACGAGCAAAATCTTTCCTTAAAGCTGAAACATGAGAACAAAGTGTTCAAATAAACGAAATGACGTTCTGCTACGTGACGATAGCAAGGACGAACGAATAAACGCGGAAGTAAATTACTGGCAAATAAAGTTAGAAAGCCGAATAATGTTCTCTGGAAGACTTCCAAAACAAAGACCCCTTTGAATCGCGCCTCATTTCCCCTGCCAGAGACAATAAAGTCCTCTGGGAAGCAACGTTATCCTTTGTCAGTGTTCAGAAGAAGGACTCTACCTCCCGAGCCCTATTTAACGTTCATCAGGCTTGAAAATGAGCAAAGGGACTCGTATTTAATATTTCAATGATAATCGTGTGACAAGGAACAAGACCCACTTTTATTTGGGAAGGGGGGTGGGAGGGGGATGGGAGGAATTCTCTTGAGCAAACAGAATATCCGCCGTCGAGAAATGTGAAGCAACGAAATCATGGAGCGATTTGCGCTCCCGACATGAAGGCTGACAAAACGAGCAAATAAATTCGTTTGCTTTGGCAACAAAAGACTCGCTCATGTATCGAATTGTCTGCAGTCATGTGCGTGCGTATGCGCGTGTATGTGTGTGTCGTGCATTATCAGAACAAGATCAGTATCTTGGCGAGCAGTCTACAAATACAATTCGTATTCGCGATTTTCGATGTATGTTACTCTCATACCGGCTTTTGCTATCATCGTCTGGAAAAACGACATGAACTAGAACAATATTTAAAACCAAAGTATTTGTTATTACTATTATTTTTATTATTGACTATTATGCTCTCTCTCTCTCTCTCTCTCTCTCTCTCTCTCTCTCTCTCTCTCTCTCTCTCTCTCTCTCTCTCTCTCTCTCCCGGAAAAAGTACATAAACCCAACTGTTAGTCCACCGTGAGAACATATACAAAAATATGAAAAACGGAAAAGAAACAGATGTGGTTTATCTAGACTTTGCAAAAGCTTTTGACAAGGTAGATCATAATATATTAGAGAAGAAAATTAGAAAGCATAATATAGTGGACAAAGTAGGAAGATGATTAAAAGAATTTTTACACAACAGAAAACAGATAGTTATTGCAAACGATGAGAAATCGGATGAAGCTAAGGTAATATCCGGTGTGCCACAAGGTACGGTGCCAGCCGCATTGCTGTTTGTTATTATGATTGCAAACATAGACAGTAATGTTAAGGACTCGGTAGTTGGTAGTTTTGCCGATGACACAAGAATAAATAGAGAATTACTTGTTAAATTACTTGTTATGAAGATAAGAACGCGCTACAAATAGACCTTAACAAAGTATATGAATGGGCAGAGGTAAATAGGATGGTATTTAACTCATAAATTTGAATCAATAAATTATGGAGATAGAGAAGGAAAGCTATGTGCATATAGAGGACCTAATAACGAGACAATCACAAATAAGGAAGCAGTTAAAGACCTTGGTGGGATGTTGAATAGGAACATGTTATGCAATGATCAAATAGCAATTCTATTGGCAATATGTAAAGCAAAAATGGGAACGTTGTTACGGCACTTCAAAACAAGAAAAGCTGAACACATGATTATGCTTTATAAAACATATGCTCGTAGTCCACTTAAATATTGCAATATGATATGGTACCCACACTATCAAAAGGATATTACACAAATAGAGAGTGTACAAAGGTCCTTTACAGCTAGAATAGAAGAAGTTAAGGATCTTGACTACTGGGAAAGACTACAATTTTTAAAATTATATAGTCTAGAAAGGAGAAGAGAACGCTACATGATAATTCAGGCATGGAAACAGATAGAAGGAATTGCCGAAAACATCATGGAGCTAAAAATATCAGAAAGAACAAGTAGAGGTAGATTAATAGTGCCCAAAACTATACCAGGAAAAATAAGGAAAGCACACAGGACATTAATCCACTACGCACCAGCATCGACAATGCAGCGTCTATTCAATGCGTTGCCAGCTCATCTGAGGAATATATCGAGTGAGCGTAGATGTGTTTAAGAATAAGCTCGACAAATATTTTAGCTGCATCCCAGACCATCCAAGATTGGAAGATGCAAAATATACCGGAAGATGCACTAACAACTCTCTGGTAGACATTAGAGGTGCCTCGCCACTGAGGGACCTGGGGCAACCCCGAACAAGATGTAAGTAAAGGTAAGGTCTCTCTCTCTCTCTCTCCTCTCTCTCTCTCTCTCTCTCTCTCTCCTATATATAATATATATATATATATATATAATATATATTAATATATATAATATATATTATATATATTTTTACACACATACATACATACAACATACATACATATATATTATATTTTGACTGAATAAGCGACCGTTATTGGTGGTAAAGAGTGTGACGGTCTTACCGAAGATATTCACAATTCTCCAGTTTCCTATATCAATATTGTCACCACCACATGTTTGTTAGACAATATCATCAGTAAGCTAAAACCAAACGCCCACCGAAGCTCGCAGTTTTCACTCCATTTATTATTATGATTATTATCACTTCAGTACTCCAGTAACTTTAATTCTCTGACTTTTTTCCTTCCGCTGCCAAGTACTCTATTGGATTTATCTCCCATCTTTCAAGGGGCGAATCATTTATCTCTAAGAATTTGACCAACCACAAGGATAATACGCTTCAGCAGTTTAATCGTTCCTGAAAATAGACCTGAAGCAGTAGGCTTCTGCATCCAGTTTCCTGGAATAAGGGGGAACTTTTTCTTCAGAAATTCTCCTTCAGTAAGGGATGTAGTTTTACGCCAGTCTTTTAGAATATATTGAAATATTTTCTTTTTTTAAATATAACAATGGGTTCTTTGGAGCAGGTGGAAGATTTAGCAGAGCTTATGAGGACAAGGTAACAAATGTATTAGAATTAGGCTATGGCTATTGCAAAGTACTGTTTTAGATGTACTCAGTAATATTAATAATTTTTTTACACAGATTTAATTAGACAATATTGTTAGGTGAAATTTTGGAAGCAGGAATATAATTTTCAACAAATGAGTTTTGTAAGCGCGAAGAAGCTGTACGTATGGTAGTGTAGCATCTCTTGATAGTATTCATTTTCGCATAGAAAACGAAGATCATGAAGAAAACGACTTCTTAGATTGCGAAATCGCCCCGAACTATATTAAAAGGGAGATGGTAATGGAAGGCGTGAGCAATTGCTTCACGTTTGCTTCTTGATTGATGGTTTGATTCCGCGTTTTACGATTTTCTATCGTGCAGCTTGCTGATTAGGGCACTACTTGAGAGATTAGATCCACTGTAAAAATCTACGTCTAATATCTGTTGGACACGGAATAAACTAGTTAACTTTTTATGAACGTCTTCTTTAGTTTTATTGTTCGTCTGACTGTTTACACTAAATTCTCTGGATACTTATAGTGAATTTTATTTTTCCTTCTAATGTTTATTTATTCTTCTAAGGTTTCATACCGAGTTAATTTTTTTCTTCAGTTACCTACACAAATCACTTATCTTCTGAGGTAACTTTCCTCAGAAAAAATTTCCGCTAAATATATTATCATACTGGTCTTCGTTCATCAAGGGCTTAAGAAGGTTGGTTCTTGAGATCTAAAACTCTTCCATATTTCGTTTACTCTTAATTCTCTTGATTGCGAATGAGAGAAGAAATGTGGGAGCTGTTAAGAAGATCTGTTTCCATAGTGTGTGTGTGTATGTAGACGAAAATGTGGTAAATTTAGCGAAACGATGATATAATAAGAAAGCTGACATGTCTGTTCTCTTGGCGAAAAGATTTGACGGAAGGTTGGTGAAATGTGAGAACATTCC
>NC_061092.1:18621217-18628717 GCF_015104395.2 Macrobrachium nipponense
TTCGACGAGGACATAAAGAAAAGGAAGGGCATTCTCTCTGCTGCCTCGATTGTAAAGTGCATTCTTGTCGTTAATCCATCAAAGGAAACTTTCGCGCGGGATTCCGACAAGACTAAGGAATTCGCCATAAACGTCGTCGTTGTGTACACAGCCAGAGAAACGGCCTTCCCACACCTTAATAAGCTATTGTTCTGTCGAGGTTCCGAAACCGATGGCATGTATCATAACCTAAGCAGCGCGTTACAGTCATTTCCCATAATAATCCCTCAACAATACGTCTAATGAGCTCACACATGTAAAATTTTACGAAGACATTTTAGGCTTCTGATGTTTCCGACCGCTGGTACTTGTGGTGCTTGTGTTGTCTGCCGAAGTTGTTACTACTGCTATAAGAATTTCACAATGCTCTTAGTCCTTTTATAGATTTGATGTGTTCATTTACTGAAGTTCGTCGTCATTGCACGGCACAGTAACGTTTAGACATTTAAAACTTGTCGGGTTATATTTATAAAATTTATGATGCCAACTTCATTTGAAATTACAAATATGGATTTCAAAGAACCGCTGGAATGTAGGCTCAGCTATGCGACATTTTTTTTTCTCTCTCTCTTGGTGATCGTCTTTGTTTCATTTGTATGTATATTGCCTATAATCTTTTTTTGAAGAAGACGTAGTAGGAATTAAAAGCAGCGAATGTTTTGTACAGTTTCTTATTATAAAAGAAATCTGCTAAATTTATAAGCCTCAAGAGTTTTCCAGTGGTTATTACAGGTAAAGTTTTTATTATAGATGTTCAGAACGGTTTTCAGCAAAGCGTCTAGGAACTTATTCAAGTCATTAGGGGGCGTTTGTACTGGGTCAAATAATTTTCAAAAAGACTAAAATTACCGAAACGTAAATGCACAGTTATTTTCGAATTTGGCTCCTCAAGTTTGCCTTGATGTTATATGCTCGTAAGTGCAAAATGAGATTGCTGTTAATCTCATTAATTGACATGACAAGATGAGGCCGCCTTAGGAAAATTAGTTAATCCGTGATACAATCTAGTCAATAGGCAGAGGTTTGAGTCCTCATCTATAATCAAAAGTCAGAAATAAAAAAAAATGTCTGTATCTTTAAAAAGACACGACTAGGCTCTCATGGAGCTCACACGCCATTAAGACCCAAATACGTAGGAATTGACGAAACTTTTGTCAAAAAGGGCTAATTAACGTGATGGATTTTAGGCGTGAGTCCATAAGCTTTGCGTTGAAGGATCTACGCCGAGAAAAGATATTGGAGCACATCCCGTTCCTTTTAAATATACGCCCTACCTACTGCTAAGCCTCGAAGACAAAGCTGTAAATGTTACTACAGATAACAAAGGTTTAAGAGGAAGCCTCTTTTCGTCTCGGGCTTCCATCAACAGGGTAATATTTCAAGGACGGTAGTTTATGTATCTCCTCATCTGACCCCTTTATCCATTGTCTCTCGGGACATGCTCTCTTAAGCTAACAAAGAAAGAGAAAATTAGCTTGCTGGAAGTAAGTACCCAAACGGGAACGGCATAAAATTGGTGTGCAAGGAGGGGCTCCACTGCTGAAAATGAACACACAAATATTTAGCGTTAGATTGTTTTTGAAGGGAGGTCCAAACTGCTGGAAATGAGTACACATGAATAAAGTCAAATATTGTTTGGCGAGGAAGGGCCAAACAAATGAAAATTCATACGCAAATTGGAATAGCATACTCGAAGTGCATTGCTTTAGGTGAAGACTGGAGAAATATAAAAAGAATAAAGTCGAAAAAGCAGTGCATGAAAGTTCGAAAGGGAGACGCGGAACGCTGGAAGACAAACAAGAGCGCTGTTAGAAATTGGGTGTTGAAACAGCTGCTAACGAGGCAGTAATTAAGAGCCATACATAAGGACCGTTGCTGTCACTCGAAGGCATGGCTCAAGAGCGGCCATAAATCACTCTTTAACGAGATCTGGAGTAGTCGTCCCCCTTATGAGCAGGCGCTTTTAATTGACATTCACTAATGTACTTCTCTTGGGTCGCTATCGTTATCATCTTGGAGTTTTTGTTTACATTGCCGTGGCTTGCAAGCGAAGTATTTTTAGCTTTGAAATTGAATTGTGTTGTGTGTAGGTGCGTGCGTATGTGAGTGTGTGCATGTGTGTTTGTCTGTGATAGAGAGAGAGAGAGAGAGAGAGAGAGAGAATGTTAAAACGAGAATTACAGACTAGAACTGCTCTGGATACGGATTGTATGGTTACTCTTTCTCTCTCTCGTCACTAATTTTGATTAGAGGCGGAAGAGAGTAGTGGTCTATTTGCTTTTCATTTTGCTACATGTTGCATATTAATATCAGTGCATATTCAAGGTGTGCTAATTTGTTTAAGCCGCGTAGATTGCAAACCAAGGTTATACACCGCTGAATGGCCTTCTTAGTTTTAGTGCCTGGGTTTTAGCCCAAAATTCATGCCTTCCATCCGAGAATTATAAATTCCAAATGAAGTAGGTATCCGCATTTGTTTTAGGAGCGTTGTGAAATCAATAAAAACTGCTGCGAGATGTATACGTCTTTTTGTATATATGCGTTTTAATATGCTTTAATTTAACTGGTTTTTATCTTTTCGCTCGTCTACTCAATTACTGTTCTGTACAAATACTGATATTTATTCTCAGGTATTTTTTATTTATTTATTTATTTATTTTTTTTTGGCAATATTTGCACTAGGTATTGGGCTGCTAACCCCGTGCTCCATGCCATTTGGTGATTTTCACACCAAGCATAAAGGTCAGATTATTCTGATTTTCCTCTCTGGCATCCTGCAAAAATGAAAGCAGGTTTTCCGTTGAGAAACTTTCTGGTACATACAACAGACTCATATATTTAATGGTTTCCCATGTGCCCTTTATATATATATATATATATATATATATATATATATATATATATATATATATATATATATATATTATATATATATATATATTATATATATAAAATAGCGGGGGCAAACCTTTACACGAAAACAATTTTGATTATGAAATGGATGAAGGCAGTTCCTGAAAATGTTATCTACAGATATTTTAGCGATCAAAATGGTATTTTGTCACACAAACAAAGGTTTGATGGCATATCTGTGCTCTATACGGGATGAGGCTATGTAAAAGACAATTTTATTGCTGAACATTATTCCCAATTCTGTGTACGCGGGACATACACTCAGATTAGTTTAGCTACAGTTTGAGATCAGAATCATCGAAATCATTGATGGTATGTTATGGAAAAAACTACGAATAATTTAGTTTGTACGTTATAACAACGCCGGCGTCGCTTCAAATGAATTGCATATATCAGCGATGGGGTTAATGAGTTAGTGCTCTCTAAAAGGACTTGGTTACATAATTCGATTCTTTAATCGTATTTCATCTCTTTTTGCAGTGATTATGAAATACTAAATAGAGGCATTAGGTATATCTCATAGTCAAGCCTTTCAGTTTTGGACCAGATTCATTAAAAGATAGTTTGCCAATTTTACTTAAGTTCCGTATGTAGCTATTTCTCCTGAATCTGGAAAGTGTTGATTTTGAGTTAAGAACAGAACTTTGTATCAACCAATTTCTTAGTTTTGATTCGTTGTAGAGCATCAATAATGTATATCCGATTAAAAAAGGTATGTCCCCTAGTCAGATAGCGAAGTACTATAGTAATTTATTTTTTTAAGCAGGTCTGCGACTTGATAAAAATAATTAGCGTCATTCCTTTGTGGTCAGCTATTATGGTCACCTATGGGTGCAAATTACTCGAGATCTGATGCTTGGGTGTCTGGGGGTGGGAGAGAAGACAGTAATAGTTAGTATGCAATGTAGGGAAGATTAATGGTTATGTTAATAATGATGGTACTAAATGCTGGTGATATATATCTCATGTGCCTAAAGGGCAGGGGGTGAATTTAGCAACCTCATCCATGTACCAGGTAGTTATTCTTCCTGGAGTCATTCCCTCTAAGGGGAAAGGATGGCAGCCGAAAAAAATTATAATGGTAGTTGTAAGGAAAAGGGGAATTCGCACTAATGATTGGCGAACCAAAAAACAGGAGATTCTACTGAAGCTCGTCATTTTCATCAGCATATTCAGTGATATATTTTTATCATCACTTCTGCTAATAATAGTAAATAATGTTTCTGTTTTTCATACTCGCCGCCATAGATTTTCAAACTTTTCTTTTGGAGGAATATCTGACTAAGATCATAGTTTGCCTTACAGGACTTGAAACTGATACATTTTGAGCTAGATTTTATGTAGTAAAATGAATATATGATAAATAGGAAAAGGAAATTGTATCCCTGTGCTGTGAAAAAAAAAATGGATTCCCTTTCATTTTGATGTTCAAGCTTTGATGCTGCGAAGGGAAGCTCATAACGCTCGAGAATAATAGCGGTAATGGGAATTTAGAATTGGATGTGATTACACCAGGAGCAGCAGCAGCAGTAATTCGAAAATATTCCATCTGTTTGTTGCAAAGCAACTGAAGTATTCTCGTGGTTGTGAAATACAGCTTCTGAGACTAACCGGGCATCCAGCTCAAGAACAGCAATTAGGAACACTGATGATTCATTATGAAGTTTCGGTCCAGTGATCGGAATGTTTCGGATGACGCTTTTTGCTCCGTATGTGTTTCTGTGCCTGCGCGCGCGCGCGCTTGTTGCGTTCGGCTATCTAGGTGGGCGGGCGCTTTGGAAATTAGATAGCAAACTATGCTAATTCAAGGTTGCGCTGGGCTTAATCCTCAGTAAATTCAAACAGAAATGGATCTCCAGTGAAACCAAGCTCCAATTTAGGAATCTTCAAATCCCCACATACATAATAGATTCAGATTGGATTTTGACAGTGATTGCGGGTAGTCATTCTCTCTCTCTCTCTCTCTCTCTCTCTCTCTCTCTCTCTCTCTAAAAGCAGTCTGCATAGCATTTTACGTATATTGCATTTTGAAACTAGATACATGAGGTTAATCGTCCCCATTAATTTTCGCTTTTCATTGGACACCTTATTTATAAAAATGAGTACTTCAGGGCATCGGCGGCGAATTGCTTTATCAATTTGATAAAAACTTGGCGTGGCTTGGCTTAGCTTACAAAGTGCTTGGCTTGGCTTGGCGTGGCGTTTCATGGTTTAGTTTGGCTTGGCGTGGCTTGGCTTGGCTTGGCTTGGCTTACAAAGTTCATGGTTTGGCTTGACTTGGCTTACAAAGTGCTTGGCTTGGCTTGGCGTGGCATAGTTTGGGTTGGCTCTGCATGGCTTAGAAAGTGCTTGGCTTGGCTTGGCGTGGCTTGGCTTGGCTTGGCTTTACTAGTCCTGGTTTGGCTTGGCTTGGCTTAGTTTGGCTTAGCTTGGCTTGGCTTACAAAGTGTTTGGTTTGGCGTGGCTTGACTTACAAAGTGCTTGGCTTGGCACGGCGTAGCTTAGTTGGGCTTGGCTTGGTTTGACTTGGCTTACAAAGGGCTTGGCTTGGCTTGGCTTACATAGTGCTTCCCTTGGCATGGCTTAGCTTGACTTGGCGTGGCTTGGATTGGCTTAGGCTTGGCGTTGCTTGGCTTACAAAATGCTTGGCTTGGCATGGTTTAGTTTGGCTTGGCTCGGCGTGGTTTGGCGTGGCTTGGCTTGGTTTACAAAGTGCTTGGCTTGGCGTGTCTTTGCTTACAAAGAACTTTGCTTGGCTTTGCGTGGATTAGTTTGGCTTAGCTTGGCTGACAATGTTCATGGCTTGGTTTAGCTTATAAAGTGCTTGGCTTGGTTTGGTGTTGTTTTGCATGGCTTGGCTTGGCTTACAAAGTGCTTAGCTTGGTTTGGTGTGCCTTTGCTTAGATTGGCTTAGCGTGGCTTAGTTTGGCTTGGCTTGGTAAGTTGGCTTGTCGTGGCTTGGCTTAGCTTGGATAACAAGTGCTTGGGTTGGCGTGGCTTGGCTTGACTTGGTGTGGCTTGGCTTGGCTTGGCTTGGCATGGCTTACAAAGAGCTTGACTTTGCGTGGGGCAGCTTTGCTTGGCGTGGCTTGACGTTGCTAAGTTCGGCTTGGCTTGTCTTACAAAGTGCTTGGGTTACTTTGGCACTGCTTGGCTTGGCTTGGCTTGACATGGCGTGGCTGGGCGTGGCTTGGCTTGGCGTACAAAGTTCTTGGCTTGGAGTGGCTTAGTTTGGCTTGGCTTTGCTTGGTTTGCAAAGTGCTTGGCTTGGCTTGGCTTACAAAGTGCTTGCCGTAGCGTAGTTTGGTTTGGCTTGGCTTAGCTTCGCTTACAAAGTGCTTGGCTTGGCTTGGCGTGGCGTGGCGTGGCGTGGCGTGGCTTGGCTTGGCTTGGCTTGGCTTAACTTAGCTTACAAAGGGCTTGGCTTTGCGTGGGGCAGCTTTGTTTGGCGTGGCTTGGCGTTGCATAGTTCAGCATGGCTTGGCTTGACTTGGCTTACAAAGTGTTTGGCTTGGGTTGCTTTGGCTCCGCTTGGCGTGGCTTAGTTTGGCTTCGCTTTGCTTGGCTTACAAAGTGCTTGGCTTTGCTTTGCTTTGCTTGGCTTGGCTTGGTTTGGCTTACAAAGTGCTTGGCTTGGCTTGGCGTGGCTTAGTTTGTCTTGGCTTGGCTCTGCTTACAAAGTGTTTGGCTTGGCGTGGCGTGGATTGACTTGGCTTGGCTTTGCGTGGCTTGGCTTGTCGAGACAAAGAAAATCAAAGTTTTCATTTTTTACTTTGAGTAATTTGGCATCAGATAACAAAGCTATTGTTCTTCTTCGCTTCTGCAGCTCTGTTAGATTTTATGAAAGTAAGGAAGGTTTTTATGTTTATAATGGGTGTAATCAGAAGGTTTTGGTGCATCTTGATTCAAAGAAATGGATTTGCATGGCGAAATTACACTTAAATTTTAGCGTTAAATACGTTCAAAACGGAATTGAAAGTATTAGCGTTCAATGTCTATAAAACTAATGTTGAAGTTATTAGTTTGAAATGTCTTAAAAACTGTTGTTGAAAGTGTTGAATGCTAACTGTCTGGTGGTGGACGTTGAAAGTTTTTACGTTAAATACCTAAAACTGGTTTTAGGAATATATTTTCAAGTAATTTAAATAAACTTGTCAAAATAATTTGAGCTACGTTTTGAAAAGAGTGGTGTGAAAGAATGGAGATATTTTTGATAGCTTGACACGGAAATTGTAGAAGGGTCTTTGGCATGCTAGTCATTCAGTACCTTGCTAGAAAGAAAGAAAGAAAAAAAAATAGAACAGTGCATATCTTCAGGAGTAACGCCAGGCAACCAAACCTCATTGTACGAACTAACTTTAAAAAAAGAAGAAATAAACCGTTCTATAGTAAGGCGACGGATTAAACACGATATCAAGTAATTGGTAATTGTTTTGAAGTTATGAAGTTAGTTATCGAAGTTTTTATAATCATGATTATCACTTTATTTTACCCTTTTTTTTATGATTTTGTTTTTATCAACATTTTCATCTTTCAGATTCTGTTTAG
>NC_061092.1:18633717-18638717 GCF_015104395.2 Macrobrachium nipponense
TCCATGACCTGCACAAGCATAGTGATTTTATTGACCCACCAATCAGGTTCCACGCGGTCTCTCGGACTATCTAAGATCTGCGAGCTTTTTGCCGAAGTCCTGCATAGCCCGAAACGCTTTATGGCACCTGCAAGCGTAAGGTTTTTCCTGGTTCTTTTGTCTCTCATTGATGTAACGTTTTGCTGGGAATTATGTAAAAGCAACTTTTGCATTGTGGCCTACATAAGTGTACAGAGGAGGCAGAGAGCGAAAGGGGAATGGGAAGATTACGTTTGGCCAAGTGTTATTATATATGTAAGAAGAAAACGTAGCGGAACGACCCAGGCCACCTATCATTGGGCCCACGAAATTACATGGTAAGCCTATCATTAAATCACAAGCTCGCCGATGGATTGAACATCAGCGTCGGTGTTTGAATGTGTATTAAAATAATGGTTCGATGTTTTTTTCTTTTTTTCTTTTTTTTTCTTTTCCCGACGTTCTAATCTCCGAACAAGTTTGCAACATATCATTGTATTGATAGAATCAGATTAAGGTGGCAATCTGCGTATGAAAGTGCAAACAACGAATTAACTGGTTTTAAGGCTATTCCACGTGCGTTTAAAAATCAATTGACGAACCCCAGAGAGACTTGCCGTGAAGCAGGTGCGCAATTGAATTTAGAGGACATAGTAAATTTTACGAATATTATTTTCTAAAAAAAACTCAGCAAATTTTTTTTCCCTTTAAGTAAGAACAATCTTGCGTTAGGTAAGGTTTAAGGAAAAACTTTAAAATGGAAATAAAAAAATTGTTGTATACCTCGTTTCAATAGTTGTTTATCTTCTCCCCCTTCACCACGCTACGGAATTCTCTCCATAGCCATATGTGTGAAGCACCTCAGTGGTCGCTGGTTCGATTCTCGGCCATTCCATTGAGGAGTGAGAGATGTGTATTTCTGGTGATAGAAGTTCACTCTTGACGTGGTTCGGAAGTCACGTAAAGCCGTTGGTCCCGTTGCTGAATAACCACTGGTTCCATGCAACGCAAAAACACCATACAAACAAAAACAAACAAACATATGTGTGAAGTCAGGCCGGGAACTTTGCCGGTGCGCCGGGATTAGGTGCCACCTTACTCCTCTCACAGTCGTGATCTCCAATTGATTGTCCCTCTTTCTGGCCTCCTCGTTCAGAAGCATATGTTGGAGAGTAAAAAGAGAAGCAGTTTCATCTGCGTCGTTCAGTGGAATGAAGTTGAGATTGATTGCGGAGATGAACTTCGGGCATTGATATTTGAATGACGGATTTGATTTGATATATCATTCCTTTTATGTACGTATTAATTCAAGGTCATTGGCTTTTACGCAGAGCTGCCCTTAGCGTCAGTGGGTCAGCTTTTATTGAATTAAGTTTTTATCTTCTTTTGAGGCCTTTCTTTCTGTTCGCTATTAATATCTGTCTCTTCAGTGAGGAAGTAACTTATGCATGGCGAACTCTTACGCGCACAGTCAGGGCAATATATCAGAATAAAAAAATATGTTGCTCGTGATGTTCCTCGTTGATTGATGCATTAATTATTCTTGAAAACTGGTGTCAGATCGCTACGGCTTCGTCTCATTTGCCTGCGTTTCGAAGAAAATATAAATTAGAAAATTATATTCTAGATGCAAGTTGGCATTCCGAATATTATAAAAATAAAAATTTCTTTAGCGTCACAATGAAAAAGTTTTTTTTGCATCGTATTGCAGACATATTACTTAAATATATATTGTTTGAAGACGTCAGTGTCCTTGGCAGGGAAATCGCTGAACATTTTAGAAATTTTAACTCTTCAGCACGTCTAACTTTTATCAAGAAACTATTCCGAGGTCACAAGTCATCCCCAAGGTTGATGACTCATGACAAAATGAACCCAGGTATATCAACCTCTCAAAATGTTTTATTTTCTTCATAAGAAGTTAGGATTGTTTCGGCGATCATGGTTGCTGTGATGCTTGTTTAAATGCAGTCAAGCATTCTTCACGTTTCGAATAATTGAATGTTTTAATGCGATGGACTGTGTACACATCATTGACAACCTTTAGCAGTTGTTATGAGGACGAGATAGATTGTAATATAAGCCAAAGATTAAATTCCCGAAACCAATATGCTCCACGTCTGGGATAGCAGCTCATTCCGAAGTCAGAGCAGAAGGAATGATACAACCAGAACCGCAGCGCTGAAGAGACGCGCGCGCATTGCATTGCATAAATCTCGCGCAAGAGCGCCGAGAGAAACGCACACTGATAAAAGCAAAATGATGTGTGAGAGTTGATTGAAGAACGATGCGAGAGTATCTGTCTTCAAAAATTGCCTTTCTTGTGCACTATTAAGAAAAGCTAGGATATTTTGTGGTCCATTAACTTCAGTAATAGTGTTTCGTTTAGAGTATGAGCACCAAATGGACGCAATGATGCCTTTACATTTTGCGAATGAGTTCTTGATTGTGCTGTATTGTACAATTGGACTGGGCGCTTGCGCTGTTTGTGCTTGAAAGAAAGGAATATCCTTACGGTGTTGTCATTCTGGTTATTTGCCATTTATGAAGAAGTTACAGCAGTATATGAATTTTAGTTTTTACTGGGACGTCAATTGTACTTAATTTAGACTAAAAAAGAATTGTTATTGAATTATTTTGTGTATATTTCATGCCAACTTAGTTATTTTCAAATTTGGAAGATTATATGTAACGTTTTTAAACAATTTTTTCTTGTTTTTCGTGTAGTATCCTCATTTTGGAAAATAAAATATAAATATAAATATGAATAGTGTATAAATATAAATAATTTTCTTCTCATTGTCTTCTGTTTGGAAAGTACTAATGCGAACTTTCTGGTTTGTTTATTTTTACTGAATTTTGAGAGACCGCAAGGCAAACTTGTTCATTTTCTTCTGATTTTTCAATAGAAACAAAAAAGAAAAAAACCGAAAAACTGAAGCATTTTCTTTTAGTTTGCCCTTATTCCATTCAAGTAGATATATTCCCCATTTGACTGACGCGCACATGTCCCCCTACGGCCAGAAAAAGACAAAATATTTCTCCTCCCACTGGATTAACGAAAGCTGGAAAATTTCCCTTTCGACTGATGCCTAGGTGTGTCCCTGTAGTCAGCGCACAAAGACATAGGTTTTGTTCTTTTCTCGGGGTGGGAGTGAAGGATTTTCGGACTGGCGATGTTATGGTTCACCGGATGATGACTGCAAATTAAATGCGCCTTGCAAAATCGGTAGGCTGGGCTGGGATGTACCTCTGCGTAAAAACGATAGGATATATGTATATGTATATATATTATAAATATATATATATATATATATATATATATATATATATATGTGTGTGTGTGTGTGTGTGTGTGTGCGTGTGTGTGTATGTATGTGTGTGTGTTTGTGTGTGTCCGTTTGTGCAAATAAATAAATATATATATATATATATATATATATATATATATATATATATATTTATATACATATATGTGTATATATATATATGTGTGTATATATATATTTATTCGTGAATTAGTTTTTCATTTGTCACTTAACTAATTATATCGCAAGTAGTATACGCCAAGTCCACAATTAAACAATAATATGGCTTAAGCTCAAAGAAGTCAAACAATCCAGAAAAGTCCTTCACCTTAAAGAGAACGGGGATTTGAGAGAGAGAGAGAGGGGGGGAGCGCAGTATGACTCCGAATTTCTTCAATATACGGTACGACCAACCTTTTCACCACTAATAACTCGAGTATCGCACGATCAGCACCAGTTTTCAATTGAAAGGACCATTAACATTAACGTAGTGAGTCAGGTTGTATGTCAACCTTAAGAGATCTTTTTGCGTACATTAATCACGATGAACCACAAACCTTTTACCTGACCATACCTGCTTTATTTCTTCTTATGACTAAACATGATTTTATCTCACTAGGGTAAAGTTTTTTTGTTTTTTTTTTTTTTTTCTAGTGCGAAGTCTGAATTGAGACAGTTTATCTTAATAAGGGCTTTGATCGGCTAAGTATTATTAATTTTCTTACCCTGCGCTATCTCTCTCTCTCTCTCTCTCTCTGCTTGCTATCACAGTGATCTAATCTTGTTAGTTACGCAGTCATCAGCAGTTCACCTTTAGGTGGGGAAAAATCTGTTACGAGTAATCACTCTCACATATAGTATTTGATTATACTATTGTTATGCTTCGGTATTTGCGAAGGTAAACTAGTTCCACGTTCAGCAGGCAGTTATAAGGTTTCCTTGGCAAAGAAATAGTCTCATTACCTGTTATACCTTTTCAGTTAGAACAGAACTGATTGGTGTGGTCATTGTTAACGTGATTTAGGGATGTGGTTTCGTGATGAGAAAAATGTGTAACTATATATGCAGAGTGCAATAGCAGAGAATGTGAACATACTTGAGTCAAAATAATTTCCCTTGACCCAGCGATGCAGTATAATAGCGTTTGTTTGGATCACAAGTGATTAGAAAATACATTTATATTTTCCTAGTGAATTTGTAGTAACATTTATTTTGATGAAGATTTACTGGAGACTATTTATTTTAATTCAGAGTATTGTCAAATTTTATTTTGGTAAGGAAATCGGAGAAATATAAATTTGGTGACTGGATTTACATTAGAGAAAAAAAGAAATTCATGCATGAATTCTGAATTGTAGTTATGATTTTGACATAAATTCAAATGAATATGTGAATTTTGAAGGATTGCATCCAAAATACTCCTCAGATATGATGTAAGTTTAAAAATGCGATTTTTCAAAATGATTTTAGTATAATACCTGATTAATGGATTTCTAAATGAGGTATAAATGCAGGCAAGAACATTTGACGCTGAAATTTGAAAGTTCAGTTTTCATTTTGGTTTAGTTTAATATAATTCGGCGTAGTATACAAATGTGAAGGCGTCGTCTGCGTACAAAGAAATCTTCATGTTTTGAGTTTGCATTTGAAATTTCAATTTATAACCTATATTTT
>NC_061092.1:18641217-18673717 GCF_015104395.2 Macrobrachium nipponense
GTTGACATTAAAAGCTTTTAACAATGATTAAATGTTTTCAAATCCTTTAAAATAAGGTAAATTAGAATGTTATAGAATTTTCTTTCAGCGTGTTACTTACAGTATAAAACTTTTTGTGGGCTTTATTATAACAAATGTCTAATATATGTGAAGGATAGCATATATATATATATATATATATATATATATATATATATATATATATATATATATATAAGACGAAATTGAAAGCGATTGAAAGCTGCTTGGCATTATACGATAACTTTTAAGTATTCCAATTAAATGCGTTAGTTATATCCATGCATTTAATGTTACTATTCTTATGTCTGGAAAGAAGCTCATTTGGGGGGCTTTCAATTTTCTCTTTTGAAGCATGGCTTTTGATGGAAGTCTATCGAGTTTTTTTAAAGAAATAAATGTTTACCAATTTTTGTGGCTTGTGATAGCAAGTAGCACTTAAAATTGGTCTTGCGGTTTTGATTAATTTGCGATCTCGATTGCTACCAACATGTCCCCAGTCGTAGAATTAAGGTTTCGTATATTTATAGAATAATTCCTGGATTTTAAAAAAATCCGCGTTTTTCTCAACAGTTAATTTCAGTGCCCGTGTTCACATATCCTTGCTGACTGATGCGGCTCACTTTTCTCTAGACTGACAGATTTATTGAAAAATGGCTTATGCGTTACAGCAGCGACGGTCGTAAGCATAAACACATATCTCATCTTTATCTACCCAACCATTAACCAAGAAGCTTCAATCACTTTAGACATTTGGAGGCTCACACAAAGGCGAAATGCAAATGCCATTTTCCAGGTCTCGTTATCTGACAGGAATAAGGGAGCGTGACTGATCCTGGTCTCGAAGGACAGAGGCTTCTCCGCCATTTATGGAGCCTTTCGTCCCCCGTGGTATTCAGGGGTTTCCCATGTCCCAGTCTCTCTCTCTCTCTCTCTCTCTCTCTCTCTCTCTCTCTCTCTCTCTCTCTCTCTCTCTCTCTCTCTCTCTCTCTCTCTCTCTCTTCAAGTATTTTAAAATAATACCTCCTTTTCCGACTGAGACAGGATGCTGTCTTTTATCTTTATCCCTGCTTTACTTATTTTTTTAAAGCCTTCTTATCTGCTCTCGCTTACAGTAGGTCATATTTGCCGCACCAGTGCTTTATGAGTCATCCAGTTCCATTATACCAACATTGCTTGCTTTGCAGAATTTTAATCACGATCATTCTTTGTGATCACTCATGATTATCATAAGATGTTAAACCTCCTTCACAAACCTTTGCAACTACTCTCCACTATCCTCAGTACTCTCCTTTTCATATAAGAAAAACCCGTAAACTTTGCCCACAAAATAAAGTGCACAGCAACTGGATGTCTTGATGATTATGATATCTTTTTTAACATAGTTTTTGAGTTGTATCGTTTTGGTTGGTGAGATGTTTTCGCATTCCTAGATCTTATTATTTCCTTCTAGTTAGTTATCATTTATTTGTAGGGAAAATCTTTTAAGAATATGATAGGTTTTTTTTGTTTTTATATTCTTTGGTCAAATGAATGTGTGTAGAAACTGCCTGATGCTCTGAAAGAGGTGTGAACAAAAACGCTGAGCTTTTTCGTTTACAAACATTTGATTCAAACTATTAACATAATTTTAAAATGAAAATTTTCATGCGATGACTCAGCCTCCATTCACTTTTTCTGAAGAATAAAGGGAAACGTTCATTACTTTGTTTCTATCGTTTCATCTCCCCTTTCTCTTTTTAATTCGCTGCCTCCTGAGACTTTTTTTCTTTTTTCAGTTGGGGTGTTGTGGCCCTATTATCTATCACTGTGCGGTGCAGAGGGTTACCGCCCAAGGCAAGTTTTTTTTTTTTCTCTCTTTTTTGGATCTGATAACGATGCATTATATCGTAAAAAAAGGAAATGTTTGTTGATGTAATTTGACTAAAAAGTATCTGTTGATCTAGCATGCTCCTTCGAACTTGGTTATTGGGTCGCAAAACTTCAGGAACAGATATTCCCCATTTTACCGAGATGTGAAATTTAGCGAGTCACTGCCAGTCAAAATCCACAAAAACGTAAGAGATCGAATTAACCGACTCTTCGAAAGAGAAATGCTTTTTCATGCCCTTGACCTGGTTACGAGAAGTTCCTCCCTAGTAGTAAATCGCATGATGCTGATTTGTTAGGCTCTGCTGGTTGGTTTTTTAAAACGGCACCTTTGTTTGTCAAAATATTCAGTTAAAACAGCAGAGGCCAAGGTCCAGTTGTGGGGGCGCCCAGAAGAACTTCATGTTGATGGTAGTGAATATCAGTCTATAATAGGATGTATTGATATTGCTTCATATGGTATACTGCATTATTGGTACGCTGTCTGCCTTGTTTATATAAAGAGATCTTGTTGATAGTACGTTGCCATCAGTGAATTGGGTAAAGGTACAAGTAATTCTTTTTATATAAGATTTCCATCATATGCAGTATTGGAGTAACCATTACTATCAATTAACTCTCGATAAACTTGATAACTTTTCATAAGGTTGTCGACCACATGAAATAATTAATGTTTGGTTTTGGCGTGCGTTTCCTTACCATGAAGCAAGGTTTTTAGGTTTTTACCGGAGAGAAACCGTTTTATTCAGGTAAATTATTTCTCTTGTACTCAGATAAACTGGTTTGGTGTTTTGAACTCATTCGTTCTAACTAACATACCTCGGCCGGCCGAGTGTCAAATAGACGGTGGGGCAGGAAATTGGGTGATTATACTGGACACTGACGTAGTATAGAATTATGGACAATAAAGCGAATAAAGCAGAAAAACAGGGGAAAAGGCGAAAGAAGAAAGCCCAGCAACTTTTCGCAAGGAAAACACGTGAGATGGAAGCAGAATAACAGTCTAGTAAAAATAGCTCAAATTAATACTCTCTCATTAGTATGAATAAATGGGGTAACCAAGCTAGTAAATTCCTCCCTCAGCATTTCTTCCGATGCCGAAGAGATAATGAAGCTGGACGTTGATTACAAGACCTCTGATAGGTCATGGCGATTTTCGACATGCTTTCATCTCTCACGGGTAAAATATCCGACAGTTTTCTGCCTTGTTTTGTTTAAAATTCGCCTTTCGCATTCGTTAGTTATGATGAGGACGAGCAAAGCTGATGCAGAGATGTTTTTTTTTCACTTCTTAAGGTTAGGTGAGGTATTTCATTCGCTTATTGAAGGATTATTTTACATGCAGTCGTGAGTTCTAAGATTTACGATCCTTACTGATAAGTTTATAGAATGCTGGGGAAATATGCAAGGGTATGGTATAAAGTTTAGATTGATTGGAATGCAATAAAAAAAATTCAGCTTATCAATGACTATAAAAGAACGGAGTACAACAATATCATCCGTAGGAGTATCTTAATCCAAATCCAGCTAATAGATAAACAACATAATGTTATTGTTGTTTACTCATCATTATCTTTTTCGTGTAGTATCGTTACGTATATGATGGACATTTTGAAAATACGTAACTTTTCGTACTTGTCAGATAGTGAAGTTCTCTTTTGTCTGGGTTTCTTCACGGCTTAGTAAATATGCTAATACAAACTGAAATTGTCAAGATAAGTCGAATTCCGTAAGGCTTTTATCAAGGGGCCTCCGTAGGTTTGCCTCTAAAGATATTACCCAGATGTAAGGCTTAGACACACACACACACACACACACACACACACACACACACACACACACATATATATATATATATATATATGTGTGTGTGTGTGTGTGTGTGTGTGTGTGTGTGTGTGTGTGTGTGTAGGGATTGGTGTGGGGCATGAAGGTGTATGACATAAAAATATGCAAACACAGGCATATGCCTAATTAAACGGTGTAAACGGTTACATGTCATTGTTATGTGCTTTAGCATTAAAAAGAACAAAATAAAACAGTAAGTAATCGACTGATCCTTGGATTGGTGACTTCAGACTTGTAAAACGGGAAGGCTAAAGCATAATGTCCATATCACTCAACTCGTCGGCTTGCACATCTCGCCTTATTACCATTTGATTATAAGTTCGTCCCTTTTCATGGCGCTAATCGTAGGTGAGAACAAGCATTTCGCTCATTTCCACGACTTATTGACCCTAAATTGAACCTTTCACGTTCTTTGGATGTTAAACTTCATGATTTATTCATGTGCTTTGCTAGATCTTCGTTTTTCATAATTTCCGCAAAATACCCACAAATGTGACTTTTCATGCTGTATGAAAAAATTTGTGTCAAAAAACTTTGATTCAGTATCTGTTTGCTTTGAATAAATAATGAATTAAATACTTTTGCTTTGAGTAAATAATGAATTAAATACTTTTGTTGTAATGTAAGTTGCATTGACTGCTTTCTAAGACACCTTTTTTTCCAAGTAACGATATATAGGTTGATGGGGTCCTTTTTCGTTATTTATTGATTTATCTGTTTAGGAAATTTCATTTGCCTACTCCTCCACTTTCTGATCATGCATCTGTGCGAACCATAGCCACTTGTATCAGGCCCGTATTAGGTCTGCTGGAAGCTTCATTCCTGATTAAAAAAAAAAAAAACTCTTAAAGCCAAATTGGCGACTTTATGTCAAACCTTGCTTTATTTTGGGCCATGGCTGAGTTTCCTCACAATGGCTACCCAATTAAAATTCAAACGCTATGTTGTAGCTTCTTCATGGATTTTACTTGCGCTTTGTGGCTGGAGTTGCCACTACAAAAGACTTCTTTAAGTGTTGCAACTTTTGAACTGCTTAGTATTAAAGCAAATGTTCCCTTATGGAAGGATAAAAGGCCAACTGTGCTTTACCTCCTTTTCATGAATCATTTCTCTATTATCCATGATATTTTCTTGGCTTGACTTGTTTAGTGGGCAAATATTCAGGTGAAGAAACTTGGTGTTTTCTATTACTTCACTGGAATTTCACATAATTTTGAGCCTTATTTTTTGTTTTTTAAGGAAAACCAGTGGTGAAATGGCTTGCTCTTGTTACCATTTCTCTTGAATTTGGTAATACCAACCCGTCATTTCTTTCCGATCCCCGTAAATATGATCAACACTTTTGGTAAATAGGGACGGATTAAATACGCCTTCGAGGTGGAACGATGGTTTCAAGAACCGAGTTCGCCTCAGCTGAAGTCTTCTCTAATCCTTAAAATTACCTGTTACTAAGTATCAAAAGTGCTTGAAATTGTTCGGCTATTTATTCATCTTAGTAATTACGGCGAGTATTTGGTAAGCAAAACTATTTTGTCAAGTATGATTTTTTGCAAGATATGACTGACAGATATGGCGTTTAAACTGGTCATTTTTTTAAAGAAAAATGTGAGCATTGTTATAGTAATCTTCCTTATTTTTTAGAAGAAATATTTGGGCTTAGTTTTGATAATCTTCCTTATTTTTAGAAGAAAATGTGGGCACAGTTATAATAATCTTCCTTATTTTTAGAAGAAAAATGTGGGCACAGTTATAATAATCTTCCTTATTTTTAGAAGAAAAATGTGGGCACAGTTATAATAATCTTCCTTATTTTTTAGAAGAAAATGTGGGCGCAGTTTTGATTAACTTATTTTTTAGAAGAAAATGTGGGCGCAGTTTTGATAATCTTCCTATCCTTTAAAAGAAATCTGTGGGCGCAGTTTTGATAATCTTCCTTATCTTTTAAAAGAAATATGTGGGCGCAGTTTTGATAATCTTCCTTGGCGAAGGTAAAATCGATTAATTTTATTATTAGAATTTGGGATTAAAGAACCCTGAGATGAGGTACTTCAGAACTGCTGCACATTCAAAGAATTTTTTTTTTAATTTTTTATTTCCAAAGTTCATCCGATGTGTTCTGGTTTATGAAAATTATGCCGACTCATCTGATCTCATCTCGGCTATAGGTTTTTTATGCAAATGCAACTTATATAGCTTTTGTTCTCAATAAGATATAAAACTAATAATGATGAATCATGTATCTTCTGGTAGGCACATTTCTTCATTGCTTTCCGGTAATGAGAATGGAGAGAGAGAAATACATTTGAATATGAAAATATATTATTGGTGTTTTATAGTAAGTAAAAGCGAAAATTAGTCGTAAATTTTGAAAGGCTTCTATAATAGCCTAATCCTCTGTTGTTATATGATTAACTTTTGTTGTATCTTTGTAAATTACTGTTCATCCAACGTTCCCGGGATAGCTTAGAATTGATGCCATTGCGAACACGAATTTGGCACCCGGGTGCCAATTAACTTACGTTCCTCCGGCTCGGAAGTTTTACGCACCTCGCTAATGACAATACGTTTCATCGTACATTCGTGGTAAAAATTTATCTGCCGGCCATAAATGCTTGTTAAGTGGTGCATAAACATCCACGCAACATATTACCCGGGATTAATGGCCCTGCAAATTCGTACTTGCAATGCCAACTTTGCTATATCATATGCATACATGTTGCTCTGATTTACATAAATAATGGATATTCCGAAGTGCACTCACAGCCACAAGGGTACACTAGTCAGATTAAGTTGTATTCTCTCTCTCTCTCTCTCTCTCTCTCTCTCTCTCTCTCTCTCTCTCTCTCTCTCTCTCTCTCTCTCTCACGACAAACCCCTTTTTTTTAGTTCAAGAATAAACAAAGTCTGGCAAGAATGCCAAGAGATCACTTATAATGTTTACTTTCACCCGGTGCCCCAATTGAGTTGGTGGGACGAAAACAAGAAGAACGAATGTACGATTTTACCGAGCGCCGTTGTTGATCTTTCGAAGAGATGCGCAGATGTTCGAACCCTGCAGTCTCCTTCTCACCTTGTCTAACTTAGGGCTAATTAGCTCTCAGGTGCCTCTGAGCGTTTATACTTCATTAATGCAAACACCTTTAAAATGGCAGCAGGCATCTAGATAATAAGACAATTTATGATGCATAGTCTTATTTATAATTTTATTTTATTTTTGTGGTGGGCGTCAGTATGGGATACTACAGGGGCATAAGTATGCCTCTCAGCATTTCCAAGATTTTCCAAGTTAATGATAAGGAAATGAAATTTAATCTGTGGTCAGAATTTGAAATCGTAAATTACTGAAGCTTTGTTTCGGGGATCGTAAATTAATTTTTTTTTTTTACTATCAGGGAAATTGAATCCTCCAGCACAATCCAAATCAGTACGGTGGAAGTTTTGAAAGGCAAAAGCTACCGCTCAGATATGGTAACACGAACATTTTTCTTTGAGGTAATAAGCTTTACAATGGTTGGTGCTTTTAGAGAAAGGCATTTAGAAATTTTAACTTAAATTTAAGACTGATAATATCATATTTTGCAACTGAAGAAGTGCATTAAGATTGTTTGTGGAAAATCGAAGATGGAGACCACTGCAAGCGCCTGAAATGTCATTCTTGGTATGTGAAAAAAAAGAGAAGATATAAGTGTCAGCCTCATGGATAACACTGAAACTTATTCGACAGAGATAGAGATAGTCAAGGAGCCTATCAGGTGTCAGGTGACGCTCTTCCCAAAGAAAATAAGGACTGATTAAAGGGACATCTAATAACTTGATCCACCTCGCATGAAAATGGATCCAGGTAAGACGCCTGAGCTCAACAACACACCTGGCCAGTATACAAAAGCTCGCCGACCTTTTTTTATTGAAGAGGTACAGAGAAAACTGGGATGAGTTTTAGGAGGAGGTCGGTCGTTAAAGGGGTTCGAGGGGGTTCAGAGGAGATGAAGTTAGGGGGTTCCTAGGGAGAAAAGAGGTTTCTACGAAGTGTCTGGTTTGGAGCCTCGGTCACGGATGGGTAAGTTGAAGGTATTCGATCATTTTCTTGCTGAAGTCAGTGCGGTCGCGGCTTCTGTATTCTGGTAATTAATTCGCTGGCTGCAGACCCTCACGTAGCACAGACTTCTCATAAAAGGGAGAAAACGGGGGTGGGAATCTCCTTGCTATCCGTCAAACTCTCAGAAATGAACTCCAGAGAAACCAATTAATTTTTCACCTCGGCTTCTCATTCTCTCTAAAGTTCACAATGACTGTCCTGACTTTGATTCATCGCTACATGGACCCCATATTTCATGTACATTTATTGCTGTCTGTTACGATGAAGTTGCGGATTGTTTCCAATATATTTCGAAGGCAAGAGGCATCATCAAACTCCGTTATTGGGGAACTAACAAATGCCGTATGAAAAATGTCGGCATTCTGACGTTGCATTGTTAGCTGTTCTGTTAAGACCAATTACTCCAAAATGTTATTCAGAGCAGATATGTTCCCATGCCTCAGTCATTAAGTAGAAGAAAGAAATAGAGGGCCGTTCGCCTGGTAGAACTGAATGGTTCACTATTATTAGTTTGAACGGTGATTTATTCTGCATCCTGCTTTAGTGTAGTTATATTTTATACAGCTTGCATCGTTGCGTTCGTCATCTTGAGACAATACCTCGTTGAATATTAATGCTCGGCCTTTTTGTTTGCATCTCTCTCTCTCCCCTAAGCAACATTTTTTTTTCATCAGGAGTATGATCCACATTCCCACGAAGCAGTAAATAAGTGTTCCTTGGAGAATTAGTGTTTTTACCAACCTATTGTTCTTATTTTTTGTATTCCTCATATTTTTGCGTGTGTGTATTCGGAGATTGGTTAGGAGATGGGCTTCTCTCGCGAGTGAAAGGACTCATACTGCGGATATTGGAGACTAATAACCAACGTGAACAGAATATATGAATATCCAAACCCTTCTCACAACGGCACCACCACCAGATGAAATGCCATGATGGATGAGCGTCTCTTTTGTTTTTGCACGGAGGTCACTCGAACGAGTTCATAATGACCGCCTATGTGCTATGGCTGCTTCTTTTTATTCAATTAGGAAGTTTGTGGAAAAAGTTGAATGTCTCGAAAATTAATAATGGAGGCCATGTTGGTCACTTTCTTCCTTAGGAATTTTTAAGCCAGAACAGAGTCTCATTAGTGCGTGAGGTAAGAAATAGATCCGCCAATAATACTTCTATCCGCTAATAGGCCATAAAACAGGATAACCCGTCAGTTATGATAGAACTGATACAGCTACTAGTTCTGGCATCCATATTAAGACCAGTTAACTGTCTTCAGCTAATAAAATCATTATTGACCTAAGTTTTTTTTCCCCCAATTTTCAGACCTTGGTCCGTTTTGGCCTCTAACAGCGTGCAACAGCAGCGTAGGGGCTTTGCAGAAATTGGTGATCGAACATTGCTTTTTAAGCCACACTGCACCTCCTATCATTGCCATCTACAATCGAGCACACAAGAACCTCAGGGAAATTGGCCAATCAACTACTTTGAAAGTCAATTTGATGCGGCTGAGGGGTCATAAATAAGTTTTAGACCTGATCACCCAATCTGTATTTGTCAATTTTCTGGACCCTCTCGACTCAGGGCAGAATTAGTCGACGACGAGACTTCTGCCCCCGATCGATCTTAACACTCTTTTGCTATTTTAAGTGAGTCGTTACCTCAGAATAGTCGAGAGCTTGATGTGATATCGCGCTGTGACCTGAGGCGTCGCCATCTTGAATTTCCTGAGGTTCGTCGACTGTTCTGTTTCTTGTCTCGGGAACATCTAATCTCTCACCTGAGGTTTTCTCTCTTGAGTCACAAGCCATCGCGATGAGTCATTGTCCATTCAGGTTTATAACTTAGCAATTTGGGGACTTGAATACTATTTTTGTTTGGCCGGGAAAATAGTTTTTGAAAGTGTACCCTGGCAAAGGGTAATTGTTTTTCTTTCTGTCGCAAGATGGCAAATGATATCCAGACAAGATATATTAAGTCTGGGGATAATGAATCACCAATTTATGAGGAATAATATTCTTTATTTAAAGCAATTTAAAGGCTAAGGAGAGAGAGAGAGAGAGAGAGATAGATGGAGATGCGAGAGAGAGAGAGAGAGGAGGAGACGAGAGAGACGAGAGAGAGAGGATTGAGAGAATGAGAGAGATGAAGAGAGAGAGAGAGAGAGAGAGAGATTGCCCTTCATTTTTACTCCTATAAACAATTATGATACAGATAATACAGAATTACGGATGCGAAATTGCATTCAAAATACAACTTCCCAGGCAGATCTTTGGGAGTCGATAGCCAAATGAGTAAACATGAACCTCTTTCTGGTGTAGGAATGAGTGTGAGGTTTTTCCTCAAGTCCCGGCTTAATCTCTTTAAAATCTTTTTCATTGGGCTCTCTCTCTCTCTCTCTCTCTCTCTCTCTCTCTCTCTCTCTCTCTCTCTCTCTCTCTCTCTCTCTCAAAACAGGAAAACGTGAGCGCCCATACTAAACTGAAAATAGCTTGTAATGACCGATGTGATTCCATTTTTTGAGCCTCTAGATACTTCATGCATCAGCGATTCTAGACACTTCCTTCAGCTCGTTTGATAAGCTAGACCTTGATGTCATTAAGGTTTAGGTTGTAAACTGTTCCCAAGCCTAAGCGGCCATAAAAGTAAAATCATATATAGTTGATATCATACCAGTGGGACCAGCTTCAGTTAGCCGTAACAATGAATTCCAGTTGATTTATCGCTAAATACATTTCTCACTGAAACTCAAACTTCTAGGAAGCATTTAATCACATCACGGTATTTCTGAACCACAAAGTCGTTTTCACTTCTACCTAACAATTTTTCAACGCGATTTTATAATGGAATCCTCGAATCTCAATAGGAGATTATTTGAGGAGACTCGCCCATCCTTGGCGGGACCCCACACATGGAAAAAAGAATGAGGTTACCGCTAGCCCTCCATGCCATGTTCAGGTGTCCCGAATGACAGGTAACCGAAAGATTCCAAGATAAATAGTTTCCTGCATTTAAGAACGAAGATGGCGTTGTCGTTGCACGCTTCATATTCCGTACCTGTTGGTCACTCTTCATTTGGCGTTCAGATTGTTAGTATCATTAGGCTAATTCTTCAGTGCGAAGAAAAATCGTTCTCTTTTCCATACACCTTAGGATTTTATCTTACATATATACCTTTATCCTGGTTTCTCGTCTTCCAAAAACCATTTATTATTTTGATTTTATTCCTTTTTACTCTGTTTTCTTCTGTGATTTCTTTAAAGCGATCACCATATTCTTTGGAAGCTTGCATTTCAAGTGACTGGTCCTTATTTTCTGAATAATAATAATAATAATAAAAAAGTGATTTTTCCACCGTTCAAACGGCCCATTTTTCACTTTTTGTCCTGAAGATGGCGATGTTTAAGCTTTTAAAAAAGATCGAAGAGATGAGCATTTGTAGAATCCATTTTTATCGTCGGAGCATAATATCGATTGTAGCCAATAAAAAGAAAGCAAATAAATGCCAAGAAGACGCCTCAGAAGAGTTGCATTATGCAAGTCTAGCAAAAGGCGTCGAGATTACGAAAGCTTCTTCTTCTTCAGGTTGGTTAACACCTCGTGAGTCTTGTCCGTGCTGACTTCGAGTCATCAACTGTATACATAAAACGGTTGAAAGTTGTAGGAACGAGTTATTTTTGGGGTTGCGAGGTCGAAGTGACTTTTTCTCCTGCAGGATTTTAGGCGGTTTTACAGGCTGACTTTGATTTTGACTTTTAGGTCAGATACCTGTTAATAAGCATAGTTTTGACTTTAGTACAGATACTTTTTTAAGATTAATACAGACACCTGCGTATAAATATAATTTTGACTTTAGCTCAGATTCCTGCATATAAACATGATTTGCACGTTAGCATAGATACCTGTATTTAAACATAATGAATTTAACACAGATACCTGTATTTAGAAATAGTTTTGACTTTAGTACAGATACCTGTGTATAAACGTAATCTTGACTTCAGCACAAATGCCTGTATATGAACCTGATTTTGACGTTAGTACAGATACCTGTATACAAAAATGATTTTGACTTTATTGCTGATGCCTGTATATGAACATTATGCTGTAAACAGTTATATAATTACATGTGATACATTTACAGACCCTAACGATAATGTTTCCGATCATTTTAAAAGCCCCGTGTTTTCGATTAGAAGAGTTTTCACTGTGTCTGAACATAGTTACCAAAATGCAAAATATGATTAAAGTAACTTCAGATATCTGAGAGCAAGCCCCACTTGATATTTAGCGCGCTCTCCCGAAGACCAGTAGTAATTTGAAAATCCCTCCTTGCGTTTCCTCATCTCCTACGACGACATTCGAGCAGTGAAAGCCAACTGGAAGAGCGCCATGATTTTTCTCTTGTGCGAGAAAGAGTCGGTGAAACGAGATGAAGTTGAGCTGCTAATTTGAAGTTTTGTAATTAACTCTGCAGAGATGTAGCACAAAGGTTTTAATATTCTAATGTACGCATTGCTCATTACTGAGGACGTTAAATAAATTTGCATGCCAGTGCTGGCTTTCATTGAGCAGTAAAAATAACAGCGGAACGAGGACATGGCCTGAAATTATATTAGCTTTGGGAGTTTGGCTCTTGCTGGGAGGGGCAATGATTTAGAATTCTGGAAAGTTGTTTCACAAATTAGACAGCCTTGTCAGTGTGTTTTGATTGATGTGCCCATATTCTTTATGGTTCTTTTTCTCATGTGGAGACAGCCTCTTTTAGGTCACTTTCAGAAGCGGACAAAGTATAAGTTTATGTAACCTGGCTTCCAAAAAGTTAAGTTTCATTTTCTAATATATATATACGCCGGAGTTTGCGCAATTCATCAATAGGCAGCGTCGGTGAGCAATGACCTACTATTAATATGCATATGAACGCGGTCAGTTAAAAGAAAAACAAAAGAAATTAAAGTTCAGAGTGCATTTACTTACAGTTTACCTCTCTCTTGACCTGTTTTTTTTTCCTCTCTCTCTCTCTCTCTCTCTCTCTCTCTCTCTCTCTCTCTCTCTCTCTCTCTGGTCTCACGGACTAACTTATAAATAGAATTGCCAAGATTGTCGGGAAACGAAATTGAGGCATGAGACTTAACATGAGCATCGGATAGACGAAATAAGTTTAAGCCATTTAAGAAAAAATAAGTTTTGTCTTCATTTTTTTTTTCAAAAATAAGTAAATCTCAACAAGTATAACGATATCAGAGTACGACACGTAAACAGGGCGCAGCTTTGCATTCCTTTAGATTTTAACGGATGCCAAATTTGGTTTCCTACCGGTTCAGGAGAGAGAGAGAGAGAGAGAGAGAGAGAGAGAGAGAGAGAGAGAGAGAGAGAGAGAACAGCTTAGTCATGGAAGAAACGTTCGTGAGCAAAATGTGAATTTTTGCGTCGAACTGTTTTCTTTTTTGTGGATAATTTACTTCTTTGTGTATCAGTTGTATATGGTTGTACGCTGACACTTCCATTTGCATCAACGTCAGCCTTGCATACTGACGTCTCATTCCGATTCCTTTATGCAAAATCTCTTTCTTTTTAACAAGTGTGTTGTGGAAACTATCCTGGCGCCTCGTGTACCGCAGAATTTCATGAAATGTTCGTTTATCAAGACATGGGTTTTACCGTCAAAAATTCTGCCGAAATTTGTGTAACTGTTGCTGTATCGACTTTGAAATATATCAAATAATTTTGTGTGTTAAGAATATTACTTGTTGAAGTTCATTTTTTTTCGGGATGTTGATAAGTTGAGGTTAAATATGGGGTAAAGTTAATTTTTTTTCTCTCTCTCTCTCTCTCTCCCATGCTTAGGATGAAAACAATCACCGATATAATAAATGAAACGATCCGACTTGTTATTTTGATCTTGGTTATTTTTTAACAAATTGTAATAAACAGCAACGGTTGAGCTTTTGAAGTTTCCAAAATCAGTGTCATATCAGAAAAGCTGATTATACATAGACTGGTCAAAGAGAAATCTCGTAAGCACAGAACGGTGAATGATGAGTCTAAAGCTAAGATGTAACATTCAAAAGAATAATTAACATGAAATAGTTTCTCTATATTCAGTTGAATCTGGCTGAACTTGAAGAGAGACTTTTAGATATTCATAAGTAGAATAAGGGTGGTGGATTAAGTTTCATATGAAGACACAGCGTATTTTAATATCAGGGGACGTTTTATATATATATATATATATATATATATATATATATATATATATATATATAATATACACATATATATACATACATACATCATACATACATATATATATATATATATATATATATATATATATATATATATATATATCGTATATATATATATATATGCATACATACTACATACATACATACGTACATACATACATATATATTAATATATATATATGTATGTATATATATATATATCTTACATATATATACACTATATATATATATATATATATATATATATAACATATATAATATATATATATAATATTATACTATACATATATATATATATATATATATATTTGTATGTATGTATATATATATATATATATATATATATATATATATATATATATATATATATATATATAATGAGACGAATAGTAAACGGAAGTTCCCATTAATCATGAAAAGTACGAAGACAAAAACACCTAATACTTTCGACGTCGATTCCTATACCCTAGATTTCTCTTTAATGGCCGCCAACCCCAAGCTCTGTAGGACTTGCCCTATGAGTAAGCCCTTGGGCATTACCTCCTTACAGGTTCGACCAAAAGTCAGTCGTGACACCTTTTGCGACAGCGGCATTTCCCGTCGCCCTTAAAGACCCGATATCGAGTGAAAAGAGTGGACTTCCATGTCGCACGTCTTGTTCCAGACATGTAAAGTCTGGAAGGAGGTCTCACTTCTGACGTGGCCACGTCAGCGGAGCTCCTGATCTTGTGATTGATAGTGTGTGACAGGGGCCGATCCATAGACGTAAAAGTCACATTATGTAAATGCCAGACATTTCTTGATTTAAGTCTGATTGGTCGCACCGCTTGAGTGGGCGGGTCCGCCGAGGCTAGATGGTTGAGAGGTGACCAATGAGCGCCCTCACTGAGCCATAGTTGGGTTTTTGTGAAGGGAAAGAGGGAGGGAGGGGGGATTTTTTCCCCCGAGCTCGTTAATTAAAATTGATTGGGTTACATAGGAAAGTACATTACATCGAGACCCTCCGTCAGTTTCGAGTTTCGAAATCAAATTCGCGATCGGAATCTCTCATTTCAAAACGGCTCCAGAGAGAAATGGCCAAACCGGTTTTCTCGTCCCCCATCGAGGAACCAAACGATCTTCACGACAGAGAGCTTCTTCCAGAAAAGGTCATCGGACACATTAAAGGGCTTCGGGTATCCAATTAAAGTGTCTTTATTTCAGATTATCACCTCCGGAACGGCAAACACAAAGGGTGTCGGTGATCGCGTTCCGGACGCGTTCGCTTCACGCAATCCGCTGGCATCGGCGCTCCCCTTCGCCAGTTCAGTTCAGTTCCTTCCTCTCATTGTACCGGTAACTAGGTAATCAACCTTTTCATTTTGCAACGTCTGAGCTGCGTCCGCCTGGTGATTATGAATCACGCCATTGGCATTTCTGCCGTTTCTCCACTGATGCTGAGGATAAACTTTTTGCTACGCCCCGCTTGTCTGAATCCCCGATAGTCTGCAAAGCGATACCATCAGATTTATACTCACCTAAATGGTAACTATACCAGTAGGAAAGCATGGACGTATCTGTGTACGTATGAAGGTTTAACAAATTTAAACGTGTCAGTAGGAAAATATGGTCGTATATGCGAACGTATGTAGGCACGTACATCCGTGCATTCTTATTTATGAATAAATGGTCATGACCGGGTATATTTTTCCCATTGACGTGGGAATTTGGGATAGGAGTGTACTACATTATTTACTGCAAATGATGGTAATGCGGTCATGTGCATATTTAGGCAAAGTCACGCTTAACAGCATTTATGATTTATTATTTCCTGAAAGCCAAGTCAGTTAAAAGGAAAAAGTAACGAATTCCTCATGAGTATATGCTCCAACAACCTATTTGTGCTCTCATCCGCTAATAGAGAATGCCGCGAGTTCATTTGCTCAATCTTTCTGAGAAGAAAATCCTTAGAGATGTTATAATGATTAAGATAACCTCTTTCATACAGTGATTGGCGCTCTGTTCCATTCATTTTTTTCGGTAATGAATACTGTCAGGCTCAATGCAACGATTCATAGACATTTTTCCTAGGTTCAACAAAACTGATTATGTGACATGATCTTCTACACTGCAAATAAAAAGGGCAAATAAGCAGGAAAAAATTATATATAGATAAAAATATATATATAGATATATATAGAAGATATATATCATATATATGGATAGATATATATTATAATTATGGTATATATTGATAAAATATATATATATATATATTATATATATATATATATATACACACGTATAATAATATATGTAATATATATATATAATAATATATACACGTATGATATATATATATATATATATATATATATATATATATACTATATATTTAATATATATATATTTATATATATATATATATATTATCATATATAACTCTAGTATGAATGACTTGATCACGAGATATATAAAACGTGATGCTATGTATAAATAAAGGTAATGTCACGGAGGAAATAAAAAACAGCAATTTTTCGTTTTCCTCCGTGGCATTACCTTTATTTATAACTCTAGTATGTATCTATTTTATAGGAACAGCTGCATAGTAAAACAATAATGCACTAGGTTGAAGTAATTGCATGTGTAGGTAGCAAATTACGAAAATTACGAATTCAGTGTTGTAAGAAATTACTCATCTTATTGAATTTCAGAACCTTAGTCTCGCCCATGAAGCATTATTCATGATTGTATTTGGAAAGAATGATAGTGCAATACAAGTTTGATACTTTATATTTCATGTATAAATACAATCGTAAAGACTCGCAATGAGACAGACGTTTGATTGTTTCCTTCGTAAGCGTTGCTTGTGAGGTCGTGTAAAAAGATTTCATCATTTCACAGCATTATTGTGACGAGGTTATTTTCCTCCTCAGTCTATTCAGGCTATCCATGACGTGCACACATTTTTAGGAATGAGATGAAGGACTCAACGCTAAATCTGACTTCTTTTTTCTGGCAAGACGTACTTTAGTACGTAGCCAATCGATATAGTGTGTTTGGTTTATTCCTTACTTAGTTAAGCTTTTCTAGATCGTGGAATGCATTTTTTTTATACGCTCAACTTGCGAGTGGGAGCTAATGAAGATGGAAGAGCTCCAGCTAAATATGTTAAAGTGAGATCTTCCGTTGTTCCGATGGTTAAGCGTCTGATGGGTTGGAGAGATAAAGGGGAATGGTAACAAAAAATGTTTTTGTAAGTTTTATGGATGGAAAACTTGACATGTCCGAGGAATATGCGATATATATATATACTATATATATATATATATATATATATATATATATATATATATATATATATATATATATATATATATATATATATATATATATATATATATATATATATATATATATATATATATATATATATATATATATATATATATATATATATATATATATATATATCAGGCAGTAATGTTACTTAAAACTGAAAAGGCACTATGTTTTATTATGTGTAAGATATAAACTAAAACGATTATTATATATATATATAATATATATTTATATATATATATATATATATTATACGTCCTACATACATACATACATACAACATACATAAATACATACATACATACATATTATTATATATATGTATATATATCTTTTAATTCAAATCTTCCCAAAGCCAGTCTGCCTCTTTCTTCAAAGAACCAAATTATCTCCTTTTCGGAGACTTACTTATCATCGAGGTCTTTTGTGAAGTATTAATCTTAGCGGATTTGTGTTAATTCGATGTGTACGTATGTATCGATAGATAGATAGATGAATATGAGATAAGAGTATACGCAGCTGTAACAAAGAAGCTAAAGCTGTTGTGTTAGTTTAGCGTTGTCAGACGGTGAAAGATTCAGAGATGACCCATATTTGTCATTCTATTCTTTTCTTCCGTTCGTGAGAAATCTTTTTACAGACAGGAGATTGACACGTCTGGATAGGTATACCCTCCTTCCTTTGCATGGGTTTACTAGCCATGACTGAGCCATTTAATTAGGAACGTCAGAGATTTTTGTTTTGTTTTGTTTTATTAATCAAAGTTATTTAAAGGTTTGGTAAGCAAGGGAGTATGCGGGCGATCTAGTAAATTTGATATTACCAGTTACCGAGTCCAAGGACATTTTAGTAGCTCGCTTGCTGCCAAAGCATAAGGAAATCGAAATTACATTCGGGAACATGATGTACGCTTTGTCGGGGCTTCCGAGGTGATGGGTGCGAATTTTTTTTTTTTTTTTTTCTGTCCTTTCTGCTGGAAACAAGGCAAGAACCTGCCCTCGAGATTGGGGCGTTCATTAATCTCCGTTATGACACGGAATGGCTCCGGTGGAATTAATCAGCTTCCATAAAAGTGCTTTTAAGAGAATTCCGGACGATCGTAATTGATGATAAAGAGTGAGATTCCGTTGATACGAATCTAGCGCGAAATTCACGCTTATCGACCACCCACCAGGTTGTGATGAATGGCGATCCAGTTTCATTTCTTTACAATTATTTTTGTGGGCGATTTTCAGCTCGGAAATGGCCAAAAGTGAAAGTGGGGAGTCGGCTTTATTGGACCTAAATCATGTTTATTTAACCGTTTTTCGTTCACCTTTTTGCTCTGCTTCGTGCACCATAACCAATGGATAATGTAGTGCCGCAGCCTTGGTGAATATGTTTAATTGAAAGCATTTCTTCTTTTTCTTTAAGTTCCTCAGATGCAATACAGTCATATCTATTTTAGGACGAATAGAAAGATTTGATTTTGTAATTTTTTTTTTTTATAGAGATTCACTTTCATGAAGTTCAGGAGTAAAGCGTATAATCCCCGATTTTTTTATTGCAGAATAGCCCGTATGTTCCTTGTCTTTTCATTCATAACAAGTTCCTGAGGCTCAATAAATGGGTGGAGATTATTTTAAATGCCTTGTCGATTACGCTTATCCCATTCCATTTGATGTTTATTGATGGAAACATGAGACGAATGATTTGAAGTGCCCAGTCAGCCAGTCAGTGACCCTACGTATTCCACGAACTGTACGGAAGTCTTGGGTGACTGACACTCATAATTTAAGGTAATATTTAAAAATCAGAGTCAGACTAAAAATACCCCATACGAGATGGCAGGACCGCATATGACAATACTTAATAATACGAAATAAACTGTTTGTTACTAAAATAAAGTAAATGTGGCTACCGGAATCATGTTGAGGAAAATGCGAACGAGAAACAATAGGATGAGCCGTGCAAGCAGCAGCTCTGTTAACAGTGGGGGGGCGTGGTTTATAAAGCACCTGGGAGGGTCCTGTCAGCTTTTCCATTACATTTATTATCCCCCGTTGATGTTCTCCAGGGCGAGGGGTAAAGGGAGACTCTCTCTCTCCTCTCTCTCTCTCTCTCTCTCTCTCTCTCTCCTTCTCTCCTCTCTTCTCTCTCTCTCTCATCTCCTCTCCCCTCTCTCTCTTCTCCCACAAAACTGCGAGGATTATCAACATTTTCTGCGTAAACTTTTTCGGGAATCATGTAAAATGCCTGGTCTTTTATTGATGCCTTTTTCTAGGGGTGTGCAGTGCTTCATATTGGCCTCTTGGCCCAGGGTTGGGGATCGTGGGGGGTGGGGGAGTTGTCGACGGACAGTTCAGGGGTTAGTTCATGTCATTGTTTCAAAGTTGGTGAGTATACTGTTGAGACCAGTTTAATCTGTATGGTCAAAGATTGACACTCGAATAGGAAATAATAATTCATAAAGAAATAAAGCAAAACTGATAATACCAAGTGGCAACGATATATTAAGTTATTATCTATACACTGAATAGGGGATGGTGCCGTCAGTGCACGTCACACGGTGCACTGTAGGTTCTTTTCAGCGTTCCTTGGACCCCTAGCTACCACGCCTTAGTGGCGTGGTCGGTATGGCGTTGGCCCGCCATCTCGGTGGCTGCGAGTTCGATTCTCGGCATTTCCACTGAGGGGTGAGAGATGTGTATTTCTGGTGATAGAAGTTCACTCTCGACATGGTTCGGAAGTCACGTAAAGCCGTTGGTCCCGTTGCTGAATAACCACTGATTCCATGCAACGTAAAAACATTATACAAACAAATCCCGCTGCAACCTCCTTCATTCCTTTTGCTATACCGTGTTTCACATTCTCTTTCGTCTGTCCTACTTTCAAACATCTCCTAATTGTGGTATCATGGTGCAACTGCGAGGTTTTCCTCTTGTCACACCTTTAAAACCTTTTTACTTTCAGTTGATGGGTCCCAGCGCTTGGCCTTTGGCGTAAATTGTGTGTTTCGTTCCATTCCTGTTATCTCTAAAGCAAATAGAAATCTTGGTAGGAATCTATCTGATGGAAATGTCTAAAAACACCTAGGTATGGAAATATCTAGCGCAACGAAGAGTGGTGACCAAAGAAGTAAGAATAATTAGCTACTGAAAGTTATTTTGGTTTAAAAAAAAAATTCTAATTAAAAAGATTAAATCAAAGACCACCTGACAGAAGGCTGTGTCTGTTGGTACAGTCAAAGGAAGCTTACACCGATTTTCATTATAACTGGTAATGATTTAAAAAAAGAAGAGAGAAAGAGAGAGAGAGAGAGAGGGGGGGGAGAGTGTATGGAAGATGAATTCCCATAAACCCAAATCCGTACAAAGGAAACATCGAAATTTAAAATAAGTCATTTGCGTAGGAATCAGACACCATAATGAACGCAGCCGCCTGACCGCAATTTCCTCGCCTTCTGAACGCCATCTTATTTCCATAGAGAGTAATGACACCAATTATAATGTCATTATCGTAAATTAACCCAGTGAAAAGTTCATCTGTTACAAATGCCACTGATGAAGAATAATTAGTCCCTATAGGGGATTGGAACCGCTGCTGGAGGAGTGAGAAGAGATGGTTCCCAAATCAGAGAGAGAGAGAGAGAGAGAGAGAGAGAGAGAGAGAGAGAGAGAGAGAGAGAAGGGGGTGATAGGTTGGGGTGGGATGGGGATTTGGGAGGCGTTTTTTCGGGAGGAGATTGGGGTTGGTTTATTCGGTAGCGACTCCCTTACTTCACCTAGACTAGATTTCTTAATCAACCGATTTTTTTTATGTTGCATCGTATTTAAAATAGAATTAATCCTGCTTTTTTCGGTAGATAAAGTTGGCTTGTACCAGTAGTATTCAACTCTACCTTGTAAGGTCCGTAGCATCTTGCGAAGCATATTATGTAATTCGAAATATATTACATATGCTTGCAAGAAATATCTGCCACGTCGCAAAATACCTTTAGGTATGTAACAAAACTCGGTCATCAACCTGTTTCACTGAATACATAAAACAATACCATTTCAAATGAACGGCTAAAAGAGAAACGTCAGAAAATTTATACACGGGGCATAAAAATTATAAACATTTTCAAGTGTTCTCCATCCAGTCGAGCAATTAATAAACTTCCTTTGGCATTCAAATGACCATTGTAAATACTGGTAGTGACAACCAATCTTGTGGGCCTTGCAATCTCAGCCTCTTCCTACATGAAACAGGAGAACCTTAGAGCCTGAAGACAATCAGGGTCTAACGTCGGTGGTTAGAAGCCTTGAGGAATTACCCCAACTGAGGAGAAACGTCCCGCTATCATAGTAATCGTCTCACATTTGCCATTCTGACCCTTCGGGCAGAGCATCCTTGGCAGAGCAATCGCTTGAAGATTTGTTCAGGAACCCCACAGGGAGCTAGCTAGGAAGGCAACCCCACAACAAGTGCATTCTCACTACCTAAGAGGGTTCCCAATGGCCTTTCAGTGTTTCGGGAAGGTAACCCCCCACGTATCCGTTGCGAATCGTTTCCAGCCAATCAGGAAGCTTTCGCTGGTTTGGAATTAAGATTTGATGCTTTCTGGGCTGTGATGAATGGCCCCTGTTTCATTTGCGAATTGGTGTAGTTTTTTGTATGTAAATAAATAAATAGGTAAACAGGAGTGTGGAGTCTCCTGTTTACCTGAAGGGAAATTGAAAATAAGAACCGTTTTCAACTGAAGTTATTTTACGTGGCTTGAAAATAAGTAGATGGCATATGCATATGCTCTGCTACTGCGTACTCTGTACTATTATTGCGCTAATAGAAAAACCCCCAGGCGACTTTTTCATGCGAAGGTTGTAATCTATACGGTCACAGATAATAGAGCTAGCAAGCATCTTTTAGGAGTCCTATAGCGTCCATAGGGTATGTATATTTAGCATGTCTTTAATTTTGTATATTATTTTCAGTCATTGTTTGTCACCTTTAACGTACGAAAGACAACAGAATTATTGTATCCAGATATTTGTATTGTATATTTTAGAATTGAAATTTGCTGGTATTGTCAGCCGAATACTATGTTTAACATTTAAGAGATATTTTCATTATTAATTAAATATTTTCCAATCCATAACCTACCCTATCCTGAGTATTTAGAGAAATATATTTATGGTATTTAGAGGCATCTAACATTTCCGCCCTTCTAGTTGCGGTATGTATTTGTTAATGGGAGTATATCCATCGCTGTGTATGGCAGTTGCATCACCATAGGTAGACATCGTTTCTTTATGCCATATCATGACTCCATAAACATTACTCTCAAACTTTTCGTGTTTAGTCTTTTTAACGTGACCTTGCGTCTGGTTGCGTTCGTCTTCATTTTCCCCTTTTTAATATTTTTGATGTAGTTTGATTGTCTTGGCCAATTTGTTTACTTTTTTTTCTTTAATTTTCCCAAATGATTTCTGTCTACTCGATTATTTTCTTAATTCAATTGAGATACTCCTATTTTGTATTAAATCCTTGTTTCAAGGAAATTGAGAAAAAAAAAAAAAAACTGGAATGGTAGCGAAAGCTCTTAAACGGTTAAATTATATGATTATGTAAACAAGAATGACTGAAATAGGTCTATACTATGAGTTGAACTGGATAAAAGCTGATCAAAATTGTTGACTCATTTTGAAAATATCCGCGCAACCTTAATTGGGGTGGCGCTTGTTTGCCGATATTTATCAGTCAGTTGATATTTTTTTACGGAAATTAACGAAATTTGTTTAATAGAAATTCGCTAGATAGTTCAGATATTTCTTTTTTTATATAGATTCAACGCAGTTCCGATATTATTATTATTATTTTTTTTTTACAGATTCAACGTAGTCGGTTAATCTTCCGTGAAGTAATCCTATCTTCGGAAATCCTTCGGTGAGTATATTCACTTGAGAACATTATATTTAGGTAGTCTTATGAAAACCAATTTTTATAGAAATTTTAATTTCGCTTTTTTTTATACAGTATTCAGCATGACTTGAGATTCGATCATTATGTATACAGAATACATGTAAATGCATCAACTATGAGTTAAACAGATCCGAAAATGCCTTATTGTTTGATTATAAAGGTTTCCGTAGGAACTGTTATGTCCCATAAAGTTCTTGCAATCTTCCTCAAGTGTTCTATGCATCATCAATTATCCCCATAGCTTGGTAACCAACCACCTGACAAATTGCAAATAGTGAAACATTAATTTTTTTCTTTAGGTTAGGTGGTCGATATCATACAACAATCGTGTGCTCCCCCTGTGCTTTTAATCTACTGGCGGGCCCCTCGGTCAAACGTGTCCAAACAGAGCCCGCCTTACAGTTCCTACTCCCCCTTAGTTTCAGGAGTAAGCAGTATGCAAAAAGTTAATCTCACCCATCCAGCACATATGATCATTTCGAGGCGTGAAATGTGAGGGAAATGAATCAAATGGGAACTTTAATCGCCATACATACCAGCAGGCATTGCCTCCGAAGCAACAGGGGAATGAATATATGGGACTTGCTAAGTGGGTGGGCATGGGAGAGGGCAATTGCTTAAATTCAGGATTCGTCGAGGGTCGTATATCACCCGCAGAAGGGTAATAAATTCTGTGCGCGAGTCTGTTTGTACATTCACGTGTGAGGACAAGGCGGATTAACGCCGGCTTTACGTGCTGAGTGAATGGGTCAGGCTTTCAGGGGACGACACGGGATCCACTGTGTTTTGGGGAGGTTCCACGTTTTCAGATTAAATAGGAAAAGAAGATTGAAATGCGCGTAATGTGGTGCTTTATTTTAGAGGTGGTGCCTCGTTTGAGTAAAAGTACGATTAAGGTGTGTCATGATAGTTCAGGGATACAGGTTTATGTCTAAACATTCACTGCTTATGTCTATATATATATATATATATATATATATATATATATATATATATATATATATATATATATATATATGTGTGTGTGTGTGTGTGTGTGTCTGTCTGTCTGTGTACACCTAAACGAAGGGTGTTATGATTGTAGGTATGCAGAATTATTTGAAATAACATGAGAAAATATTTGCAGCGTTACAGGAACAGTTAGTTCAATTTTGGTTTGAAAACGGCAGCGTACTAGCTTGGGAATAAGAACATTAACTCTTACTGAACGGGTAAATATATTGATATGCAGCTCCTCAGGCCGGGGAAACTTTGAGGTCGGCCAATTTACGAAAAAAAAAAAAAAAAAAAAACATCAATACAAACAGGAAGCTATGCAAATGTACATAGTAAAAGAAAAAAATTATAAAAAATTTTCCCTGCCTTCAACGAGAAGTTGAAAATGGCTATTTACAACTGCTTGTGGGGCCTCTTTTACAAGACAATTGTAAATTTTACCAACTCATATATGTTTTTTTTTTCTATTAAATAAATTTATTTTATTTTGTAAAATTATAATTACTACTCACACAATATCAGAACAGATAAGAAATAACATCAGTAACAATTTCTTAGCATATTTGTTGATACATAAATTTACCGAAAACGTAGATTCATGAACTTTTTTACTTTTACATGTTTTTGTCTAATATTTCTTTGCACTTTTCTTTGTAAAATTACATTTACAACCGACATACAATCATAAAAGACAAGACAAAAAAAATGCAGCAACCCCTTGGTATAGTAACGAGCAAATTTACAAAAAGAAATCATGTGAGAGAGAGAGAGAGAGAGACAGTACATTCTCACTTCAAGTCACAAGCAGAACTGAATTCCTGATTTTAGCCAGTGTAAAAGTTGCCATTAGTTAATTTATGGGCTATAAAAGTATTGGCACCTCTTTCCCGCCCGATTCTTTTCAAATTGGTGGCACGTAATACTGTTTATCTGCAGGATCAATCCGTCCACCACCCCAAACCTGTTATTACAACTCCCGAGGATCAATCCGTCCATTAAGAGTTAATTGTAAAGAGTATTTGAGGAATAATCTGTTAACTGCATGAAATGTTATTGTTTAAATATTACTGTTTTTGAAATTATGCACAAATAAAAGCAGAACCTTGAACCAGTTTAAATTTGACGAAATATGTGCTGTTTTGAAATAAGTTGAGCATGAATGGTTAAATTGCTTTTCCCTTGGCAGAGTTTTGAAATCTAAGATTACCCTTTGTAGTTTAGCAATATAACATTTCTCGCGAAATAAACTGGGAAATAGTTGAAATTGTTCACTGAAATCTCCAAGTGAAACTAGTAGCCTTAGAGATAAAGTATTCGATGCACATGTAGTTTCATTATCGTTAATTGACAAATAATGAAATACAGCGAAAGTGTCTCAATAAAGACTGTCAAGATTGTTCTGATAACTCGGTACGAATCTTTACACTTTCACTTTACCTTAGAGAGAGAGAGAGAGAGAGAGAGAGAGAGAGAGAGAGAGAGAGAGAGAGAGAGAGAGAGAAGATTTCTGCAAAATATTGCTTATTTTGCCAGGTTGAAAAATTCAAAGTTCATAAAATAAAGCTGTTGGTGTCGTATAATATTAAATGAACATAAGTCGTATTTAGTGCAATTAAAGTCTCATTTTATTCTTTTTAAAGTTTTTTCTTTTTATTTTGGCAAAGTAACCTAAATTCCCGCGGCTTTAGGCATGTCATAAAAAGGAATTAGCCTTATAACATTTCCGTTGTATTTTTGCGTGTTTATTGAATACATACCATTATTTATAAGGTATATTATACTAGTTTGTCACATGACAAATCACATTAAGATACATTTTAGTTATGATTAAGTCGCCGAAACAATTTGTTGTATGAAACTGTATAAACATTTCGTAAGTCGTAAGTAGGATAAATAAATGAAAATATGTAAAACAAAGGATGCTGAAGTCGTGACAGATTTATCCACGAAAAAGAATTATTTCAAAATTCTTCCTTAGATTTGCTGTGAGAAAAACCTTGAATTATGGTTTTCTTTTTGTGTTGTTCTAAATTTCAGATATTTCTCGGCAAATTCACACAATAGCCAGTTTCCCTGCACAATAGTGGTTTTAAATTCCGGTAACAGATTAATGTATTTCTAACATACATTATTATTATCTTTCTTACTGGTTTTTGTATATATTCATCGCATTCGTTTACTGATGTGATGCTATGAATGTTATTTATTTATTTTACTTCTAGATAGCTTCGTTAGGCCAGGTGGATTGGAAGTATAACTCGTTGAAGTTACTTCAGTTGAGTGTTGGTGTATTTGTATTGATTTGCATCCTTTCTTGTTGACTTAACATTGAATTTTACATACATATATGAAGTATTCTGCTACTGGAATTACTGCTTAAGTGAATTCTGTGTCTGTAAGAGCTATAGATCGTTGTTTACACATTTTACTAGATAAGATTATGGTCTTACGTAGCTTAAATGCAGGTAAATATTAAAGAGTAGGTTAATCGGAGGAAAGATCTCACATTGTGTTAGAGCTATTCTCGGCGGTGGTTTGGAATGCTGCGTCACGATCCTTTGCAATAGTTTCTTCACTTGTATATTTTTTGGTCTTTTATTTATTTATTTATATATTTAATTATTTTAGGTGTGTTTGCATCCTATTTTCTCTTTTTTTTGTTAGTTACGTTCCATAAAGTGTGCCTTTCACGTCAATGTATACTTGGTACGTGTTGCATGAAAATTATTACGCAGTCAAGATCACATCAAACAGCAATTTGGCAAAATGAGAATAGAAGCATTGGGATAAGGAAGCAGCTAAGAACAGCAGTAGCAACAGCAAAAGCAGCAGAAACAGCAGCAGCAGCAGCCAGGAAGGCCGGGCGTAGGTGTTTGGGGAGGGGGGGAGATGCCTTCGAGAGCCAGAAGGGAATCACAAAGGAGTTCAAGGAGATCACGCCCGGAGGAATGCCAAGCCACGACGTATTATTCATGGGTGTTACGAGAGGGAGGTTCTCGTATAAATTTACAATATAAAACGTAACAATATGATCCCGGCTCGGGACGCGCGACCGATCCCGTCCACGGCAGGTGCTCCAGATAGACATATTTCCTGGTTTATGATCCGGGAACCTGTTTGGATGTTTGCTCAGGGATCTCGTTATCGCTTCGATTCCTATCGATCGGTAGATGAATATATATATTTTCCTCTTTCGAAGACCAGTTTTTCTTCATCTACGAGGAGCCTAACGAACGATGTAAGTAAATTCTCGAGATGGTAATTGTATAGCTAATACTTGAAATTAAAGGCCGAAAACAATAGAAACTTCCAGAATAACAAGGCACTGTGGTGTATCGTTGGCAGTGTTTGCCTTGGTCTCAGTCATATCCTACTTTCTCTCTCTCTCTCTCTCTCTCTCTCTCTTCTCTCTCTTTCTCTCCTCTCTCTCTCTCTCTCTGCTCTCTCTCCCTCCTCTCTCTCTCTCTCTCTCTCTCTCTGTGCTTCCCGTCTCCTCGCAGCTGCAGAGTCGCTCTTCTTTAGATGTGTATAGAGCTGCTACGGAAAAGAAAGTTCGTGAACGATTGGCATTTTACGATAATGTTTCAGTTTAATAATAATAATAACAATGAATTTATGTTTCGTTAATTGTCCACGACGATTAGCAATGTTGTCAGTAAAGCAATGTTCAATAGCAGTTTGAAATCTGTTCGAGTCCTTAGAATTCGGTGTTTGTCATTCGAGGTACTTGTCACTTTCTATATTAGAGAAATGTTTCAGGCTGTTCTCTAATCATTATCGTATTTCCAGTAAGAGGGCAACGTTGGAGAATACAAAGAACATTTAATGAGTTGTTTTTCTCTTGTTTAAAAAAATCATACGTTTCAAGACACACGTCTTTAATACAAATTGATATTTCTGTTTATTTATTTATACTTTTTTTGTTACTTTTACATACGTGCAAAGAATGCGAAGATGATAGTGAAAAGCCATTATGTAAACATACTTTTATAAATTTGACTTCACATAAATGTAGCCCTGGGTTCATCGATATATGTCAACATATTTTGGCTGTGTGTGTCAGGGCCACTAGGGGCAAGACAGTGGAATTTTAATTACCTTGTTCAGTATCAAACTTCCTGCCTCAGGGCAGTAGGGATTTAGGCTTGTAAATGGGGATTTCTTTTTAAAGAGGAAGAAGAAAAATAAATCGAGTCGAATCATTGGGAAACAACCACTTCTCAATATTTTCATTGTTAATTCCTGCACTCTCTCTCTCTCTCTCTCTCTCTCTCTCTCTCTCTCTCTCTCTCTCTCTCTCTTCTGTATATATATATGATATATATATATATATATATATATATATATATATATATATATATATACATATATATATATATATATATATATATATATATATATATATATATATGTATGTATGAAATAATTAAAGAAAACTTTTGACGTGTATTCTTCGTGTATTCTTATCCTTTTTATCCCTTCGAAAAGCTGTTGGGGGAAGCAGAGTAGGCCTCCCTTTGTCTGTTCGTCTGATACAAATTCACGGAAAATAGTTGGATTTTAAGGTGTTGCAGTCGATTAGTGGAGGAAATCCTTTAACCACCACTACAAAAGGATTCTTTGTCCTTGTCCTTGTTGATCTTTTAAAAGCCTCCCGCAATTTGCATAAGGCTGAACTGCAGCGAATTCCTTTCGCTTTTTACCACTCGCAATTTTCGTAGCTTTACCGAACGCCCCCACAAGGACAAAATAACCCAAGGCCGGCCAAACAAGGACGCAGGAATGCAGAAGGACCAGCAACATCGCAGCGGCATGCGACCTGCTTCATAAAACGGCCCAAACAAAGGAACACCATAAAGCGCACGCAAAACCAGCCACCTGTGAAGGAGGAGCTTTGGTTGCACTCACGGAATGGCCGTGTTGCAAACCAGCAGAAAAGGCGCGGGCAGGAGACGAGATGGGCGCCCGCGGGAATATCACGTCATCACTAATTGTGATACTCAGCGTCGGGTACTGTCTGGATCCTCGCCATGTCGATGAGCCTGTGGATTTTTTTTCTTTTTCTTGGCGCGTCTTTAAAGATGTCAGACCCGCCGCTTAAAGATAAGGTTAATTGACTCAAGAAATCCAGAAAAAATTCTGAGAATTCCTTTCTCTGGAAGTGCATGGTATGAAGAACTGATCAAACTAGTTAACACCTGAACTCTCATGATTGTGATGTTTACGTGTGTAAAGTCAGTCTTGTATATTACCTATGTCATTGGGGTATCAACTCGGTATGACCTGAATTATTTCGATTACACCCAGGCTTATTTTTCATATGATGGCTTGCTATAAAATCTTTTGGATAGGCTTGTATAGCCAATGAATGATGATGGAATAAATAATAACTAAAACAGTTTTCTATTCAAAGCAGATAATTCTTAAGTTTTATATTTAAGTTTCAGGACGTGCGATTCAGTTATGATAATCGTTTCGGAAGAGAATAACCACTCTTAACTCTGATATGAATAAAAGGGCACGTGAAAGTTTGTTAAAATAAAGTTTCTGTGCCGTACAAGAGCTCTTCAAAATTGAAAAATAGTATGAATTACTGTAAAGGGAAATCTGTAATGTTCAAAAGTAAGAATTTGAAAAGGGAGTTTCTTTAACATGCAAGAGACCTTTGAAATAAAGAAAATTTATTTATCGTAAAATAGGACCTTAAAAAAAGGGAAAAAAATTTTCTACACTAAAAGAGGCTTCAAGTGTCTAAATATCATATGTTTTGAAACTAGCATTTCTTAAGTATAGAGTGAATCCACACAGCTGACTAACCCTCGAATTTCGCAGTTCCAAACAAAGAGATCTCCATGGGAACCATGAGAATTACCGAAGGGCTTCTTTCTAAAGCGCGTGTTTGGACAAACTTCCCTCCCGACGATGAAGAGATTTTTAGTGGATCGATAAGACGGGAATTTAATTAAAATCGTGACCTTTCAAAAACATCGCCGTAGATCCCCATCTGATATTAATGTCTTTGTTCCGCGAGATATTATAAGGGACCCCAGAGAGCTATTTATCTTATATCGTGATGCCCTTACAATTAAGCTGTTGTTCACTTCCACGTATTGCGGCCATTTTGGTCTGTGTCCGTTTAATCTGATTGGTGTCTTAATCCAATATTATTATTATTATTATTATTATTATTATTATTAATTATTATTATTATTATTATTAGTAGTAGTAGTAGTAGTAGTAGTAGTAGTAGTAGTAGTAGTAGTAGTAGTAGTAGTAGTAGTGGTAGTATTAGTAGTATTTTTTACCATAATAGGAATATTAATTCCAAATTTTATTCCACATGCCCAAATATATTATATATATATATACACACACACACACACACACACACACATATATATATATATATAATATATATTATAATATATATATATATATATATATATGTGTGTGTGTGTGTGTGTGTGTGTGTGTGTGTGGTGTGTGTGTGTGTAAAACCTCAGGTTATGTATCCTGCTCATTGTAGTATGAAAATAGATTATGGTTACATATAATTTTGATATATTCATGTATAATATTATGTAATGTTGTGAAGTTTATAATCCGGTGAGAGTTGAAAGACTATAACAAATGCATAATCAAAAGGTGACGTGCAAATTCTCACAGTTCATTTGTTGTGGTGTAATTGCAATTAACGTCAGGGGTAATGGTAACTTCGTTGTGGTTACTAATATAGATGTTACAGCCATCAGTGCTTGAATGTTGTAAATTTGGGGAATGTTTTGTAGCTGTCAGTAACTCTTGTTTATTTCTAGTGAATGGTTTTAATTTATTTTGAGTTTTAAATTATCTTCAGTGTTAGTACCTTGATGTTATAAGAATGTTAAAATCCTTATCTGGACTGTTTGTGTGAGTAATGTAATATTTTTTATGATGTTTTCTGGTGTTTACTTCATGGAGATTTGTTGAATATGTATCATTACGTATTTGTGGTCAGTATGGGCATGATCATTGCGATGTTGCTCTGATTTCATAGTCATCAGCGTTACAATATATTTTGTACTGAACAAGTCTGTAGGTTTTAAGACTACAAATACCTAAGAAATCAGTGAAGTCTCAGGCCATGTTTGTCATAGTATATCTTTGAATTATCGAGATCCCGAGGTCTGAATTCTGAACTCGCAAATCTAATATTAACCAACCTCATAGTTTAGGACTGTTGATGTCTCATTTGAAGCTGTTTCATTCGATGTAACTCTGACTGCAAATGATATTTATGCTTTCGATGCTGTCGGAGATCTCGTTAAAAACTTGTCTTTTATTGCTGTCGATTTTATCAATACCCGTGTTGGTTGATGGCATATAGGCTGCTGCTGCTGTTAGCGTAAAGGGGTGTTACCCCTTGATGGCCGTCAGTGTTATTGATGCAATCTTTGCGATAACACCTTTCTGCGGTTGCTCCCGTTTTAATGGCGAATGTCGGCTGTACGGTGACTCGTTTGATAGTCAATGGAAGAATGTCATTAGTGGCTTTTTTTTCTTTGGCTGCTGATGCTGGGGTTAATATTACGAGCTGTTAACCTGTTCGGAGAGTTGTTTGTTCGTTAATTTCTACCTGTGAAATATTGGCATTCATATAGATTTATTAGTATAGGGAGAGCATATAAATATATATGTGTGTCAATATATATATATATATATATATATATATATATATATATATATATATATATATATAAAACGTTCTTTCGTTTTTTATATCGGTTCCGGGTGTGGGGCAGCAAGCTCCATATGACTTGGACCTTTTGTAGCTCTCACACCACATAGAAGAGCAAGAATGCTCTTATTTTCTTCTGTCCCCCCGGGATTTAGTAAAAGATGCCCATCTGCTGGTAAAATGTTTATTGTAGTTAAAAGATGGGTCAGGGGGTTTTCAGAAGGATTCGTCTTGTGGAAAGAGAGGAGCTGACTAAGTTTTAGTGTGTAATTTGTGAGTAATGGTAGAAAAGGCAGGCCAAGAAAGTACTACCGGTCCAAAAGTAGAAAAGGAGTTGGAAATGAAGGCCCTTGACTTCCAGAAAGCACGAATTATAGGTGAATGGCGCCTTTTGTGTAAGGGGTTTAATGCTTTTTTGCTGATGAGCATTTTGTCTAGATGGATGAAGAAATTAAT
>NC_061092.1:18678717-18683717 GCF_015104395.2 Macrobrachium nipponense
AAGAGCGTACACGAGCACCGCCATAATACTGTCCAATTCTACTGAGACTACATCAGTTGTAAGGTATAATAAGCCATTATCGTCACTGCATTACAAAATTTTCTCCTTTCTCAAGCAATACGTAGCCATTTCTTATTGGGGATACATCCTATTAGCAAGATATAAATGCACAAAGATGATGTTTTTATTTTTCTTCTTTCCCTATAGTCTGTATGTGCCATTCAGCTTATGTCCTAATCCTAAACTTTGCTAGATGTCCTTGGCCAGTTCATGACCTCGTTCTGATACTCCGGATGTGGGTTCGAATTCTGCAACGGACGTTGGGATTTCTTCATATTCTTCCATTTGGATCTAAAACTTTGTTGTGGCTTGCGTATCCAGAAAGTGTAAGGAAATCGAGAAGTGGTAAGGGTGCTGTGGTTATTACAATTGCAAATATATATATATATATATATATATATATATATATATATATATATATATATACATACACACACACACACACACACATATATATATATATATATATATATATATATATATATATATATATTATGTAGTTGTGTGTGTAGTTACGACAGATCATCAACATGATGGCCAGTTTTAGAAAAAATAAGTAAATATAGGAATCTTAAAGATTTCCAACTAACATATATGTAACTTTTTCAAGGTTTGGAAGTCTGACTTATGTCGTTTGAGGGAATGTACGTAGATCACTATAAAATTCCTGTATATATATATATATATATATATATATATATATATATATATACATACATACATACATATACTATATATATATATATATATATATATATACATATATATATATAATATATATATATATATATATATATATATATATATATATATATATATATATATATATATATATATATATATATAATATAGGGGGGGTCATACATAAAAAGCCTAAATAACTTCATACTTTTATTTTTTGTCACCTCCGGTTGGCAATACCTTCCCCTTCTGGGTTATTTAGATATTTTGTCAATGTTGCTTTTGAATGGTCTGAATGTACTTAGTAATTATCGGAATAATCTTGACTATAACTCGTAATGGTAATTATTTTGATTATTATTGTTGTTGTTGTTGTTCATTGGGGACATTGTTACATATAAGACAAACATTTGAAAGTGAAGGGCTAAGCAAAAGTTAAGTACCTCTTTTTAGACTGAATTCTTTTAGTCACTTAATATTTCCAAAACCCTTGTGCATAATTTTACCCAAATAATGTATAGTTAGCATGCAAATGACCATATCCATAGCATAAAATGTTCAATTTGCATAATATAGACTTAAGGTAGCTGCTCCGCGTTGAGAGAAATCGAAAGATCAAAAGATATTTAAGTTTTTTTTTTCTTCTTCTTTTTTTTGTTACTTTTACGTTACGCTATTGTCTTCGTTGCTCGGCCTGTCCAAGAGATAAAGAGTTCTTGTTCTTCTGTCCCTTTATCTCGGCATCAGAGCAACAGCCAAAAACAAACACAAAAAATAAAAACACGAAAAGAAAAAAACTGGGGACTAAAAAGTGCCTCCCAAATAAAGACCAAAAACATCTCTCTCTCTCAGTCAACTATGACAGCTAGCATCTCGCCCCAACAAAAAGTACATTAGAAAGTGATGAGATCGTCAGACGGAGGTGTTTATAGCCACTGGTATCGCTGGTCACAGGCGATTCTCGACTAATCTTAAATCACGTCTTGATCGTTCTTGATCTGCGCCACGCCAGCAGCTAATATGCGGTATGACGGCATCATCTTCGGGTTGGAATAGCCTATTCTCCTCGGTCTCTCATTTCTTCAGTAGAGGTTGGTTGCATTAAAAGCAACTGAAATGCTTGTGAGGTTCACAGACAGAGGTTAGCTGAAAGTAAAAAGAGGGTTCGAGTCCTTTTACAAACAAGAAGATTTCTAAGGGGAAAAGAAAATAAGAATGGCCATTGCACAGATGTTGATAAGAAACTTTAGGAGTTCCAAGATCAAAGTTACGAGAAGGTGATGCTCGTTCCAGGGTTTTGCAAGTGTGTTTGTCTTACAGAAACTTAGCATAAATTTCTTTGGGGTAATGAAGTCATTTCATATGTAAAGTGACTTTAATTAATTTTTCTGTGTCCCAGACACGGACAAGTAAATGGCCTTTGCATTTAGTTGAAGCGGACGCATCATAATAGGTGGTAGTCCGGTAAGGACTTCAGGGAAGTTAATGGGAGATTAAGCCGGGCCTTATTTGAAGGTTATTTCTTTATCCAAGCGCAGCTCGGAGATATTTCTCGTGGCTCCTGCATCCTTCTGAAAGCATTTGGTAGAATCTTTCGGGTACATTTTATGACAGTCTTAGTTGCAGTCGAAAGGAAAAGTCTGTCCTCTTACGTATTCCTCACTATTTATGTCTAAATCGCTACGAAGTTAAACTTAAGGCACTACTTTCTTTAACCTTTAATTAAAGGTAATGAATGTATTCATAAGTCTGTGAATGTATTCGTAAGTCTCTTCAGTGGATATGTTTTTATTCACTAAGATGCTACTAAAGTAAGATTGGATCATATTATGCGATGCGGCTATAATTTTAACAATTCATGAATGTTAATCATTTTTCCAATTATGAAAAATCTTGTTATTTGGTTAGTGTTTTATTGAAAAACTATTTCATTCGATTGTTGTTATGTTGGATTAGGGAATTTTAGAGAACTATTCCTGATAAAAATTTAAGAGAGAGAGAGAGAGAGAGAGAGGAGAGAGAGAGACGAGAGAGAGAGAGCAGAAGTGGGATGAGAGAGAGAGAGAGAGGTGGGGGGGGGGGAATTAGTTTTTCATTAGTCATTTCAAGATAGTATTAGCCTCCTTTCCTCCTCTTCCATCATACCGAAATGGAAATGTTGTGGTGATGAAGTACCACGCCCAAGATGTGACGGGGCGCCCAACTGATTATGGGTCAGGACTTCTGTTATGCTAATGTGATCGTCCTCTCGTGAGGATAATAGACCCATGGGTTGGTCCACTTCGATGACACGTGCGCATATAAACACACATTGACGTAGGCAAACACTTGAACACTTAAATATACAGACGTACATACAGACGTATACACTTATATTCCGCGTGATCTTCCCACACACACAGAGCACACTTTCTCTCCCCACACCCACCCAAATGATATACACACAAACAGACGTTCTCAAAGAAATGCTAACGATTACTTGTGTTTGTGGTCACATTATCTTATTGGCTCTTAACCCTATAGGTAGAAATAACGATTATAGAAAGGCATCAAATTTCCAGACTAGTCAAGCAAAACAAGCATCGCCTTGATGTTGTTGTTGTTGTTGATGATGCGAAAATGAAGCCGACCTTGCTTCTCTAACAGCCGGCGAGATAAAACACCGGCCAGAGCCGTCTTTCCCAATCCGTCTAGATCCATCACAGGTCGGACGCGACGCTTGTCACTGACTCTCGAGATTGATTTTAATAAAGTCAGCGGAGGTCTTCATCCATCAAGAGTTTATCCGTGGGGTCATCTCGATAAAAAGCCGAATCCGTCGAGTCGGCGAAGTACAAGGGAGGACATTCGGGTCGTTTTCTCGGAATTCACCTCGACACCATTTACTACCTTTGTACCCCGATATGCTGATTGAGATTCGTATCTCGCTCGGGAGGCTTTCTGTCCTCTGCCCAGTGCCCGAGATGAAAAGATCTGGCTCACATTTAATATGTGCCGGGATTTTTTCTCACTCGTACACTGCAGGTTCAAGAAAGTGACCTGCAGCCGATAACTTATGAAGATTGCGTCTTTATCGGTACGATGTCTTCCAAAAGAATAATGAATGGAATTTTATAAATGTATGTGTGAAAATTACATCCGCTGCGTGATGATACCCGCTTCCCTTTTTATGGAAGGATCTCATTAAGCAATCGTTAAATCTTGCCTGAAATCACCATGATTCTTTCACACCAGACGACGGGCACTGTTTGGTGGCATATCACAAGCACGTTTCGTGGTAATGTCGGCGTGTTGTGGAGTTATTTACGATAAATAACTTTGATGAATAGGCAACCTGTTATACCAATTCATATAAAATAAACTATGCAAAAAAATACCCAAAACATATAAAAATAGAATCTTAACTATTTCAGTCGGGGATTTTAAATGCAGGGTGTTATCCGTAGAGTTTAGTGTTAGTTGCAAACTATTCAGACAATTTGTTCAATAAATATGGGTATCTATTCTCTCTCTCTCTCTTTCTCTCTCTCCGGAGATAAAAGGGTGTAAAAAGTGGCGAGGGAGGTAAGAAACACGTGTATATTGGATGTGTGTGCGCGGCCGCATAAATAGTGACCTATTACGTTAAAGTGAGAAAATTCCATGTTTTTTATGTATTTTTTTTTTTTTTTTTTGCTTATCTAACTAATTATTGTAGCGGAGGTTATAATTAACTTTAATTGTGACTGATATGGAAATGCTTCAAGAATCCTAATAAATATCCCAAGCGATAGTTAAATCTTAAGGTAATGAATTCATTATTGTATGAGGAAATCTGTCTTCATTCAAAATATTCTTCCTCAATTCCTATATGGCCGTGTACACGGGTCGTTGGGTGTTGCGGCATTGCCTTTAGTGTGGGTACGAATTGCGAGCTTCATTCTCAGAAAAGGGTGAACTGGTACAAAAACTTATTTTTGTATGCGGACATTTGTATACTAATTATATTAACTCTCACTCACAAAAGGGAGATTATTATACTAGTCATATATAAATATGCTCCGTTGTGTATATGTAGTACTATATATATATATATATATATATATATATATATATATATATATATATATATATATATATATATATATGTATATATTTATAATATAAATATATATATAGATATAATATATATTAGTACTATATTATAGACGCACATACATACATCCATATAAATATATATGCATATATATGTGTGTGTGTGCGTGTGTGTGATACCTAAA
>NC_061092.1:18686217-18701217 GCF_015104395.2 Macrobrachium nipponense
AATGTTGTTAAATAAAAGAACTGGTTTTATCTCTGGATTGTTGATCATTTTGATGTAGCTTCTGTGAGGCGGTATTGTACAAAGAAAATTTTTGTTTGTCTTTGGATGTAAAGTGCAGATTTTGTAACAACTGAAACGGGAGCAAACTTGAGTCCTGGGTACTAAGCAACGCAAACTCTCGAGATTCTTAACACGTTTGCTTTCATGTTGCCGTTTACCAGCCACTTATGCTACATTTGTTGAAACTTGTACGTGACTTACATTCATTACACTTACATTTTCCACCTCATGTAGAAGCGTTAAATCCTTATTCTGGTAGTTTATCGAGATACTTTAGCTTAGATCACCCTCAAGACCACTCGTTACCACAGCAAAATTGCGTGTATTAACTTTTTCCATTTTAATGCCATTGTTTTCACAGTATTTCTTATGTTAGGCTTTGCACATTGATGGACATTAAAGGGAACTATTTGTATTTTTGCTGAAGCCAATGATGACTTGGCTGTGTTCACTTTCATAGTAGAATTTCACGTTTTGTCTTTTAATTACTGTATATGATTTGAGTCTCTCTCTCTCTCTCTCTCTCTCTCTCTCTCTCTCTCTCTCTCTCTCTCTCTCTCTCCACCAGTGTTTATGCTCTCATCTTGAGAGGCTGAAGTGAAACAAGAAGAATTCTGACTTAAGGTTTGAGATCTTTCACTGAATTTAGGTATTTTTACTGGTCATTTCTTCGATCGCTCCTAGTGCAAGCTCCCAGGGTAAAATGTTTGCTTATGTCCGAAATCATTTCATTCTACGATGAACAAGTCTTTGATTCTACTCACGACTGTTTGATAGCAAAATGATACTAGTGATTTTCGTCTCAGTACTCCCATTTGAACGTTAGTTGTGCGTATAAAACATGCACACAAATATATATATATATATAGAGATATTATATATATCTATATATAGATATATAATAGATATATATATATATATGTGTGTGTGTGTGTGTGTGTGTGTGTGTACACGTACACGTCTTTTGTGTTTATGTATGTAAATATACTTATTCTTATATACTTGAGATTAATTTTTGGGGTGTGGCTTTTCCCAAGATCGGTTGCTGTTGTGGTGTTGAAGTTACCGGATAAACAAAAGACCTAAAAAGATTTACTGCAGTTGATGCGTCGGGTTTGACCTTGTCGGAAATCGTTAATTTCCAGTCATAGCAGAGTGAATGCTTTTCTTTTTGTTGCTTTTGCATGCTAAGTTCACCGGTTGGATTTGACAGTGTTCTGTATTGGTTATCGGTTGGTTGGGCATCAGATATTTTTTTAGCATTATTGTATTTTACCTAAATTTTTTATCATAATACTGTGCTTGAAATCACTTGCAAAATATGTGTATCCTTGAAGATGGTTAAATATTTACTCTAAATCGTATTCATCATTAAATGCTAATATTTTCATGACGCTCCTATCATTTTTTGAATTGATAGGCATCTCTATCTTAATGTTAGGGAATGTATTGGGATGATGGTCAACGGCAGTTTAATATTCTTAATCATATTTGAGATTTGATTTAGAATATAAAGTATATTTTAAGTTCAAGAAATGCAAAGCAAATAGAATCCACTCTCACATGACAGAGATAGAAAAGGTGAGTTGTTGATCTAGTGCATCAGTTGCTGATGCCAATGCTTTAAGAAATGTGATTTATGATTGCTCGATAAAGTTCAGATTTTAGCACCGAAGAGATGCCTGGGTACAAATATGATGTCAGTTTCCGAGCGTCGACTCGTAAAATGCTTGCATAATTTATTGTAGCTATGCATAGATGCTCTTTTGACATTAAGTATATCATGAGGTATTTGACGTCTCCATTGATGCGTCCTGTTTTTGTGTCTTCGGAGATCATAGAAATCAGCTCCGGGAATCTTACCACATGAAGTACAGTACATGTCAATTCAAAAAGAAATCTTGAAGCAAAACTACGTAGTACCTTTTGCATTATATTAGGAAAAGGAGAATATATCTCCATGGGGTTCGTATTTGCTTTCATTTTGCACATCTGTGGTTGTATCCTCCACGCACCCTCTCCTTTTGAGCGCCAGAAAAAAAAATTGAATCTTTTTGAATGAAAATGTCAGTTCACTGTTCCTCAGAGATTTCTTCAAGCTAAGGGTAGTTATGCTAATGACATTGCTTTCTATGTTCCGAACGCTGATATGTTTTTGGTTTTCGGTGGTTTGCATATGTACCTAAAGGTTTTCACATATATATGTATACACACACACACACACACACACACACACATATATATATTATATATATAGATATATATATATATATATATATATATAATATATATATATATGTATATAGCATAGAATAGTCATACTTAAGAGCCATTTTCTAAATGTCCTAAAAAAGGGTTAACATAAAAACTAGAAGCGCTACAAAACGCTGGGCAATTGACATCAAAATCTTGGCTGTCCAATGGGATGAAATGAAAAAGATGTGCAATATATCACTTGCCCAGCAAATTCTTCTGTTGCTGTGAACCAAATAGCCATTTCAGATACGTAGCTTAATCGCTTAATCGTGTCCTGTAGTGCTGTTGGTGTTTTCTGTTAGCACTTTTTTAGGACATTTAGAAAATGGCTAATAACTATGACTACTCTACGACAATGGGAGGAAGGCCGTCTTTGCAGTTTGTTTTAGACATATTGCCTTTACAAAGTTCCCGTCTGAAATATGCCACCGTAGATGGTACCATTGTGAAAAATGAGGTCTGGGCGTATGAACTATTATGTGATTGTTTATAGAAAATAGTGACAGCGTACTATATTTTGTTATCTGATTAGAGTGCTTTACGTTAAAAGTAACTTAATTGGCTATTATTCGCTACATGAATCACATGCGAATTTTGTCATGTATTTTTTTACATCACAGTTTTCATGCTTCATTCTGTTAACTAAATTTAGGGCTTTTGCTCTGTCGTGAAATTAGGTTATAAATTGATGATTTATATATGCATTCTCTATGCACATTCCAAGAAGGTATGTATGAATATGTTCATCAGTGAGCTCATGGTGTATAATTTGAGTATTAGAGTTAGTTCATTACCTAACATAGTTTCTTCTTGTTATCCTTCGAGGGGTCAGACTACATCAGACAACTCAATAATCCTAAAAGTCTGAATGATAAAAGAAAAGGTCGAAAAAAAAACACGAGGAGAACCGTGAGCTTCACCGAGAGAAAGAAAATATATCACAGGCATAAACGAAAGCATAAAAGGATTTTAACGAAGACCCGAGTGCTTGCCGAGGATTGTAAGACTCTCTGAACGAGACAACTTTATCTTAACGTACATCTTATCGCTCGTCTAATTACGTCCAACATCTTATGATAGAATTTTATAGTCGGAGCGTCGGCACGAAGCGCTGTCATTACGGGCTAAATTACCTCGGGTGCAATTGTGCCTGCATAATTCCCCCGAGTCATTTCGGGGTTTAAGTGGGATTTTGGGTCTCTCTTCCTTCCCTCCGGTCATTTTGGTGTCTGAGATACAAATAGAAGATTTGAGGACCGTCTTCCATTCCTCTGGATTTTTTTTTTTTTTTTTTTTTTAAGATGCAAATAAAACATCTGGGATCTGTCATCAGTTCCTTTTTTATTTGAGTATAAGGCACAAATACAACATCTGGGAACTGTCATCCATTCCTTTTTTTTATTTGAGTTTGAGACAAATAAAATATCTGGGAACTGTCATCCATTTCATTGCTGTTTTTATTTGAGTTTAAAGCACAAATATAAGATCTGGGACTGTTTTCTATTCCTGTAGGTTTTTTATTATTATTTTTATTGCCTTATAGATTCAAAGTGAACATCTGGGAACTTTCTTCTGTTCGTTAGCTTTTTTTTTTTTTCCAATTTGAGTTTGAGATACAAATCGAACATCTGTATTCCGTTCCTTTGGCTTGTTTTGATTTGCTTAAGATAAAGATACAAATAGAACATCTGAGACCTGTCTTCCATTCCCTTTTTTTCTTTTTTTCAGATACAGATAAAATATCTAGAGGCTTCCATTCTGTTGGATCTTTTTATTTGAGTTTCAGACACAAGTAGAACATCTGGGGAGGCTGTTTTCTGTTCCTTTTGTTGTTTTTGTGAGCCTTTGGACGATTTTCCATTCCTCTGGTTCTTTAGTTTGATGTGCAACTAAAAAATATGTGGATTCTTCCATCAGTCTGTGGAATATATGGAAAGTATTGCGTAATTGCTTTTCTTTTTCATGGATTTTTGGGAGTTTGGAAGACAAATGGAATAATTTTGGGTTGGCTTCCAAACCTCTGGTTTCATAAAATTTGATCTAGAAAAGATTGAGTTTTTTCTCCTGTAGAATTCAAGGTACGAGGACAAGAATTTGGTCAGTCTTCTATCAACCCCGCCCCCCTTCACCTCTTCACATCTCACATAGTCTAATCTTTGCATATGCTACCACAATTCGTTTCTATAATTCCTTTTTAACACTCTCTCTCTCTCTCTCTCTCTCTCTCTCTCTCTCTCTCTCTCTCTCTCTCTCTCTCTCTCTCTCTCTCTCTCTCTCTAAACGTAAAATAGGAATTAGATGTCATGCAGATACTCTCAAGAACTGCGATATATTACACGATTAAGTAGGCATGGCCCTTTCCACCACGTCTTTTCTTTGTGGCAGAGAGAGAGAGAGAGAGGAGAGAGAGAGAGAGAGAGAGAGAGAGAGAGAGAAATTCTCTTGCAAAAGCCCCTCGGCAAAATTGTTAAGTCTCGTGTTTTTGTTTCGGTCCCTTGAGGGTGTTTTGGGTTGGGCTTTGCTGTGGCTCACCTTTCCAATTTTTTTTTTTCCTTTGAATGGAAAAGGGGGCGTGACCATCTCGAGGCAAACCAGGTCATCAGAGTGCGACCTTATTTAAGAAGCCAAATGTTTGAAGGAATTCGGTGTTTTTTTTTTCTTTTTCAGTACATCTGCATGAGCGCAAAAATATTAACAAATAAAATAAATAAGTGCAAGTTAAGACTGACCTTGGAGGTACAAAACGATAGAAAGGAAAAAATAATGTATACCAGGTGGTATATTAACAAGTTAATGAGAAAGTAGACTATAATCTCTTGTAGTTGATTACAAAACACTTATTCATTTTCATTATTATATTTATATATTATAATATATTATATATATATATTATGTAATAATATATATATAATATGATATATATATTATATATATATATATATATATATATAATTTATTTATATATATATTTGTGTGTGGTGTGTGTGTGTGTGTGTGTGTGTGTGTGTGCGTGTGTGTGTTCACATATGAAGAGGTAATTAAATTCTTTGATTACTTATCTGTCTCTTGAAATTATTTTTTATTTATTGAACATATATTTAAAAAGCTACGAAATATTATCTCTATTCTGCTTGTTACGCAATCATCTTTGTATTTTACTACCTTGAGAATTAAGATATGAATCTGTAGATTTCCTGTTGGTTAGCAATTAAGAATGAAACAATTATATTTTTTTTTCTTTGTGGTAAAATTGATATCACATTTTGTGTTCGTTTATTTCACGGTACTCATGATACTATTAACCCTAGCACGAAAACATCTTGAGTAAAAGAAAAAAAAAAAAAAGTTACCCCGGGTGTGTAATGGCTCCCCCATGTATGCATTCATTAGTGGACTTTGTTCGTTTTATTACGAGTAGAGTTGTATGTTTCCAAACAGAATCCCTTGACCTTTCGGGGTCGTTACTGTCGAGGTCTCTAAATGATAATCATATCCACCTGGATTATTAAAAGACCTCTCACTCTCGCTGTTCCGAAAGACCAGACAGAGACTCCTTCCCTCAGTGGCCGATGGTCCCGGATTCACCAATGAGAAAGCGAGAAGCGGATGCTGTCTCGCAAGCAGTGGCGATTGCTTAGAAGCGGATAAGGGTGCCAATTATGAAGGCAATTTTATAAGACTGGGGTGAGGCTCTGAGCAAGCCAAAGCAAGCTGGCTGAGGACCTGAATACGAAAGAGTATTAAGTGGCTCCTAACACCAGGGAAGCAGCTCCGGATACGAAGCTCTTGACGGCGAATAAACACAACAACGCAAGTTAACGGGCCTGGAGAAAGCTTTCGTTAGTTATTTAGGCAATTAGCGAAGTGGTTAATTACAGTCATTATGTAGGCTCATTTAGGAGGCGTGCAATTTTTGATGCCGGTGGAAAAAATTATAAGACGGCGGAGCGTTTGAATTACAGATTATTATGACCGACGAAAGTAGTAAATTACAGGATTAATTGAGAACAATTAGTTGATAGCATCCACTTTACTGTAATTGATCATTAAGTGCTACAAATATTAATACCCAAAATGAAGGTTAATAGCTGATTGTGGGATGGGACTTTAGACCTAATTGAAGGGGCTCGTATTTGGACACTATCTTGTGCCTCGAAGCTATTTAGTCTTGCTGTTTAGGCTTAAGCACGGAAGCGACGAACGCTGGCGTTCCCAGATCAGCTGCTGTGTTATCAATTCATATTTCTTAGCGTGCAATAAATAGTTATTGTTCTGAAAATTCTTATGATAAGTTATGTAAATCGTATATATCATCATTTTCATGTTCTTATCGAAAAAATCGGGTCTCGAAATATTTTGTAACCGAGGTAAGATGAAGTTTTTGCAATATGTCTTTGGCATAATGCAAGAATCATAGTTTATATAACTGAATATATTCAGAACTAGTTTTCAGACAGTGAATAGTTTTATTCGAACAATTATCGTATTATTCCATTTTAATTAATTCTGTGCTGAAGTGAAAAATTCGTTACGTCATTAGTATATATCGGGAATAAGTTGTTGAGGAAAAGTAATAAATATTTGAAGCTTTCGAAATTAATTGGCTATATATGTATTATTGTCATGTATAGCTATAAAAGTTTTGCGGTGAAAATTAAATAAAATACAAATGTCAATTTGCAGCGCTTATGCACCAGTTTTTATGTTAATAAATAAACAGTGCACTTGTCAGTCGCACATACAGTCTTCATTTTATAGTCAGATTATGATTATTGACTTTATTTGTCCTTTCATACGATTAGTATATAATTCCAGGAACTGCAGGCAACTGTTTGCAGATATTATCATTAGTAATTTGTTAATAAAAAATATTCAAATGTTGATTCGTGAACGCCAGCTGCTCTCGAAGTTGTTTTCGATGCCAGTATAAAACTCGTACCTTATCTACCATCTTGTTAGATGTGTGTTAGTAGGAATGAGTTCGGTGGTTAACACCAGCCTCTGTATACTTCCTTTCACACCATACCATACTTGTCTTAGGGCAAAGGCCCGTGTTGGCATAAGGCCGTACTAACCTAAACCACCCTCCTCTTCGTTGAGCGTCGATATCTCGCATGCATGGGTCAGACGCATTCATTTCCCGTAGTCGTTCGTCTTCACTTTCACCAAAACAACTCCTCCTGGGAGATCAGATCATCTGCATATACGTATGTATGTTAGGTGGGCTGAGCGACCGTCCATCCACCTTAGAGTCAATTGCGGAGTATAACTCCACCGCCCGATGTTTATTTCAGTCGTCAGCAACCCCGTGCTTAAATCTTTCGAGATTTCATGACTGTGCCACATGCCGTTCCTCCCCGTTTGGGGCACAGCGATCGTTCCTGCTTCCCTTATTTGCATGCGGTCTTTACTGCTTGCAAGATAACCCAGAAAGGGGCAGATTGCCCACTTGGAAAGAGCGAAGGAAACGAGTCGGTTATTAATGAATAGTGGTAATGGCGAAACGAAAATGCATCTGTATGGTCTGAGATAGTTTCAGGAGGAGCGGTTGAAGGTTGAACCAAAATTATCTAAACCCAAATAGCTTCACGTGATCTTTTTATCTGGTGGAAGAGCATATGCGCCAGAGACCACAGCATTCCTTTCACTTGTGTATTCTGTAAGAGTTTTACCATACATAAGACGTATAGTACGCGCCAAAGCCTAGCGCTATATAATTACCTCGCCTTTCTTTTCCTCTTGCTGTATTTTTCTAGTTAACGGGTGCCACTACAATTTTCCAGGCTGGAAGGCATTGCAACGGATGTTCTTTATTTGCTCATACATGTCTGTCTTTCCCAAACATGACTTTGTTGTGTTTGCCTTTAATTATTTCCACCATAATGGATTAGGTTTTGCTTATGCCATGTGATGTGTCAGTATATAGCTAGTGAGATTCACACGCTCCTATTTAAGTAATCTCCTATTTAAGTAATTATGCAAGTTAACATATAGAAACCCACGTTAATTGATGGGTAGTGCTATTTTAGTAAATTACGAATCTGTCAGTGATGTGTTTAGACAAATCCATGGAACAAATGCAGAAATATAATTTTTATTATTATTATTATTAACTAAGACTGGCTTTCAAGATCTGATAAGCTGTATATGGTGACTACTCTGTTTTGCCAGCAGTGGAAAAGGAGAGAAGAAAGTATCACGAGTCTAGTAGTAATAAAGAATGATTAAATATCTAATAACTGGTTTAGTATAACGAATGAATCACTGTTGTTAAATTGAGCTGGCTTTTCTTCAACAAGGGATTTCGATCCTTGAACAGCCTTTTCATAAAGACATGCGTGGGTTCTTTATTATTGCAGTTGTCAGATACTAGATGCCTAACCTTACATAATTTATCACACTACACATGTAAAGCCTGGGATATTTTTGAACCTACAGAAATTTTTAGTCACATTTTGTTGTTATTCTGCATAGTCTCACCTCAGACTAGGTAATATTATCATGGGTCATTTTCGTGTGAACTCGGTGTTTTGTGAAGATAAATTACAGTCATTCAACAAACAGAAAGATAAGAGAATAATTACTTTGTTTGTGTAATTATCCCGTGCTTTTAGATACCCACAATTATTTTCCACAATTCGGACAAACTGAGGAGCTTTTATATAATGGGGTAGTTTAAGTTTTACCGTATTTTGTTTCATTTGTCAGCTTCTTATCCTATAACAGTGACAGAAACAAAAGCTATTACAAAGATGTTTAAATAAAGCAAGGAAACGGTAATTGTTTATTAATGAACAGGCAACAAATATACAAAAGGCTTATGCGATGGAAGTAAGAAGAAAGCTTGACATCTTTTGGTATTTTTCTGATGCAAAGTTCGACTTATTTGATAAATTTCCACATTTTCAAAGGTAATGTGAGTTTTGGCAGAGGTTTTTTAGCCATTAAATTTATCAAGTTTTTTTTTCATGGTCGTGCTAATCGTGTAGGTGCTGAATACTGAGGTTTGTTGACAACAGCTTTACTGCAGTTTTAACCTTTCTTGAGGTATTTAAAATTAACCGATGTTACCAGAGTGGAGATATGAGCACCAAGACAGTTCAAATTAAGGCTTTTTCAAGAATGCTTCCGCCCATTAATGCAATGGAATAATAGTAATAAGAGTTATGATAATATATGGATTCTATGATTGCTTATATTGATTTATTTATTAATTGATTTTTAGTTATTTTCATTTGGTACTTATTTATTTTCTGACTGCTCAATTATACGAGTTTTCCCCTATTAGCAATGACCCCAGAAAGTATTAACCATCCGGACCCTAGTAACTAAGTGTTCTGGAATGAGGTTGCTCCCCCATGCCCAACGCTCTGGTTACCCCCAGCACAGTCGATCAACTACTATATACCTAATTGATTGTATAGGGCAACAGAAACCCAATTGGTTTTTCCGGTAACTAACTTAAATACCGCTACCCCCCCCCCCCCCCCCCCCAGGGCCCCATCCTTCCATAAGGATAAATACGCGTACAGAACAGGAGCATGACTGAAATCTTCAAAATTCGGGCATTCTATAAACTTAAATGATACCTCTTACCCGTTGAAGGATTGTGATAGAGCCCCTTTTCTGGCAGGTTGCCAACTATTCTGAAAAAAAAATCGCTGATGGCCACTTACAAAGATAACTTTGTTGAGATTTCTTGTGAGCGGTATAGCCCAGAACATCCAAAGAACTCCTGGTATATAATTACATTCGTCGCTCAAAATAGGAAATTCTTCCCCTCAAACAGGTGGCAATTACGAAACCAGGATGTTGATGATGTCATGCTTGATTCAAAATTGTGTGATAAGTGATGCACCTGGTAAAATCCATAACCTTGTCTTCTCTAAACTTGCAGTCGTTAAATTGCATCTTAAATGTGACTGGTGCATGTTATTACTAACTGTATATCATAAAGAAGTGAATATGATAAAAACCGCATATTTCAGAGACCGAGTGTTAGAAAAAAAATAAATAAAAAAAGGAAAAGATGTGAGAGGAAATTGATTATTTAGGTTCATTAAATTAGATCAAAGGGCATCCGTAGACAGTAGTGATGGATAATGATGGATTAAGGACCAGTAACCTTTGTATAAGTTCTCATGGCAAGAAATAATTCCTGTCTTCAGAGGTTAAATCTCTCAAGATTGGCGCTTGATGCTTATGGAAAATATTTTTTATTCAAGATTTTCATAACAGCTAAGTGTGCCATTTTTGCATAAACGCTACATCATTGAAGGTCATTCAGTTTCTATTATTGGAAGACTGGTAGATCCGCTAAAGCCTCACATGATTTTTTTTTTTTTTTTTTTGCACTTTTCATGAGGTGTATCAGTTAACACAGGATTTTTATTTTAGGGCTAATAGCACCTTCATGAAGATTTGGATTAGCTGACATCGTAGCTGTGTTCACTGTTGGTCGTCTTTTTTTTCCGATAATCTTTACTGTTAGTCTTCCAAATTAATTCAAAGTAGTTTCTTTTCTCAATATTACAAAGAAAGTTGCCCCTGGCAATGCGATCTATTGTAATTGCAATTACTTTGGAATGTTATTCCGATTATTCTATACGGAATTGAGCTGTTCTGTTTGTATTTTTGTGCTGGAATGACACAACGTTGATCCACCCAGAGGATTGCTTTACATCTGATCGAGGCTTGGAAATATCCGGTATATAAACAAGAAGAGCTCTTAAACAACGTATAACCTTGACATCTTAGATTTTTTTTTTTCAAGCAAACCGGATTTTCCCTCTTACCTCGTGAAATACTTTATAAAAAAGAGCATCTTGGCATATATAATTATTTAATTCGATGAGTACCTGAAAAAGAAAAAGAGAGGAAGGGGTAGATCCTGCTTAGGAAAAGGCAGAACAATTACCGTACTGTCTCCTGTTTTCCTTCTTGTCTAATCGACAAATGCTTTCCCCAATTGATGGTGAGAATGTTGATCGTAGGCGGGATTTTTTGCATTTTCCTTGTGTCGTACTTTATTATGTTCTTCGATGATATGCGTTTCATTTTCATATTATAAGTAAGGAGAGGTTTTCAATAAATTATGGTATATGTTACTTAAGAATGCTTTTGTGGGGAAAATCAAATATGCATCAATAAGAATAGGAATTCACGTCAATATCTTGTTTTAGGATTATCACTGTTAATTTTCGTCGTCATATTGAAATTTACGAGATAGGATATCATAAAATGACTAAATCTTGCATGCTTTATCCTAAAGCGTTCTAAATTAAGAGCGATAAATTTCTACCATATAATTCAATCTTGTCATTTTGAACATTATGTCAGCACACCCATGAATTTTATGCGTCAGTGTAGGATGCAACTACTCCTCCAAAGGTATTTGAGCCTTGTAAGGCAGTCTTAGTATACGACTGCATTTTATCATCCTGGGGCTTTGTCTCTCCTTTTATCGTATTTTTCACGAAGTTATGAATGTCACAGTGTATTTACGCGGCTGTTTAGTGCAATTTGTTGTTATTTGTAAACACGATTTGCAGACATGCCGTAATGTTCAACTAATTGGTTTGCGGTGAACAGGTGACTAATAAATAAATACACCAATTCTGTTTCATTCGTAAGTTAAAATGCAGCCAAAATACAATAACAGTTGGAATTTTTTTTTTATACCAGTTAACTTAATTCTCCAGCAACCATTGTTTTGTGAACAGTCGCGTAGGTGAATACGTACACACAACCACCCTGCATATATATATATATATATATATATTATATATATGTATATATATATATATATATATAATATATATATATATCATATATATATATATATACATATATAATGTATATATGTACTTAATTATGTTTTTATATACTACGACAACGCTTTTGTGAGAGGGCTGTTCTAATATATATATATATATATATATATTATATATATATATATATATATATATATATATATATATATATATATTCATATGTATATGTGTGAGTATATATGTGTGTATACATTATGTATATAAAGAAATTTAATATTCAGTCTATTTATATGTTGAGAAAAGTGAAACTGAAACGAGAACGTCAGTAGCCATTTGTCTTCCTCAGCAGTTTTCACAAGCATAGCCAATGGATGACGGAGGAACATAATTTCGCCCAAATTTGGGGTTTCTCATATTAGTTGTCATAATTTGTTCGGCATTTGCTGCATTCGAATCTGCAGCGGCGGCACCACTTTCTCTTCTTTGGCATCGTCACTAATTTATGACTTTTATTCATATCCGTATTTTATTTATGAGAGCACAGGGATCAATTTTCCTAAATGGTGGCTCCTAATTTATATGGAAATGCTCTTTACTTAGCTTATATTTATCCGGCCGAAAAAAGATCTTCGAAGGCTGAGGGGCTTTACTACCTGCAGTGGTCATAAATCAAGCGCCATTTATTGTCTCGGAAAGAGTGAGGAATGATCTCGCTCACGAAATTAGTATCTGTTACTCAGTCATTTTGTCTTTTGTTCGCCTGATCGTCCAGGGGTGCGAGCGAGCGCGCCAGGAGGAGCAGGCTCCTTTTTATGAGCATCAAGTTTATGGCAACTGACGCACATTCATCAGCACTTAACAAGGGTCCTCGATTCGGGCGCTAACAAGCAACCCCTGCTAGTGGCTGCAGTCACCTCCTGGTACGTGCCCCGCGTACAAATGCCATTCGAGCTCTGCATGCAGATGTCCATACACGACCCGTGGTTGTGTCGGAAAGAGGGCGAACCGCCGATGGTCTTGCGAGGTGATGGTTCGCCTGAGAGCATTGCTCCAGTTTCCCGATTCAATTATCCCCAGTTCTCCGAATTGTTTATTCCCAGCTCTTAGGTGTATTTATCCCCAGGTCTCGGCATTACTTCTCTCCTGTTTTCGGATATCCATTAATCTTCAGGCTTCAGAATTGGTTGTTTGTAGCTCCCACTTTCGTTTACCTCCAGTTCTTTTTGTTCCTCTATCTCCATAGTTCCTTGTTGGGCGAGCGGTCTTCGCGTCCGGCTACCAATACGGTGGTCCGAACGCGGAATCAGAGGAATTTATTTCTAGTGATAGAAGTTAATTTCTCGATATAATGCGGTTCGGGTCCCACAATAAGCTGTAGGTCACGTTGCTAGGTGGACAATTAGTCCCTAGCCACGTAAACAAAAATCTAATCCTTCGGGCCAGCCCTAGGAGAGCTGTTAATCAGCTCAGTGGTCTGGTTAAACTAAGATATACTTAACTTTAACTTTCCTCTATCTCCAGTTATCAAATGCAGTCATCTCCGGTTCGCAAACGCGTTTACCTCTTATTCTTAGGCGGGCTTAACTAGTTCTCAGATAATCATCTCCAGTTCTCTTAGATATTTATCCAGTTCTCAAGTGTATTTGCGCCCAGTTCTCAGATATAGTTATCTCGAGTACCCTGAGCTGTTTGTACAGTTCTTAGATGTATTCTCAGCCACGAACGTGGTATTTGGGAGCACTTGTTCCTCGGTACTCATAAGGAGGAACATGTTATTTTTTCCTGAGGGAAGACATCCACAAGTGAGATCGATGGCTGATTTTAGGAGATAATGTCGAGCTCAAAAATTAGGGAATTGCAGATGAATCTCGTGTTCTTGCATTTAAAATGAGAACGTCCAGTGATTCACCAAGCGGGATTTGTAACGACGGAGGTTAAAAGCATTCGAATGGAATGAAAATAGATTTAACACTGCAGCAACACACCTTTGGCGCCACTCGTTCCAGCATAGCAAATAACATGAGTAAGCAATACGTATTCAGTTTACATAAAATAGGCACGTGTTGTATTTAAATATACGCGTTTAAAAGCAAAGGTTTATATTTATTCATGTATGCACTCCTATGTATAATTGCGAATGCAGCATGGTACATAATACAAAGGCATTTCACTTTATGTCTTTGAAGCTAATATGGGAGTTCAAGAGAGTTGTTGGACTCGATTATTGTGGTTATATCCTAGACTAGAGTAATAAATATTCCGTTCCATGCCATAGACTGTAACAGGGATCACATTATAGAACAAGGAATTGAACGAAAGCATTCAGTTCTAAGTACATAATTCTGCATGATTAACTTACAGCTGAATGTTATAATTTCCATCCGTATTTGATAAGATTTTCTGGATTCATGAGTCATTTTTTTTTTCTGATAAGGTTTGGGAATTATGTTGTTTCGATTCTTGTAAGTCGTGTTAATAGTTTTAATGAATTGTTCCACAAAAATTATATGCATAATATAGCAACATTAATCGTGATACTTTATTCACAGACAAGCATACAAAGGTGAAACGCCCTGGTGCAACGAATATTAAGAAGGGCAAAATCTTTAGATGAATCAATTCACCTTTAGTCAAAATAGGTTGGCCAATCGTAAAGTATACTTCTTTCGTTAATTGGCCCTAAGGCCGAGATTTACAGAAATTTTTCATATTGATCATTATTTTTGCTAAATATTTAATTTTCTGATTTCTCTCTTTTCTTATGACTGTTCTTCACTTCACTTGTTTTTTAAACTCACTCTAGAACTTGCCAACATCAACTTCAATCGTAAAGTATACTTCTTTCGTTAATTGGCCCTAAGGCCGAGATTTACAGAAATGTTTCATATTGATTATTATTTTTGCTATTTAA
>NC_061092.1:18706217-18731217 GCF_015104395.2 Macrobrachium nipponense
TGGGCACCACGTGATGATAGCCAAGGCTTTACGTTGTAAAGAGAGCGCGTTTAGACTTGGTATGATTGGTCATCTTTGTATATAACCTCTTACCTATTAATCGCTCTTCTCTCTTCTGTGGCTTTGTTGCTTTCGCTGGAATTTTGCGTCAGCTATGATTTATATATATTTGTGTATATAATATATATATATATATATATCTATATATATATCTATATTATATAGTATATATATATACATCGAGCTACAAATGTCCTTTAATATCTAATTCGCTTTACCTCGGAATTTATATATTTTCATATATGTTTAACCAAAGGGGAATTTTTTATTCGATTAGAGTTTCGTCGGCTCACGGGCGCGAACCATCGACACCTACAAATCCAGGACGACAGTGAAGCTTTAACTCACACCGCCACCGAGGTAGAGCGAATTAGATTTTAAAGGACATTTGTAGCTCGATGTATGTATATGAATCACGGTAATGTGATGTGACTTATAAATTATATATATATATATATATATATATATATATATATATATATATATATATATATAGTATATATGTATATATGTATATATATACATATATATATATATATATATATGTGTGTGTGTGTGTGTGTGTATGTATATCATATATGTATGTGTTCTTGTTGAACTTTTTTATTTCAGGTAAGCTTATGTAAAGTTTTGTAATATATTGTATAGATATATGTATTGGGTCATCCCTCCCATCTGATTTGGTCCTTTTACGTCTTGATTGGTTCTTTTTGGTATTCAGTTCGTATGGGATCCTTGCAACTCCCCATTGACATGGGGAGAGTGGGGTAAGAAGCCCCCCTTAAGGAGAACTGCTTATATTATCCACAGTATTTGAGCTATTGACCTAATAGAGATATTTCTAGAAAGCTTTGTTATTGGAGTAAAAAAAGAAAAAGGGGGCCTTTTACCCCATGGGTGGGGTAAGAAGCCCACGGTGGGGGCTTTTTGCCCCTTACCTAAGATATTGTGGTACTTCATGAAAACTACCATTTGTATTGAAAAGTAGACGCCTATTTTTGCTAAATATAAAAAATTCAACCTTCAACACAAAAATATTCAAGAATAATGTTGGAAAATATACAAAAATTAATCTTGAGTTCTTAGTTTCTTGTAAAACTTAGGAACTTTTTGGTATTCATAGGAACTGAAATTAGCAAAATTGTAAAATAAATTGACACTTCCTATACTTGACAGCTGTAGCAGCACAATTAGAAATAAATTCACTTTCTTTATATAGCACCAAGAATAACACAAATAAAAGAAATAATGGATAAGTTTTACATGAGAACAAAAATGACACAAGTTAAAAAAGGTAGACTAATTTTCGTTACATTACTCCATTCTCTTTGGCTAAAGTCCTGTGACTGTGGTGGCCATCTGGAATTGTAATGTGCTTTTCTGCTCGACTTGTCTTAATAATTTTTAACAAAGTGATGTATCCAGTCTACGAAGCAATCAGCATTAGACCATCCATTTGCTGTGCATCTAGCAATTGATCCAGGTGAGTAGCCGATCTTAAGTAGTGAAGTCATCCTTTTACGGGCAAATATAAACATAAGAGGAAGACAAACTCCAGCTGGCTTCATTGCACAAATAATATGTAGTCTGCCCTCTTTCACCACTGGTTACACGTCCAACTGATCAGATGGGGTAAAAAGCCCCCTGGGCTTCTTGCCCCAAAGCGTGGTGGGCCTTTTACCCCACTTGCCATTTTTGAAGAAAACTAAATCCACCTGTACCTCAATTGAGTTTTCAAGTCTGGATTGCATCGCAAGATATTTCTTAGCTCTCATTTAAAGTAACTGTAGTTAAAGTACTGACTTTACTGACAAGTTGTCCGCACAGGATATCCCTGATATAGCACGCATACTTACATGAAATGTGTCCAAAGAAGAAAAATGCGCACTGACTGTGTCCCATTCTAGTTCTCCATGGCTGTTTGGTATAGAAAGCTTCAGGCAGAAGGTGTTGCTGCACTGATCAGCTGACTAAGTTGCTATGATATGTAATAAGCAAGGAAATACGGAGAGGCGTTTTACCCCACGGGGGCCTTTTACCCCCATTATACCCTACTTTTCCTACCATCATTGAATACTTTTCATGCTTCTGTGGCTTATTCTATTCCCTGATCCAGTTCTCCTTCTTCTTGACTGGTTCTACTTCTCTTGAGTGAATTTTAGTTGTCTGTACGAGAAAACTATTGTCTGTCCGTCCGCGCTTTTTCTGTCTGCCCTCAGATCTTGAAAACTAACTGAGGCTAGAGGGCTGCAAATTATTTTGGTGATCATCCATCATCCAATCATCTAACGTACCAAATTGCAGCCCTCTATCCTGAGTAGTTTTTATTTTATTTAAGGTTAAAGTTAGCCATAATCGTACGTCTGGCAACGTTATAGGACAGGCCACAACCTGGCCGTGGTTCAAGTTTCATGGGCTGCTGCTCATACACCATTATACTGAGAGCAACTAAAGATATACCTGATTTTGGTGGCCTTGATTATACGTTGTACAGAAAACTCGATTGCACCGAAGAAACCTCGGAGCATTTTTTTAAATGTTTCTTTTCATTCTTGATTGGTTGCTTCTCCTCGACCGAGTCCTATTCTCCTCTTTCTATAAGAGAGAGAGAGAGAGAGAGAGAGAGAGAGAGAGAGAGAGAGAGATTAAATGTAGGATCTGCTAGATTCCATAGAGAAGTGATTTTTAAATCCGGTGATTTTACGTTTGTCAATTGTTATGCTAACTTAATACTGCAGCCTAAGTATGAAGAAAGAAAAGGAGACCTAATGTAGCGTAAGAAGGAAACTGTTAACTATTTAGTTTGTAAAATCAAAGTCGGCTTCCACATCGGAATAGTGTCGGATGTCCTTGTCTCAGCAATTCAAGAAGTGTGCTTGTGTCGAGAGAATTTTCATGCGTGGAGATATCTATTTAGAGCCTGGGAGCCAGTTACTTGTTTTATGAATATGAATGTGTTCATTTGAACCTTTCCATTTCCATACTGAGGTCTCACTGACACACTGTGCAACAGTAATGCAAGTAAGAAATCCGGCTTCTGATGTCCCGCTGCCTCTTGTAAAAGCATTCATCAGAAAAGTTCATCTACTGGGATACCTGCTGTTAGGTCGTTTGGCGTTTATAGTCCTTGCGACTTTTTCGTACATTGAGTTGTAGTATTGTAACAGTGTTGATTGCGACTTTTTCATATGTTGAATTATATTATGTTGATGTTGTTTCCGTTTATCAATTACTTTTATCTTTTTTTCAGGCAGTTTTGGAACTTTTCTTCGTTTATCTATATATTGTGTGATGCACATCAACTTTTTGAAATCAGAAATTTCATTATAAACAGGAAATTCTTCCATTGGGGTATTTCCAGGAGTGACCAAAGTGCATTATTATAAATCCGGAAGATTACGAGCGATGATGTCATGGCGAATAACCGGGGCTTGATTGCTGTGACAAGAAGGGAGAGAGACTAAGTCAATGAGGAGGCACTCCTCCCCGAGTTGCTTGGCGGGTGCTCGCTCCCGTGTCTGCTGTCGTGATTGCTTTCCAGTAGGCTGAACAGGCCAGATAAGCTCTTGGCGACCCGTCATGAGATTAGGCATGATTTATAGAGTCCAAATTGCCTCTGATTACCCTGCATTATCGCCGGCGATGCGCATCTGCGATCAGCCGATAGCATTCGCCCGTTCTTCTTATCGAAATGACAAATGTTTTACTCGGAAGAGTCCGCTTACTCGGAAAAATAAAGAAATAATGTCGCTGGATGCAGGAGGTCGAAGAACAATTGCACTGGACTTATGAAGAAAGAAAAGATATTATATGCTTTGAGGGGGTACTTTATACATTTATTTCTTCGTGCTGCGATTTCCACATAAAATCATTTCAGCCTCTGTTTGCAGGTGGGAGGAAAAATATTCTGGGTTTTTTTATAAATATAAGAAAGTGAATATACTGTGCTTACGCACTTCTAATATTTAAATATTTATTACCTTTTCCACATGATGATGAACTTGACCGAACAACATTAAGACAGGTTAACAGCAAATGTTTCTTATTTTACGGGAAATGGATGAAGTCCCGCGCGACAACGTCAGAATCTCGAAAGCAACGCCCATCGGTAATAAATACTATTCAGGGCCTTCAGCATTTTGATAAGTTACTTCCCCATAAGTCCAAAGAGACGGGAACAGAAAACCAAAAAGGAAATCTCTTCTGGCGAGAACGAGTCCTTCCCGTCATGTGTGAGACCGAGAGATGACAGAGACAAAATGCAAATTAATCTTCGGATAGCAAACAAAAGAGATCTCCTCTCAGCGATAAGACCACCTTCACAAATCATATTGACAGGAAGCAGTCCAGAAAAAAGGGAAAGAGAGAGAGAGAGAGAGAGAGAGAGAGAGAGAGAAGCTGAATGAGAGAAAAATGAAAAACCATTTATTTTTCCTTCTTACGTCAAACTAATCCCCTGGGGGATTTATCGTGAGTAATCATAGAACGCCTCGAGATTTGTCTCTTGATAGCAGGGGCATGGGGACACTTGACGTAGCCAAATGGATTACAAGTAGAGTCTCTCTTGTAAGACATTTGTAAGGCTGTTGTGTAAAGACTGTCAGACTTCCGTTTAACAGTTCATTCTCTCTCTCTCTCTCTCTCTCCCTTCCTCTCTCTCTCTCTCGTCTACTCTCTCTCTCTCTCTCTGCACAGCACACACATATACGTATATACGTCTATTCTTTGCGTTAATCAAAGTATATATACATACATACACATGCATGCACACACACACACACACACGAACCACACACACACACATATATATATATCTATATATTATATTATATTATATATATTATATATATATATATCTTATATAGTATATGTGTGTGTGTGTGTGTGTGTGTATGTATGTATATGTATGTATATATATACTTTGATTAACGCAAAGAAAATAGCAGGACGCCGAAAAGCTTGTGTGGTCCTCTTCAACTTCCTATTACGACGTCGCCAGATGGACCGACAGACGGAGGCTATGACCGGTGGCAAGGCCATCGCTTAATGCTCTCTATGGTTACTCCGGTTATACCTGCCATCAGTTCAGCCCCCTGTCATTTAGGACATCAGACCGACGTAGTTACTTCCTTTATAAGGCATCCTTCCCTTTTAAGGTCATTTAGCATGCCGTACTTATTAGGGGAATGTATGTATTATAGGTATGTCTGGTATGTATGATATGTGTGTGTGTATTAGTAATAATATGTGAGATATATATATATATATATATATTATATATATATATATATATATATATATATATATCTAGGATGACGGTAAAAAAAGTTACCACAGAATTCCATCTAATAAAAGGAGCCCCTAAAAACGCCAAAATATAGAAAGTAAGTTATAGGCTCGTTTTATTATATATATATATATATATATATATATATATATATATATATATATGTATGTAGTATATGTGTGTGTGTGTGTAGTATGTAATAATATGTGAGATATGTATATATATATATATATATATATATATATATATATATATATATATATATATATATATATATATATATATATATATATATATATATATATATATATATGTGTGTGTGTGTGTGTGTGTGTGTGTGTGTGTATATGTGTGTTTACATATATAGATGTGTTTGTAGTGTGTGTTCACTTTGTGAGTATCTATTTTGTATGTAACCGCAAATATTCCATTGATCTCCACTAAAAGAAATCTCTCCATTTCTGGTGCCAGGGCTTCGACCGAACTTTCTCCTTCGTTCCCTAGTGAAAGATGCCGTTGCCTCGCCTGACAGATGACTGCCAGGTATAATGAACGAGATTAGTCATACAACAAGCACTGCATTATTGCGCCTCCTTAAGAACCATGGAAATAGCGTTTGTTTCCGGACAGTTAAGCGTATGGTTGTAGTGAGACACCAAAAATGAAAGTGCAAGAAGTTCGCACTGAGTTATGTGAGTCTTGATTCATTAGGTAAAGGAATGACTTGATCCGCTGTTTTACGGGCAGTGCCAGGGTCATTTTGAATTTTCAAGAGAGGGAACTCGTTCCTAATATTTTTTTTTTTCTTTTTATTTTTGAGAGCGGTATATTTATATTTTTTTTCATTTGCGAGACCATTATATTTATTTTTTTAGCATTTTGGATATTTTTTTCAGGCTCTTTAGACTTCGTGAACTCCCTTTTGTTGTTCTGCTACATTGGAATTTGTTTAATCTTTGAGATAAGTTTTGCGGTTCTTTTAAGGAACATAGAGTTAATGAAGTGTAAAAAGGCCCGAAGAATGATAATACAACCCTCTAACCTCTAAAAGCGTTTAACCCAGGCTGTTTATTGATCATAAACCCCTTTGAAGTCTTGTTAGATCGTCTGCATGGCCGTTTCAACCTAACGTAAATAAATAGATTCTTTCAGCGTTTGTCCAAGATAAAAAGAAATAAAAATCATTATTTTAATCAAACAAAAAATGTTTGAGAGTCGAGGATCATTTGAAAGGCACATTTTGTTGTGGTCTTTTTTTAATATGTAAATTAAGTTATATGATTAGCTGCTTGTGAAATAAGTACAATACACTCGAAATCACTTTGGGGAATGCATCAAGGTATAAAATGTAGGAATTTTGCAACAGATAGATGGTAGTATTTTTGCCGTTAAGCTCAAATACGTATATTATTGAATGTTTGCATGTACCTTGGGTTTATGTATGTTGTATTTCATGAATGTTAATATGCGTACTTTTTTTTAGGATTCACTTAACGGCAATGTTCAAAAGAGTTGGAAAAAAGTTACCAGCATTCCATGAAGCTTTTTTTTTTTTTTTTTTTTTTTAACTCGGTCCCTTTCTTTTTTTTTTTTTTTTTTAACTCGGTCCCTTTCTTTTTTTAACTCGGTCTTTCGTAAGCCAAAAGGAAACGACCGTGGAATATACGTACTACATACGTGAAGGGGCTACTACATACTTTGGTGGCTGCAGATTCAAATAATAATGAAAGTATTCTAATAGCAGGAAAGGTCCACCTACTATATTATTATTATTATTATTATTATTATTATTATTATTATTATTATTATTATTATTATTATTATTATTATTATTATATAAACCCATTAGTGAAAGCTTGTATTTCTATTTTCCGGTTGCTAAATAACAGACGGAAAGCAGAAACCAAATTTTCACCTGTGGTCTTCGTCAATTATCATTTGGAACGTGATCGCTGTCGATTTATACCCATTGTTATTATTATTATTATTATTATTTATTATTATTATTATTATTATTGTTATTATTATTATTATTATTATTATTATTATTATTCATATGTGCACTCATTTTTTAAAGAACAAACATTTCCCTAAAATGCCATGTGATTAAAAGGCGAAAACAAATAAGAAATTAATAAGGCCTAATATGTATAATTAATGATAATTACGTAAGATATTTATTCGATATTAGTTCAGTGCTGTATCCCACCTCTCCCTCGTCACCTCTTTTTTTTCCAGTCATGGATTACTTAAGGCTGTTCGGTTTCCGCTTCGTTGAACTTTCTATTGCAAGTTGAGATCAAACCTTATATCTGAAATTAGAATAATTTTTTTTCAAGTAAATTATCATACTAGATGGATCCTAAGTTGAAAGCAGGTAAATTCAAGATCACAAGTTTTTCATTAATTTATATATATATATATATATATATATATATATATATTATATAGATGTATATATATATATATATATATATATATATATATATATATGTATATATATATATATATATATATATATATATATATATATATATATATATATATATATATGTACAGATATATATATATATATATATATTGTCCACAGACATATATATATATATATATATATATATATATATATATATATATATATATATATATACTATATATATACACTATATATATAATATGTATGTATTTGTATGCATATACATATACTGGGATGTCAGTTGATTAAGTATTTTAAAGAAAAGCCTGAAAAAAACAGACTGTAAATTTGAAGAAATATACAAGAGGTTTGACGGAGAAAGAAATCCCAGGTAAGCTCTTCAGGAAGCAGCCCTTATAGGACTTGAATCCGTAAATGTAAATTAGAGAACCATCAAGGTAAAATTAATATAGGCAAAAACAGGCGGAAGGTCCTGACCCGCATTTATTCGCATTTTCTCCCCCTGTGTTCACTGTCGGCGCATGAAGATGGACTTCTGGTGTCCTTAGCACGAACAAGGGCCAGGCGAATTTTTCTTCACCGTTCCTCTGTATAAAATCAGGTACACATTGTGCGGTAGCCTTTTTTTTTTATTTCTTTTTATTTTCATTCTTTCTTTTCCTAGCTTGCACTCTCTCTCTCTCTCTCTCTCTCTCTCTCTCTCTCTCTCTCTCTCTCTCTCTCTCTCACACTTTCCGGAATGAAATTCTTTTGTTTTTCAATCAGTTTTTCATAATGCTTTTATATTTAGACGAGTTTTCTCCACTATTCCTGGTTTTACCTGTACTTTTTTTTTTGTAACTTTAGTATGAATATCTATCTTGGCATTAAAATATTGCCCGTTATTTACTTACTCTCTGGGCGAAGATGTGCAAAACACATCATTCTACGGTGCGATAATGATCGAGCTATTCGTTCATTGTAATTCGGTACTTTCTAGAGGAGGCTGTTCTGGGTAGGAGACAAAAAGAACCATCATATGCAATTGTCCAAGGTATCCTACTTTTTTCTAATGAACATTCCTTCTTTTTATCAACTTTGTCAAATATGTACTTCGATTGTTTCACTTAGTATCACCTTTTAGTTTTACTGTGACTGTGTTATCATTATTCCAGAACAGTCTGTTCTTGTTCCCTTATCTCGGCCGTTGATACTGAAGGGGGGGGGGGGGGGGCGACATACCACATACTTATAACAAACAGGTTGAAAAGAAGTCAGCGACCTCAAGCGGAAAACGACTTTTGGCAAATGCTGGATATTCGCATTGAGGAGCACTGGTCAGGAGTAGGAAAAAGTCGCTGACTTGTATTCAACTTGTTTGTTTTTTTGTGCAATGACTCAGCAACGTGTGGTTATGACATGTTCTATTATGGTGTGGACATTACCGTATTGCTAGCGTATTGATTCTGATAAGAAAGGAAAAATTTTCATTTTGTCGTTATTATTTAATTAATTTTTTTATCAATTTTCGATATTTTTACTTTACTGACAAATTTTCCCCTTCCAGGGTTGTGACTCACCACCTTCACTTCAGGTCTCTTGTAGGTGTTTGCAGGTTTTTGTTTATTTCCTTATTGTGGTGTGTAAATATCTATGTTTATTTCCTTATTGTGTGGTCTAAAGAGTTTTTTTAGTTCCCTATTGTGTGGTGTAGATATCTTTTTTTTTATTTCCTTATTGTGTGATGTGTACATTGTCTTTTGCCATCTTCAGAGCGTTGCTCCATCACTTGTTACATCCTGGCGTATATCTGCAATCTCTGCTTTATTATAAGATATGTACGCGTTTTTTTTTTTGGGCGTGATCAGACCCTGTCCTTGTTTTAAACTACCCGTTCTTTATTCCTTTTGAGCAGACTTTTTTTCATTATTCATATTATTATTGTTACTTGTAGTAGTAGTAGTAATAGTAGTAGCAGTAGTAGTAGTAGTAGTAGTAGTAGTAGTATTAGTAGTAGAAGTAGGTAGTAGTGTATATACTGTACGCACAGTTTTATAGAGCAAGCCAGTCACGTCATTATTTACTTATTCTCCTGAAAAGTTAGACCAAACGGAAAAGCTTAAAGTAGAAAGGAATAAGGAGGAAAAAAGTGGTGCTTGACCCGAAATATGTCGAATTAACAAATGATTAAGGACGAAGATTATTATTTTCTTTTTTTATGAGCGCCGTAAAATGGCGGAGTTGAATGGCTACTGTGAGACTTTTATGTATTTTCATGGAAATTAAAATAGTTTTTTTTTAATCTGGTGGATAGATATGAGTTTTGTGCCTGATGCGGATTTGGATTTATGTCTTTTATTAAAAAAAAAAAGGAACAAATGAATTTTAGACTAGAAATGTGAAAAAAAGTAAAGTTCTCATATGAAATATTCACCCTCTTACCAGATACTTTTTTTTCTCCTGATGATTTCGTCGGGGCAAGAAGTTTTTTGTAGCTTTAATTTACGTAAATACCGCTAATAAAAGCGAATTACATTTTAACGTAATTAGCATTTAATTTACGTGATACCTGGTGGAGCTTGTGAAAATAATGCCACTAAATTGCATAGATTAATGAAATAGATTCTGGTGACGATCCCCCCAACCACCCTCTCTCCTCTTCCATCTCTCTCTCTCTCTTCTCTCTCTTCTTCTTCTCTCTCTCGTCTCTCTTCTCTCTCTCTCTCTTCTTCTTCTTCTTCTTCTTCTTCTTCTCTTCTTCTTTTCCTTTCTTGGAAAGCAAGTTATCTTTCTACTTTCATTCATCACCAAATTCCACGAGAGAATATGCCGTTCATCCTGAAATAACAATAGTTTTAGAATTACCGTTTATATAAAACGAAATTACTCCTGGCAACGCCGTGACTCACTTCCTAGAGATAATAGTAGTCATAATCATATTATTAATAACATTAACGATGCCAGTGATATCAGCAAAAGTTATACTCGAGAATTTGTACTGCAGATATATCTGTTACATGCATCATAAAATGTACTTTATTAAAATTTGACAAATATTTTGCACAACATTTGCCATACATTGTGAGGTTGGAAAATTTTTGTCAGTTGTCATGTGCTGTATACAATATGCAGACCTAAGAAATGATTATATATACGTACAATTTTGTCATTGGATTTTGCACTGTTTCTGCAATATTATGATTATCCCGCCATGGACGTTTTGTTTGTTGGGTTTGCTTGTTTGTCAGTTTGTCTTATATCTATTTTTCAGAAATTTGTACCAAAAGTAATTTGATTTAAGAGGGATAGGAAGGACGCTTTCTGGGAGAAAGAACCACTTTAGGGGTAAATTGCTGTCTCCGAACACCCTTCTATATGAGTTATTTTGGGTTTACTTTTTATATTTCAAGTTTTTTGGTAATTTTACGTGTTAGCTATATTTCACAGCAGTAACAGAAGTTCCCTTGTTGTTGTTTTTGTAATTAATGTCACTGTTGTCGCTTGCGTTTGATCATCATTACCTGCGCAGCACTTTCGTTAACACTATGACAAATCTTCGTCGTTACAGCTGTAACGAAAACAATAGTAACACACCCGCCACGGCACTCATTGTAAATGCAATCACGAGGCATCTGGGCAGAAAGCACCATTAATAATTTTTTTCTGACAATAGCGACGGAAAGAGAAAGGAGCCGTCAGAAAGGAGCCGCGTGTGTACAGAGAGCCACGGGAACATCTATATCTTCTCCCAGACAGTCCGAGTTGGGGGGAATTTATTTCACGAAGGAGCGCTCTGAATAATGCATGCAGCCCTCTGATTCGTCCTGACTATGATTTATTAACGGATTATAATTGCAGCCTCGGCTGCAATACCTGTTTGGATATTAGATGCTGATAGTGGTGGTGTGGTGGTGATGATGATGAGATGAGGCCGATGTCGGCGCCGGATGGGGAGTTCATTTCCGTCTGTGTCAAAGGAGATGTACATGATTTCCCTCACGTCTCAGGAGAGGCTCTCTCTCTCTCTCTCTCTCTCTCTCAAGTAATTAGTCCTCTTCAGCGAGTTCATTAAGGAGAAGAATGCTGACCCCGGAGATCCGTCCCGTTTCCTTCTGTGCTTATCAGGTTTCCTGACCCAAAAGAAGGAGAAGAAGAATAATGTATTTGCTTTCTGTTTTTATCGTCTCTTCTGTCTTGGAAAGAAAAGGGGAGGGAGAATATAACAGGTTAGCTTTCCATTCTTATTGTTTCTTAAAAAAAAAAAAAAAAAAAAGGAGAGAATATCCTTTTGTCTTTTATATTTGTCTCCTGTTCGATCCAGATAGAGAGAAAAAAAAGAACGAAGAGAAATATTCTCAATTAATCAGGAAATAGCAACGAGTCCAAGATATCAGATGTTAAGGAGTGAATATACTCTTAATTACGAGAACATGGTGGCTGACCAGACATTTCCATTCTCATACCTCGCGCGGATCTGGTACCGTCTCTTGTCTACTTGCTGCTTCACTGTCCTGTAGTTGATGGATCCAATTTGTCAGTGATAATGTTGCATTCTGATTCTGCATTTGTAATACAGCGCCAAAGAAAACTTAAATATTAATGGCATCGGAAATGTAGCTGAGAATTTACAGCTGTAAATGACGGATTGTTTTTAAAGGGGTGTTAGCTCCATATTGATCAAGGCATTGTATATTCATTTTTCTGAAAGTCTTGTCTTTGACAGCACGAAAATTAGTGATCTAATGTTAAAGTGAATTAATCTTGATGGCCGACAAGGAATTATAATGAGCACAGGTCGAAGTTATGAGTACATTCAGACCCCAGTCGAATACTATATAAGTTTTAAATATATAGAGGTTTCGAATCTCTCCGCCTGGCGTCCTACAACTTTCTTGCTCTGAGAGATTGGTGGGGCAGATAAATTCCAGTATCACAATGTGTATCTCGTCTATGATCATCAGTTACGGATGGAGAATAGAAATGAGAGCATCATTCAGTGATTTCTTACAATATTTTCATCATCATTCGGCTCTTGCGTGGTGATCAACCGGGGTTATCGCGATGGAGCCTGGTGTCTCTCCCGTATAAATAATATAGACGTAGCCCCTCTTAACATATTAATAGCTGGTGGTAAGAAAAAAAATTCGATAAAGCGAGAGCTACGTGTATGCACTTCTGTCGCCCGGGTGGCAGTTGGATTATTAATCAGAGGGATGCTGCTTGGCTTCCAGGGGATCAGGAGATGCTCGAGATTCGTTCGAGATGGTATGCTGCTACGAGGCTTCATTTATCTCGCGTTGCTTTCGAATGTTCCTGGGCGTCCGCCCGGAAGAGCGTCTCTTTTTCTTTAAGCGGTACCTTAATATGCAAATTTAAGAAGTCCGTCGAGGATTGAGCGTTTCTGTAATGTATGATATCGCCCTCGGGAGCCTGAAACGTATTTTTCAACTGGTTCTTAATAACTGGTAGTAGAATATCCAGATTATTTTTTCTTAAAGGGGCCTCAAGTATTTCGCGTAATATATATATAATAATTTTTTTTCTATTATATTTTTTCTTCATTTATCTCTCGTTGCTTTCGAATGTTCCTGGACGTCCGCCCTAAAGCGCATTTTTTTTTCTTTATAGCGGGATCTTAATATGCAAATTTATGAAGTCCGCCGAGGACTGAGCGTATCTAATGTAGGGTATCGCTCTCGGGAGCCTGAAACGTATATTTCAACTAGTTCGTAATCACTTTGGTGGTAGAATATTAGGTTATTCTTTCGCCATCTTAATGGTACCACAGTTATTTTGTATGATTTTTATTCTTTGTTGTGTTTCTGGTCCTTTTCTGTGTTGTTTTCCGGAAGGCGTGCTCATAAAAAGAGGGATTTATTGTTTGGGTCCTTTTATCTACAAGTTATCACTGCTTATGATTAGATATATTCCAGGTATAGTGTCATTCATACAGAAATGTCAGTTCATAATGCTACATCTCCGACGCATCATCTTCACACCATCAGAGTTACTACGCAAATTGCAAATATTTGTAGATAAGGTTTAAGTAAGATGGTGCTGAAGAGCCTATCCTCTTGAATTTGATCGTAGTCTAAATTTTGTCCTTTATAGTTCATTATGCTTGCAAATATAACTATTTAATTTTTGTTGTCTTAAAGGAAAGTTTTTAGTTCATCTAATGACGATGATGATGGTGATTATTATTATTATTATTATTATTATTATTATTATTATTATTATTATTATTATTATTATTATTATATTATTATTTATTATTTATTATTATTATTATTATTGCTGTTTTTGCTGCTTTGGTCTCTTTATAACCTGTCAAGGTCACTTTACACTAAGTTTCTTATAAGTGGCCACAACATAAATTATCTCGAATTTTGTTGGAGGTTTGGTATATTAGGTGGTCATAACGTAATTGGACAAATTAATTAGTTTTTTTTTATTTCTTGCTTAGTCACTATTTTATTATTAAAGCCTCTCGAATCTGACGTCGTGTTTTTGGCTGTAAAATCATAATAACTACTTTGTGGCTTTACTATGTTTGTCATGGAGTCATATTAGGCTCCATGACAAACAGTTAAGCCCCACTTAAGTGACCAGTGTTTCAGGGTAAAATTAGATGTTACGTTGCTCCCAAAATCTTCAGTCGACTTGAAAGCCCAACATTGAAGGTACAGTCAATATGTAAAATTTGCTGCATCAACTAATATATTCCTTTCGTAGGCGTTAGTTTCCTTTCTTATGGATTCCGGACACCAGCGTGAAACTTTAGTTTTTTCGTTATTCATTTTGAATTTTGCAAGATGAAGGGGTTATATGAGTCTTTCAGAGTTCAAGCATTGGAACAAAATGTTTTTAGGATTATGAGCGAAATTAATGGATCGGTATGTTATACAGGAATGGTTCATAATGTAGGGCTTGTATTATGATCAGAGCATCTAAAATCATTCATGAAAACTGGGTTGCTGACGTCACTATGATATAGTTGTTGCAATGCAGGTAATTAGGCGATATGAATACCCACCATTACCCAAACATGAAATAGCGTAGAGGAAAGAAAGGAAGAAAAATAACTCGCGTAATAGCAACACCTAAAAACAATGAATACAAAACGAAGACAAAATGGAATATATCTATTTATGGGGACCAGAGCCAGTCGAGAGGTCAAGAGCGACTTGAACCCTGACTTTTAGGAATTTAATTACTAGGAGAAAATGGGTTCGGGTCATCTACGGAGGGGAGGGGACCTCTTCTTCAGCGGGGTCCTGGACCCGCTGACATTGGGCGGTGGCGGACCCAGTGCGACTGGAGGTGGGTTGACCCACTGGGATTTGGGGGGTGGTCTCGCATTTTATAAGTTTAAATTGACTGCCTCCTCTTTTTCCGCTTCGTTAACCCGTTTCTTATCTTCATTTGGACGTATTGTTTTCAAAGATGCCTTTGCTGGTCTGCTCTTGGTGCTTACGTCTCGTTTTTAATTTGCATTTTTTTTTCCTTATGTCGGTCCTCCCTGAGTGAGCGTATATTCGGCGTAATATTAACGATTACGAGTGTCGACTTGTCAGTTGTTAAAGTAGCCGGCCATTCCTGAGAAATATGATAATTAGGAATTAGATTTAGTGACAGATCATTTACTCAATTTATATTAAGTTTGTTCACAAGGAAGAAAAATTTTGAGTAGGGGTGGTATTCTACGACAGACATCGGCTGCTACTTGTCCTCCTTCGGTGCATTATTGCTTCTACTTCTATTATCACCATGAACTTGATGGTATTTCCATCGAGTAGCTGTATCCCTTCAGTCCTTGTCACTGCACTTTTCCTCTGTATGTTGGGTAGGCAGACTTTTCTATTCTCAACTCCAGTTTCATGTCTCCTGAAACGTTTCTTACAATTTGTATTAATATACCTATTTCTTTTATACCTCTCCCGAACGGCTTGATGTCATCCATGAACATCAGATGGTAACCAATCTCGGTCTGTTGTAGTACTCTTGTCATGGGGATCATGGCTACTATGAAGAGTACTGGGGAAAGTGAGTCCTCCTGAATTTGATCTCTGCTAGCCCTATTTCAGGACTCGTATGCATCATTTTCTATGTGTGCATTGTATACCTGAGGAAATTAACATTGTTTTTCTCCTCACCATGTATTTATAGCTATTCTTCTAGCCATGAGTGTGATATCAGGTAGAAGGCTTCTTTGTAGACTGCTCATGCTATAGTTCATTTGCCCATGTTCATCACCATTTTGTCTATCGCAAAAGATTGACTCGTGTGTGTGTTTTTTTATTGCATTTACTCCTTTTATTAAAGTTTGAAAATGAGCCAGCAGAAACTTTACTTAAATAATGCATGCTCTTGTTAGATTTTAATGAAGGACCTGCATGTCTACCGTTACTATTATTATTATTATTATTATTATTATTATTATTATTATTATTATTATTATTATTATTATTATTATTATTATATTATTATAACCTGTTTGTTATTTAAGGTGCATTCGTCTCCTTTTGTGTTTACTCCCTGGTAAGTGCAGTACTGATTTTACTTTGTTTATTTACTTAAATGTATATTTATTTATTTTTCGTACTTTAGAAACTGGTTTCAGATGTCATTTTGGAATTTTTCGTCCCTTCGAAGAGATACATATTTCCTAAATAATACGAAGATACGAGTATCATTTTGGTTTTACCTACAGAATGAGTAAATTATACTACAACTGGATAGAACTGCTTTTTGACCTTGCGATGTGGAGAATAACTGTGTCGGAAGTTAAGTTGCAGAGAGCATTTGCGTCAGGAGTTGCGCAAACTTTGTGGAGTGATCTCAAAAGTGTGGTCATAAATCTCTTTATTATCACAAGGAACCCCCTCATTTGAGGTTTAGGTGTTGTCCATAATGCACGGGCTCGAATATTCAGGCAAAAGCGGTGCATACAAAAAGCTTTCATTACCTCCGATCGGCGCGTTTTTTGTTTTGGGAAATGCGATGGAATGGCGCTGCCTCCTTTGCGGTTTATTCTGTTCGTCGTTCGGTTAGGAAGGAATCGCCACGAAAATAACTCCCAAAGAGGAACGCTAGTTCACTAAATCAGCATGTTTATGATTGTGCGTCTTAGGGAAGAAACTGAATTTACGACAAACTATTTTGAATCATAGTATGAGGAAATGCAGGTTTCTGTGTAGACTGTTCAGTTTGTTCGTCTGCGATTTCCCTGCTCTGATTTGAGTATAACTGCTTTATTTTAACGTTCGGTGAAGTGCTTTGATAGTACTTTATGATGACGTCCCTGTACAATTGATGCAGCTTTTATGGTTCGACATTAAAAGTCTTGATAGATCTCTCTTGGGGTGTTATTTTTTTTCCTCCTCTTTAGATATGTCTGCATTAAATGCAAGTTAAGATTATTAGGAACGTTATGGCATCGACGTTGGAATGTCCGCTTCAGTTTTTTCACACTTCTCCGTCTTCACGATTACTATTATATAAGATTCAAAGGTGCTATAAGAATGGTTGTGGCAGTTAATTTTATTGAGGGTTTTCAAAAGGTAGATAAGAACGAGGATGAAAACGAAAAAAAAAAAAAAAAATCTCGAATTAATGCTGGCGTAAAATGGATCCTCTTAAGGATCGCGTTTTTTTAGAGTAAAAAATCTCTTAGATCTCCTCGCTGGAGCCTTTTTGTTTATGGAGAACCGTAAATGAAATTTTGTCCAGTTCGACACATTTGATCTCTGTAAACGCATTGTAGAAGGTTCTCTATAGTGTTCTTTTGGTCTTAGCTGCATAATAATAATAATAATAATAATAATAATAATAATAATAATAATAATAATAATAATAATAATAATAATAATAATAATAATAATACATCTGAGGCTATCTCTTACGTACCAAGTGTAACTCATGAAATTTATAATCTTCACTTAGTTCCCAAGATTTAGGTATTTCGTAATAAGCCAGGGATAAATATAACCAATTACCACGAGTTTTGACACCTACTCCAGTATCTTAGAAGGAATATTAATGCGAATCATGGCGTGGGGACGTCCAAGAATGCAGTTCGGTTTTTTCTTGCCAAATAAACCTATCAATGTAATTAATGAACTCAAACCACTACAGTTAAGATCCTCTTTCAAAATTGTAAATTAATTGAGACCTAAGTGTCATTTGCATTTAGCTTTAGGATTATATTCCTTCATATTAAAAGATTTATAGGACAGATTTTACTGTTTTAAATAACTGGCGTTACTTTATCATTCGTTTAAAAAAACGTTCGCTTGATTTCGAAGATATTCGCGTGGATTTTTTCCTTATTGCGTTCAGTGAGCATTCGGTAGGTTTTTATATTTAGAAATAAAATGAGCAATTTTTCTTTGTTAAATTAGGTTTTTTCTTCGTTATCCGGTTTGATAATGATAGCGTAAATTCCACGTTAATTGGAAGTAATGTATTCTGGTCATTATTATTAGACAGAAATAATTAAGCTGAGAGATGAAAATTCTCCTCTTGCGCGGCTCCTGTCAAACGTGAATATATTATTTGTGATTTTATTTCAAGATGGGATATATATATATATATATATATATATATATATATATATATATATATATATATATATATAAAGTGATTTTGCAGGTGTTTACGAGTATTAATATCAGTATGGTTACGAGTAAGGGTTGTCACACTTTCTTATTCTCTGATGATTAAGTTTAGTTACATGTGAGAGCAGCATGTGACGACCAGGGTAATAAGCGCCTCCTTTTTCATATGTGTTGGATGTTGTTTCAAACTGCGTTATTTTCTGGTTTTAGTGGATAGCAAGCCATTAGGTGTACGTAGATCGAGCGGAAACTTGCCCTGTAAATTGCATGAGATATGAATGGTTGCACTGGAAACATTGCAAAATCGCGGAAATTCCTGTACCAATATCATACAGAATATAGGTGGCGTTAATGGTACAGTTTTGTGTTTTGCCGTCTAAAGCGGTAATAAATGTGTGAAATATACAAAGTTAATTGATCTTGCAGTGAAGTACGAGAGGCTGCAATATTTCCGTGATCCACTTATCACTCAGTGAGAATAACCACAAACTAAGACACACCACATTAGAGGAAAGTTGCTGATTTGAGTTCAGAGCCTAAAAGGACCTCCTGAAGCCCCTTTTCATGACATTTCCCTCGTTTCCTAGGAGGTAGAAAGTAGTTTACGGGAAATTTTCTTGTTTTTAAGAGTTGAAATTTTTTTTAGAGTAGAGTTGCAATCACCTTTTCAGCTTAGAAGTTTTCAGAATAGGATAGAAAACTAGTTTTATATCTTTTTTTGGCAAGGTGGCCTTAAAACTTAGACTTTTATGTTCTAAAAGGTAATTCACACCAAAGAAGGCTGGAATTAAATTGGGCTTAAGGACATACATGGTAAAGGTGTTGAGCTTAATGTGGATATGTATTGTTTTAGGTCCACTAACAAACTTTACAGAAGTGTAGGAGTCTACTGCAAAACACCAGAAGGTAAAAATCAATGGATGATAGCCTAAAATTAAAGATAGGCATCAAAAGTCATGGAAACTGATTTGCAAATAACGAGTTCAGCAGGATGGTGACCAAAAACATTCTTTGCAAACTGCTCGTTATTTCAGGATGTTAATTTAATTTTGTGATAATCTGATAATTTTTTTTTAAATCAGTAAAGGATTGAACGAAAAGCTCTCCATTTTTCCTGTTTTGTGGTAAATGTCAGTTTGTCTACTTTAGTACTATATAGAGAGGGGAGAGGTGGTCGCATATATATACGCAGGCAAGTTAGTGATGATAAAAAACGAAATTAATATAACAACAGATTAATATGCTTTTATCGTTGCATAAGTAAAACTTGTATAATGCATTTTTCAGGAGAAAGAAGAAAATAGCGATGATTTCATACTCACAAGTTCTAAGCACAAAAGTTTCCTTCAGAAATTTTTTATCAGATGAAGTTAAAAACAGCTATAAAATGGAGAAACTGTTTAGGGATTGTTTTTGTTTCTTTTTTCATGCATGTCGATTTAAATATAGCTTTACCAAAGCGATTTGTTGTTTTAAGTTAAGGGCATAAATTTATGTCCATATTTAATTTATTTGCCATCTTGTTGCCTTTTTAACGCATCCTTTGGAGTAAGTTATCTATTATGTTTGAGTTGAAAATAAATGCAATTTTTTTTTCGAATTTAGCCAGCGTGTAACATTAAAAAGTATACCTAGATCTCAAATACGTAACAGAAAAGAAGCTTAATCGATGTATATGAAAGTAAAGAAACTTTGTAACATAATACAAGTGACTATGCTAATTTTTTACCGTTTATATGTATTTTTGCAGAGTATATAGCCCTACGATTTCTCAGAAAATGATCCGTTGCTTGTGCTCTGCATCTTTGAAATGTACTTATAGCAAAATCATGGAATTACCACATCCAGCTTCCACAAGGGCGCACTTACCGTACGTGGCCGCTTGAGGTGAAGCAAGGAACAAGTCACATACAGTCTGTTTAATCTAGATAACACCATCTTCAAGATATAGTAGTTCTGCCTGAGGAAGAATCCGGCTTATGGTCCTCATCCACACAAGTCAAAAGTATCCGTTATCCACGGAAAGCGAAGAGTAAATTATTCTCTCTCTCTCTCTCTCTCTCTCTCTCTCTCTCTCTCATATATATATATATCTGGTCAGACCAGGAGGAAAACTTTATGAAACAGTATGTGAAAGTATTGTAACTGGAAAGTTGATTTCTTAATCTTGTTATCATTATAGGTATCCTTTTCTTAATAAAACAGAAATTTGTTGTCTTGCAATTCCTTCGCTAAGAGTAGACTAATTTAATCTTTCAGCATTATGCTGACAATATTTACCCTACTCAAAGTTGCCGTCGTTGTGTCGAATATAATACCACATCTGTCTCATAACATCAGTAGTGAATCCCCCGCTTCTGCTTCTCTGTTATTTTTAAAAAAAAACGTGTCTTATTGCCTGTAAGGTCTAGCTTAGACGCCATATTATTACATTTTGGAATGTTATTTGCAAGATCAGAAAGTTATAAAGATAAATAAGTTATTAATTTTTATAACTGACTCATTATCATGAGCATTACAGACTGCATTTTCTGCAACATTCATTGGTCCTCATAAGTTTCATTTAATAAATTGAAATCGAATAAGTGTTCATGCCTTCAGTGCATCGTTAGACAATCAAACCTTGCTCCATGGAACTGAAATATTAGTCTTTATTGAGTATTCAAATATTCTGTCTACTTTTAAGTTTTAAAATATTCTATCTGCTTTTAAGTATTAAAATAGTCTATCCTCTTTCAAGTTTTAAAATATTCTATCTGCTTTTAAGTATTAAAATATTCTATTTGCTTTTAAGTATCAAAATATTCTATCTGCTTTCAAGTATTGAAATATTCTATCTACGTTTAAGTCTTAAACTATTCTATCTGCTTTCAAGTATTAAAATATTCTATCTGCTTTTAAGTATTAAAATATTCTATCTGCTTTTGAGTATTAAAATATTCTATCTACGTTTAAGTCTTAAACTATTCTGTCTGTCTTTAAGTATTAAAACATTTTATCTGCTTTTAAGTATTAAAATATTCCATTTGGTTTCAAGAATGAGAAATAGGTTTCAACGCTGATGCGAAGCCATTTAACTTCAAGTGCCTTTTTATTTTTATTTACGCGGACATCCAATATTTCAGGCATTTCCAGTTACAGACTCCCATTTGCTGAACGCATCTCGTGGCAGTAAAAAGACGAGAACAAAAAGTCAAGATGATTTATGGCTGTGAGACCTCCTTAAAGGCCTCGACCTACCTGGGGTTTCTCCCCAAGAAATGGATGAAAGGTTTATCGGCCCCGTGTGTGCTTAATCAAAATTAGAGGATAAACACTTGTTTTAAATGTCAGTGTAAATAAAATTGACAGAAATGGCTTCGAAAAACGATCTGGTTTCAGACGATTCGGTTTACCGTCATACTTGGAAGAAAGCAATGAAATTGTGCAAGTTCTTTCTCTTTATAAGTTAATAAGGGAAGACACCATTGAAATCGTACAAGTTGTTCTTTCAGTTTATATGTTAATCAGAGGAAGGTCTTTCAACTTGCCTTTGCCTTGTACTGGCAGTATTTTAATTTCAATATAATACAGCTTGTAAAGTTTCGAACATTTTTCCAGTATTCCAAAAAATCCGTTGGTTATCATTTTGGTGTCCAATATTGGAAGCTTGTGCGTGACAGAGAGAGAGAGAGAGAGAGAGAGAGAGAGAGAGAGAGCAATGCAGGCCACCAACGGGGCCATCTGGCCATAAAACACCAGTCTAATAATTTCTCTAACTCTTTGATTTTATGTAGATTCATCGTCCAAAAACCCGCGTGGCCGGAGGAGTCCGTGTTGTAGTCGGGACCATAAACTTCGCCGTAAAACCCGCCGTAATGACTGGACCTCCGAGCTTTCGGTTTGTTGTATCAGCTCGTTGCCAAAAAGACGTGGCATCGGTGGCTAATTTTAACAATTGATTCTGTCCACTAAATCATCGGAGGCCTGTTATGTGTATCGGACATGCATATGGAACAACCAGCGAGCGCTGCATTCAACGCCCTTTCGCGTCCAGGCTGCGCGGTGGACCTCAGGAGTCGGTTGTGGAGGTGCGGAAAAGCTGTAAATCAACACTTTGCGGCGGCGAATTAGCGCTATCTGTGATCTCCGTAAATCAATTATCCCCTGTCGTTGTTTTGATAATGGGCGTTAATGTCCGTCCGGATATTTCCAAGGTGTACAATTATGACACAGTTACGGCACGACTTTCAGAAAGAAAGTGGAATATTTCTCCTTAACCCTCAAAGTCTTGATGGTGGAAGTTATAATCTTCAGCATTGTTTGATTGTCTCTTCTCCCAAGAGAAGTGGAAAATAATTCAATTTTTTTATGAGTCACTGTCCTTACTCGGTTAACATTATGGTAACCTTACAACCTAATAAAATACACCTATTTTTAAATTACATTTACTTACTGTGTTGCTTCAGAAACACGAAGTTAAATTGCCAGATGCCTATATTAGATCAGAGCTTATAAAACAAAAGGTTTTTGGAAGCATAAAACCGATGCTTCTTTGAATGGTCTGTATAAGGGACAACAGGTGAAGGTTCAGAGTTGTGGGATAGTATGATGGGTGGGTGTGGAATGTGGAGTGGCTGATGTTCGCGGCAGATACGGTCCTGACTGGGGATGGTGAAGAAAAACTGCAGAGATTAGTGAATGGGTATAAAAGTGCTTTCATCAGAAGATGGAGTCGTGAATATTAGGGTGAGAGAATAGAATCAGTTGACTATTATATGTATTTGTAAAGAATGAAAGTGTTATAGGTATTCGTAAGGAATGAAAGAGTTATAGGTATTTATAAGGAATGAAAGAGAGGAGGAAACCGTATGAGTAAATAATTTACGTAGTATTTTTTTATGTAGGAAGAACTGAAAAACAGAGAACTGTGGAAGTGTATAGTAAAAGGCCTTGGTAAAATGAATGATCAGAGTATTTTCAGGTGGTTCGGTCTTGTGGAAGAATGGAAGTGGATGGGTTAGTGAAAATAGAGTAAGTCTAGAAAGCGAGAGAGCGCGTGAAAGACAGAGGTGAGTGGCGCAGCGTGTGTAGGTGCGTTAGGATATTGTGGAAGTTTCTAGCAAAGGGGATTCATTCACGGTTCGGCAGTGAAGTGTGAATGTGACAATGAACATTGTCTTTTCTTTTCTTGGGTTCTGACCCTTGTTAGGGAAATTGCTTAGATGATGAAATAGAAGCAGATATTTCTAATTGTTTCACCTAAAATATATAGATAGTCTTGAATTCACTATACGTATATGCCATAATATCGAAAAAATCGTTAGTATTGGATTCACTATACCTACATAACATATTATTGAAAAATAAAAAATTTTAATTGTACATATATATATATATATATATATATAGTATATATATATATATATTTTTTTTTTTTTTTTTTTTTTTTTTTGTGAAATATTAAAGTGTGGAAGGAAAAAATATAATATCTACGTTCATGCACAGCCACGCACGCGCGGAACCGCATATATATATATATATATATATATATATATATATATATATATATATATAATGTACATATATATATACTGTATATATTATTATTATATTAATATATATAATATATATATATAGATATATATATCAGCTATATATATATATATATATATATATATATAAATAATGCGGTTCCGCGCGTGCGTGGCTGTGCATGAACGTAGATATTATATTTTTTTCCTTCAACACTTTATTATTTCACAAAAGAGTATCGTACACTTATACAAACGAAGTAGCCCCTTGCAAATTCATGTCTCCTTTACAGCAGTTGGAGAATAAGGATAATCCAAACCCGATAAAAATGCGAGAGGTGTACTCAGTACTTGAAGTATTGTGCGCGTAATGGAGGGCTATCAAACCTAATAAAGTATGCAATCAAGTTTCAGAATGGCATGCCGTTTTCTTTTGTTTCAATAGAACTCCTGTTTGCTGAAGCTCTTCGGTTTTTCAACATGGCCCCTCCTACCTATTCCCGAATTACTTTTTCGTACCAGCGACCTCTAGCCTATCACGCCTGCCATTGATCGATGTTTGTTATATGTTTGAATGGTGTGTATGCTAATCTTATGAATTTTTATGCCTTTGTAACGCCAGTTTGACATACGCCAATTAGTCATCTAGTACCCACTGCGAAGGCACCGCCGTCCCCGCCCCTTTCAGCAATTCGTTTTGAAGCCTTCTGCCACGTGCATCAATTTTATAACGCTGCTGCGAGACTTTATATCCTTGGTCGGTTGCCTGCTGCGCTCTTAGCAAATAAAATCTCACTCGCTCGCGAAAGGCAGACCAGCAGTGTCTTGGGGGGCCCTGAGGAAGAGCCCCCCGTCAGCAAAACTAGGGCAACCTGGGTGGGGTCTTCGTAAACTCCTTTCAGAATGACGTGGCGGGCAATTGCCAGAATGTAATGATTGCGAAAGGCTCTCGGGAAGAATTAGGACATATGCAATCACCTCTCTCTGGCAAAATTCCAATTTTACTCTCAGGTCTCTGGGTTTCGATGAAGCACGCGACCGTTATCACACCCCCCCTCTCCCCTTCCCCCTTCCCCCTAACCCTTCCTCCGCACTTTTTTTTCTTTCT
>NC_061092.1:18736217-18741217 GCF_015104395.2 Macrobrachium nipponense
GAGCAGGGGAATAATTAAAGCCCGAACCGAAAGAAGGGCGCGAGGTGGAGGAGATTGTCTGATATTTTCTCGTTTTGTTTTCATTTCTGCCAGTCATTCCATTTCTACGCGGTATATATTTTAATTTTCTCCATGAATTTATATTCATTTATGTATTCAGCTTTCGCTTTCACTTAATAAATCGTATTAAAGTTTTTATATTGTTATATTCCAATTTGTCATCTTTTGACTAAATATTCTCTTCTGCAGTAGTTTCTTACTGCGCTGTATAAATATTTCTGTAACTGGAGGAACTGTGCATTAGTCTGAGGTCATTATGGACTGAACGACAAAGAGTGAAGTGTTTTTCAGCATTTTCAGCAATATGATATTTACCCTTTACAAGTTTTATTTTTTTCATATTTTAAAGGCGTGTCTGTGTCAGCTTACCAAGCTCCAATGGGGCATGAAAGGGTTTTCTTGTTTCTCAAACACCTTTTATATCATGATTTTCCGTACGGCTCTGAATGGCATTCTTAGAACCCTTTGCTTACGTTTTGGTGCTTAATATATTATTTGTATCTATCCTAATATCATTAACGAGTAACACTCTCAAGGGTTAACTGGGCCCCCACATAGGCTATTAACGAATCGAGGGAATGCTGCTGCGATTCGCCCCTAATTTAATGAGTCCATGTTACCCAAGGACGAGGATTAGATTTCATCAGAATCGTAGATTTTCCCCTCTCTAGAGGGAGGAAGGGTCAAGGGTCTAGTACCCTCAGCCATTGCACAGGAATGCCGTGGTAATAGAAGGGAATAATGCTATGCATCCCCTTTAATAAGGAGACATATACGGACTGCTCTAGGAGCAAGAGTCCGTGCTGGCTTAATCTTTATTTACCGGCTTATTCTTTAAGACTATGCCAGTAACTTACTGAATCTTAACAACGTTCTCCTGGTATATTTTCATTCGTTACATGCAAAAAACGCTTTCGTGTGAGCTTAAATGTGTCTATCAAGATTTCGTTGTACGATAATTGCAGGTCTGTTTAACATCCGTGCTGTTAGATAAAAGATAGATAGGCACAGTATCCGGATTTTTGTGTGCAATTTGGTATGGTCAAAGCGAATCATTTGGTTACTATATCAGCGCGGTTTATAGTTCGTTGTGTATGTTAAGATTTAATCATGAGAGATAAAGAGACCCTTGCGTCCATATGATACGAAGATTCTCTGCTATATTTTAGCATTAGGGAAGCACTTAAGTACTTTTGCCGTCTCACAAATTACCCGTGTTTACGGTTATTTATTTCAGAGAGGAATTTTTCCATTGAACTGGAGTTGCAAAGCGGATTCAGATTAAATTGTTCTGTGGAAGTGACTGATCTTGTAAGGGCAGCATGATATTTCCAGTATTGCATCCCCGTTGGTCTTATTTGAATAACAAAGCAAAATGAATTCCTAAGCCCCGCCAACTAACCTTCATAAGTCACTGTTTTCTTTAAAAAATGATCTTCTTACTTTCTATCTTATAGTCACCACGAAGCGTGTTAAGATTTAAATTGGTTATTCGAGTTATCTCCTTACTTATTTTTTGAAAGCTCTTCAGAATGCAGGTGCATTCGTGGTACTTGATTGCCCGCATGCATCACGGTCAGTTCGACCCATTTGGGATATCGATTCGCTTCTTCTCGCCTTCTGCATTTCGACTCCTTAGTACTTTAGAATGTGAGCTAGATCCTTCCTTGTACGTGGCTTGCGTCGTCTACGGGTTCTTGAATGTGGTGGCGGTGGAGGCGGTGGTGGTTTGAGCGTGTTTGTGTGTGTATGAGAGAGAGAGAGGAGAGAGCGTTATTTCTGACTGCTATTTTTAACCGGGGTTCTATGTATATACGTTTATACGAGTGTCTGTGTTTGTATGTATGTATGTATATATATATATATATATATATATATATATATATATATATATATATATATATATATATATATATATATATATATCCATGGAGGCAAATTGAAAAACCATATTGGAGCGAGGTCTTTCGTCTTATTGTTATCGCAATGTGACGATGTCCGTAAGACGAAAGTCGTAGGCATGTATATATATGTGTATATATATATATATATATATATATATATATATATATATATATATATATATATATCTATCTTTTCATACATTTCTCTGTTGGTTAAAGGAGTAATAACGAAAGGGTAATTTGCATTTTGATCTTATTTTAGAAATAGTAACAGATTTCTTTTTTCTTTTTTTAGGTCTGGCAATGCAGACATTGCGAAATATTCCCTCACCTTCTTCAGCGGCATCCTGAAAGTAGCGTAAGCGTGGAACCGCTAAATGAAAACTGACTTTACATATCTCATTATCAGTTTTGCGATCGTAATCGCCGTTGCGATTACCAGCCAGAAAAAACAAAAAAAAATTTGTGCTTTTTGTTTATGAATCCGGTGCACGACATGGAAGCGCAATTAGGGGGTTTATATCGCGACCTACTTGAGCTAAATGGAAATCATAAATTATGTTAAACTCTCTCTCTCTCTCTCTCTCTCTCTCTCTCTCTCTCTCTCTCTCTCTCTGTCGGAGGTATGCGATACGATCAGAGATCGTTAAGGGATAATAAATGTAACATTTCGGCTCGTCATAATTTATAATTTTATCTGTCCGTACGGGATGAACTGAATTTAATTAAGCATATTTTGATGATAAGGCTGCTTTACACATTTTTGTGGGTACTGTAATATTGGAATACATTAGAAATAATAGTATTAAAAATCTTTATAATTATTATTATTGTTATTATTATTATTATTATTATTATTATTATTATTATTATTATTATTATTTAACACAACTAGGTTATAGCTAGGAGAAGTGTTTTCCTCATATCTTGTCTCATATTGATTCTGGTGATTATTTTCATAATTTCGTTTCTTTTTTCTAATTGTAATAATCGTATTATATCCTTCGCTATCATGGGTAGAATATACTATTCTGGAGAGATATAAAGAAAGAAAAAACTCCGTATTTCGGTTAATCATTTATATAACGTCTAATATCATGATCGTTTCAAAGATGAGAACCGCTTCTTGAAGAAATGCGGAGTCTACCTCTTTTAAAAGGGGTGAAATAAATTGATCAAGAATTACAGAGGAAGGAGATGAATTAAAAGGAATTACACATCTTGAAAAGTGATAGATACCAAGGAATGATCACACTTCTTTTTTATCTTCGAGACTCTTACGCTATATTCTCGTGACCTGATAAGCGTCAGTTGCACAGTGACCTATTTTTCCGCCAGATAACCTTTCCAGGGACATATGGCAATTAACCTCTTGGATCGTCTCTCAGTCTGTGTCTTTGTATGCCTGTCCGTCCTCCACTTAGGTCGATGTTTTCCGAAGCACCGTAAATTTTTAATTAGACGAGATAGATTTTCATTATATATATATACATACATACACATATATATACATACATATATATATAATACATATATATATATATATATATATATATATTATATATCTATACATATATATTAAATATATATATATATACTACAATATAGACATATAGCCTTGCCTACGTCACTAGTGAAACTAATGCGCAAAATGAGGTCAAGGTCAGGGGTTATACTTGAAGCTCGAGGGTCAAATAGGTATTTGCCGCCTGGTGGGGTTATTGTTGTAGATATGATTACCGTAACTTTTTAAAGCAAGTTTTGCTCTTCGTCTCATATATAATGTAAAACTAATCGGTTTTTGCATCTTAGATACGATCATTTATAGAAATATGAAAGTAAATTATCCAGGCTGTAATTTTGAAAGAATCCGCTGAAATTTGAAAATTCCTCAGATGCTATTCATCATATTATGGATATTTTTCCTTTGCTGGTTGTAAAGTGTAACAAATATTTAGTTTAAAAGTACTTATTTAATCCACTGCCAGTTGTATATTATCCTTATTCATACCTGCGTCACTTTTGCGAGATTTGACTGATCGTAAATCATCTTCTAGAAACTAGAATATAACGTTGAAAGTTTTGCTTTCTTCGTCTTACTTTTTAAACGCTCCGACTTCCTCGTGGTCTTTAGAAAATGCTTTGACCTATCTCTAAGCGGGCGAAATTTTGAAACAAAATGCCAGAGGTCAGTAACCTGACAGTGCATGAAGCCCCAATTTATTCTCCAGTGTTTACGCTCTCAATGTAGAACAGCTGTCAAATAAATGCTTACTCCTTTATCTTCGACAGTATCTTGATGCAAACGTCGGCGCTCTCTCTCTCTCTCTCTCTCTCTCTCTCTCTCTCTCTCTATATATATATATATATATATATATACATATATATATATATATATATATCTATATATATATATATATACAAGGTGTGTGCTTGTATGTATGTATATAGCTATCTATATATATATATATATATATATATATATATATATATATATATATATATGTATGTATCTATGTTTAAGAATATACACATATAATACATATTTACAGTCACGCTTACAAGTTGAAGACCCTAATCCCAAAATGTGGGAGCGTATGTGTTTCGGCCATTCCTACATAGCTGCCAGTCGTCTGGCGGCTCGAGAGAGGACGATTGTAGTATAATTAGGACTCCAATCGCACACTCAGAGAACGCAAAGCCTCGCAAGCCGAAAAAGGGGTGTGGTGTGGGCGAGGTCGGATGCTTACCGAAGTGGGTGGTGGCTGTCGTTAATGAGCAGTTGGGGGATGCCGTAATTACTAGAGCCTCGCTAATGACCGAATCACGCAAGACATGGCGCGTCGCAATTATTCGATCTGCCGTTCGGCGATCGAATGGCGAGTGATTATATTTATACCCCGGGATTCGCCCGCTGATTTATGACTGACAAACACACGATGGGCAAATTCAAGGGCCTCTCAGACTATCTAGTCAGATAAACATCGGAGGGATGTCGCATTAACGCTACATCGGGGCCATAATTAGTCGGCAACG
>NC_061092.1:18746217-18903717 GCF_015104395.2 Macrobrachium nipponense
ATATATATAGTATATATATAATAAATATATATACATATTTATTTTTGCTTAAAATTATGGATTGGTTTTATTGGCAGTCTTGAATCGAGTTCTTATGCATACAGCATTTTTATCAGTATACATTACTTTAATCGTCTCAAGATTATGTATAAGGAAATATTAAGTGTTTCTATTGTTAAAATTTATTGTATACAGAGGTAACGTACGTAAATTTTATTTTTAGCAATATGTAATTTAGTCAGAAACATTTTTAAATATTGGCAGTTTTGTACTCGGGTAAAAAAAAAATGTTTAGTTAAACTCTCGATAAGTGGATGTTAAAGTTTTGCTAGGAAACGTATTTAAAATTGAGAACTTGCTACATTTATGAGTTTTACTTCTTTTTTTTTTCTACCCTGATCAGGGCGTATATTTGAAATATGATTTTTGCATTATTGCTTGAAAACTTGCTTAAACTCTTGAACACTTCTTTGGATTCAAAGTCTGGTCAGGGATTTCGAGTTGAAGTTTCAGTAATGAAAAAAAAATCTCTAATATGCAAATACTGGGATTAACACATCCACGGTAACCTCTTGGTAATAAAGGTTACAGTGTGGTTATGAATCTCACCGGCGGACAATGCATCTAATTATCCAGTAATTATATGATAAGGCAGTTATTCCCCGACATCTTTTCCCTCCCTTGGATTTCTCTCTTTGTTCGCCGTTTCTTATCCTGAGATATAAAGGATAAAAGAATAAAAGCAGTTATTAGGGAACACTTATTAGAGAAGAGGAAGATTTTGAAAGTATTTTTTAGAGAGTTCTTCTCGTGAAGCTCTGAGAATCACGTTAGTGTTGCTCTAAAAAAAATAATAAATAAGAATAATGAATCAAATATAAAGAAAAGTAATCTCAACTTCGTATTAAACAGTTATTTTGGGAACCAATGAGAATCAAGCCAGTATTATTCTGAAGAGAAGATAAGCAATAAGGAACAAGAAATTTATCGGGAACCTCTGAGTATCACACTGTTACTTATAGGCGAAGAGGAAATAAAAGAAAAAAATGTTTATGGCATTTGCAAGTTTTTTTTTTTTCGTTCCTTTTTTAAGCACTATGAACTCCGCTAGCATTACATGAAAGAAGGAAAAGGGTAGGAAAAGTTGTCCTACAGTTTCAAATAGCTCTAAGAATCCTAAACAAAAGACACCATCGGGGTTAAGTTATTGTTCAAAGACAGGACAGGTATTGACGTTTTTATTTTGTTTTCATTAATTTCACTTATTTTCTGACGTTACTACTCGGCTTCCTTCCCATCAATCACCGCTGTCGGACGATATTATCAGCATTTCGTCTTAATCACAGCAACAGCCTTTGATATTCGCCAGGTAAATAAATCTCGGATGTTATGCGAGCATATAATCTCGTTATGAATACTCTGTCTTTTATGGGTTCCCGATGAATTCCCGATATTTACGACGCCATAGCTCACTTTTCAGCGCCCCCCGCCCCTCCCCCATCACTCGCCTTTCCACGGCCAGGCGAGCGGCGGTAAATTGCGGTAAACTTCACGGGAAAAAAAGAATCATTCCGAGGTAAATTTATATCCGCCGGAGCTTGGAATTAATGCCTGAACTACGTGAGACAATGCGAGAGTAATGCTAAAACTATTCGAAGGCAAATTTTAACGAAGGCGCATTTTTATTTATGGAGGCATCTATTGCCCAACAAGGCGGGGGGGTAAATGAAATCTAGAATAACCTCTGACCTAATACCTAGCCTGACCTCCAACGCGGGAAAACCTGTCCGCTGCCATATTGGTACATGACTCTTTAAAAGTTACTGTGGTTTTCGTCTCGTAACGATTAGATCTAATCGTGACGTTTATTTTTTCTTTATTAAATGATATTCTCTTCCGCCGAATGAACATGAATTTTTATTCTCTACTTCCCTCTCTGTTACTGGAGCCCTTCTTTTTTTTTCTTCTTTATTTTCTTCCACCACTGTGAAGGATGTTGATCCGAACACTTTCCAAAGAAAATAATGATTATTAATTGAACCTGAAATTCATGCATTGGTTCCATAAATCCGGGTGGTCAATAGACCGGGTAAACATTCATTGCTGGGCCCTGTCACTTATATTACAGAGCTATAATTGTCTTCGGAGGTCCAGTGACTCAGCCTGCAGTGGAATAATGCTGAAAAAAAATATATCAGGTCGAAAAGTAGAGTGGTAGTTCTGCCTCTGGGAGAAAACGTGTCGTATAGACTTGAATGAAAGCATAGCATTTCGCTAATTTGTAAAACGCGGGCTCAGTTCACTTCGTATTTGTGTTGAGAATATTCTTGATATAATTCTTCTATTTATTCTCTTCGTCTTTGTATTTCGGACTGTTTATTATGACTAATTGAGTGTTCTTTTTTTAGTATTCAGTTTATGTAATATTTTAAACGACTAACGAATTTTTAAGAAAGACGGACAGTTATGTAAATGGAAGAACGGTTCTCTTTTCAAAGCAGTCACCTCCAGATTTGGTTCTCGAGCAGGTTTCAAGAGACAGACAGACAGACAGAGAGTGCCCCATAAACAATGCAAACAGCTGAGAGAAGAGAGAGAGAGAGAGAGAGAGAGAGAGAGAAGAGTAGAGAGAGAGAATGTTTTTACAAAGTATAGTTTTACTTTTGACTTTTGAGGATAGAAAGAAAGAAGGGACTTGTAAGAATGTAACTGAACATTTGATTGAGAGAGAGAAAGAGAGAGAGAGAGAGAGAGAAAGAGAGAGAGAGAGAGAGAGAGAAGGGGGAACGGGTACCGGCTGTTACCAGTATAGTTGAACTTTTGGAGGGAAAGAGAAAGACCAGGAGGTTAACAATGCAAATAAACTTTTGGAGAGAGAGAGAGAGAGAGAGAGAGGGTGGGGGACGGTGGGGGACGGTGCGCTCTCGTCAACGTCATTTTTGAAAGGACAAAGTGAAGAACCTGTTAGGTTTTTAATGAAAATTAACTTTTGGAGGGACAAACATCGGGAGAGATCTACCCTTGTTATTGAAATTGAAACTGTAGAGAAACAAAAGAGATAAAAACAAGGGTCTGTTATTGTTGCAAATGAACTTTTGGAGAAAGAAAGAGAAAGAGAGAGTGACAGTTGGAGTTTTGAAGAGAGATGTGATGTTTTTATCATTGCAAATAAGCTATAAGAGGAAGTATGTCATAAGTCAAATTTAAATAGTTAAGAGGTATTTAGAAGTAATGAAATTAGATAAAATGCTGCAAATGCAGTGTAAGCATACTTTTTTTTTTAAACAAGGGTACAGCGTCACCTGTGCAAGAAAAAAAATAATTTAATTGATATATGCATCACAACGCTCATTTTAAAGGGTGAATGTTCTAGATCATGGAAGTAATTAACGTTCACGTGGAAACAGTTGTAAATTGGTGACAATTTGCAATTGGAATTATTCGACTCTGGTTCGCCTTGTGATCACTGAATGCGCGCTGAAGCTGGAGATCATGGATACACAAACGTGTTTGTGACAAATTACACAACTGTTCGCTTCGCTATATAAGGGTTATACCGATGATTAATCTCTCTCTCTCTCTCTCTTCTCCTTCCTCTCTCTCTCTCTCTCTCTCTCTCTCTCTCTCTCTCATTCAACACATTACCGAAAAGCTAACTGATGTTGTGAAGGAAACGATTTATGTGTGAAGTATTTTTAACTTTCTTTAGTGTAACAATGTATGCACAAGTTCAATTAATTATAAATATATGATATATATATATATATATATATATATATATATATATATATATATAGAGGTATAAGCCACGAAGGAAAAATAAACAACGGAGTTTCTGCATGATCTTTCGACTCGACATCCTTTACTCAGCAGATAAAGGACGTTGAGTCGAAAGACTTGCAGAAAATTCCGTTTGTTTTTTTATTTTTCCTTCGTGGTTATACCTTTATTTTATGAAATTTATCACGTTCCAAACTTTCGGGATTCAGTTATATATATATATATATATATATATATATATATATGATATATATATATTTAAATTTATTTATTTATTTTATTTCTTTATTTATTTATTTGTTATAATGTATCTATATACAAAATTTCTATATGTATGTTGTATATTTGGTATATGTTATATAGATAATTTGATACTATATGTCTATATGTACCTATACATAAATATATATTATAATAATAATATATATAGATATGTATATATATATGATGTATTTATTTTATTTATTTATTATTTAATTTATTTTTATATTTGTATCTATATCATAATACATAAATTTTATTTATGTATGTAATGTATATTTTGTATATGGATATACAAGATTTATACTATATGTATATACATAATTAGTACTTATGTATATGTACATATACATATATATATATATATATATATATATATATATATTAAATTTATCTGTGGATGTGTATGTTTATATTTGATGAAGAAGTTGAGTGTGGGAGTTAACTGTCTACCTGAACCATGTTTAAGTACTTGTTATAAAGCAGCCGGCTTATATCACGGTACGTAAAGCGAGAGAAGAAAGCATGTAAGTATTATTATTATTATTATTATCATTATTATTATTATTATTACTGTTGAGGCTACTGAACGTCAGGTTCATCCAGGCGAAAACTTCATCAGATTTTGTATATTATCCGTTATACATATGATCTAATTTCGCGGGTCGGACGATCCTTGGCACTCGGAGCAACACGGAACTTATAGCAAATATATTCTGAAACAAATAAATCCACTTCTCAAAAGCTGCCTCATATACCTGAATAGGATTCGGTTACGCCTCTCAAGTCGAAAGTGGAAGCTCGTGGCTCTCTATAATGACTACAATATTCCCTTGGTAATTTAAAACACGAGGCCTCCCCTTTGTACATTTACACCGCTGCTGCGTCTGTATATGGATTTTACAAATAGGTCGTTCTCACCTCTCTGCCCATCATCGTAAGGAACAAATTAAGACTCGCTTGTCGGTAGACCAGATACCTCACGCCACTTCCCGTCTAATTTAATGGACGTCCATCATTGTGTTGGTAAAAGTTGTCCTGCATAATTAGTGCCGTGAATTCTTATATGCGGTCGTTCCGACAGAGTGCCTCGGATGTGACGTCATGGTTTATATACCGTGGGCTTTTATAATAATAATAATAATAATATGTTTTATTTCAGCTCGGGGCCATATACATTGAGTATACAAGATACAGACAGTAACATACACAATCTAGATACATGAGATATGATAAAATAGAAAAAGAAAATGAATAATCGGCACTTATCCATAATATAGCTGAGGTAGCATAAAAGCTAGTAATCATCATACTGGTAATAACAGTAATAATATTGGTGAGAAAAAAAAAATGCATTGCGAGTAATAACAGTTGGTGCACATATTATATAACTCAAATTTCAAACTAGAGACCTTAGGGTGGTACAGTAAGTCAGGTCCAGAGGCTTAATACATAAATTAAATGTAAATAAAACTTTAACTTGATAGGAATCACAGTAATAATGAAAAATTAAAATATCAGCTATAAATGTAATAATGACAAAAACTGCAGATGACATCTTGCCAATACAGAGATTAAGTCCTTTAGGGACAAAGGCCTCATTTTCCCATCTTTCCCACAATTTAGATCTTCTTCTTGCTTCACTCCTTAGGATGCTTTGTATGAGCGAGTTGCTGCTGTTTCTCACTCGGGTTACCAGACTGGACATTGTTCGCCTAACAATGATTTTTAAATTGTCCAGGTGGTTTTCAATGAACATCTGTGTGGCGGAGTGGTAGCGGGGAGTGTTTGTGAGGCGTCTCAGAATGTCATTGTGCACAACAGTGATGCGTCTCAAGGTCTCTTGGGTATAGTTCGTCCAGAGGGAACACCCATAGATACTGTAGCAGTACGAGCGGAATAGAAGCAGTTTCACGTCTCGGTGACAGAAGGCAAACCTCCTTGCAATCATGTTGCCAGCTGCACATAGTTTACGACGCCTCTGTTCAATGTCTGCCGTATCTTTTAGGTCGTCGGTGATAATGTGACCCAAATACGGAAATTCGTGCACAAATTCCAGCCGATGGTTTCCGAGGAAAATTTTGTTTTGAGTTCTGCAATATGCTTAAGCGATCTCGGGAGCAGCGACATACACTGGGTCTTGGTTTCGTTGTAGATTATATCAAATTCCTCTGCATATTGGCGGCAGGTGTCGATGAGTTGTTGGAGACCTTGCACTGATGGGGAAATCAGAACCATATCGTCGGCGTAACAGAGGTTGTTTATAGTTGTTTCATTGACGGTGCATCCGATTGGGAGCGAGTTCAGTTTGACATTCAAGTCATCTGTGTACGTATTAAACAGGTAAGGAGAGAGAATGCCCCCTTGCCGGAGCCCGTTTAGGGAGCCGAAGGTGTAAGATAACACGTTACCCCATTTGACACAGAATTGCTGTGTGGAGAACCAGCAATGTAAAATGCCAATTAGGTACAGGGGTGTGCCCCTTTTATGCAGCTTCAGGAAGAGCTTCAGGTAGTTTACTCTGTCAAATGCTTTTCTCACATCTACAAACAAAGGAAAATAGGGAGAGGCTGATGATAGGTAGTAATTAAGCAATCTTTCAGTATGTAGATGCAGGTGTCGGTTGAGTGGTTTGCTTTAAACCCGAACTGGTTGTCAGTGGTGTGTAAAAAGGGGAGAAGTCTAACTAGAAGAACAGACTCAAGTATCTTCGATGCGATCGTTGTGATTGCAATCGGCCGGTAGTTGCCAGGGTCAGCTGCATCCTTTAGCTTGTTTTTGATTAATGGTATCAAGTGAACTAAGAGTAGGGAGTCTGGAAGAAACCGGTGAATTATGCACGCATTGAATAGGGCAGCTAGCAAAATGTAAATTATCGGATGGCAGAGTTTGAAGGCCTCTGCAGGAAGACCATCACAGCCGGGCGATTTATTATTAGGTAGGCTGTTTATGGCATCGCTGATGTTACCTGGCGTAATACGGTCTGCAAAATGAAATTGAATGTTGTCAGTAAGGAGGTTATCTACATCCCTTCGGGAATCTTGATCATTTATGCAATTCAGGATATGTTGAAGTGATCGCCCCACATACTTGCAATAGCTTCGTCTCCGACTGCTTCCCCTACTCTCTGTGATAGCTTTTTTAGTTTTGGGATTTAAAGACTGGATATCTTTCCAAAGACGAGGATAATCACCAGATTCTAAGTTTCTAGACATTGCATCGGCTCTTAGTTGTTTTTTCATTTAGCCTGCAGTGCTTAAGAGCAAGTTTGAACTGCGCTCTCGCCTGTCTCATTAGCAATGCAGTGTGCCCTTCCCTGGGGCTACCATTTTGCCTCCACAGTAAAAAACATTTCTCGTGAGTATGATTACAGATCTTTAACCAAGTCATTCCATCCAGGTATATTACGAGAATTACCTTGACGAAATCTGTAGGCAGTCCTGCCCGAAGCAAGCAAAGCGGAGATTATGTTCGAATAGAATTCATTCAGATCCCTCTTGTGGTGGTCATTTCTACAATTTGTGTTAGTACAAAGTAAGGCGTCTGCCGGTTGAACTATGACCGCAACCTGGTTTCCGTGGTCGCCCTAAAGTCTCTGGTTTTCTGTTGGTTTTTAAAATCCCAGTTTACCGCTGGTGGTCGATCAGTTAGGGGGTTCACGGTAGGGAGGGTTGGGTGTACTGAATGACACCTGTAATGGGATGTGATCGTAGCCCGTTGCAAGATCATAGCGAATATTGCAGGTCATAATAGAATCATGAAGTTGTGGAGATGTGATGCAGTGGTCCAGCCAGGAAGTTGTAATAGCGTCCGCTCTATTATGTACATATGAATAGGAGGAGAGCATGATTTTGACAGAAGCGAGTAAGTTCATTATAAAATTGTTTTGTGGGGTGAGAATTAAGGTCCCCGATTATACAAATATGATCAGCAGGAGAATCATGAATAATACTGTGTAATTCCCCTAGGATCATGCAGTAATGATCAAAATTATTGTTATTTTCCCATGGCATATAAACATTAATAATTAGGATAATCGAGTTCCCTACTGTCACTTGAAGCCCCAGCAATCTGTCACTCCTGTAGGTCATCACCTTTATCGTATTGTCTAACGATTTGTGCCACAGGAAAGAAAGGCCTCCTTTCGGGCGACCGGCTAGGATTTGATCTGTAACTTGCATCGATGAAGTCGAGAAGGTTCTGTAGTCTTCATGAATTGAATCGCATATGGCAAGGTCATGTGGCCAGAGGAGCGTTTCTTGCAGTGCAATAATGCCTTTGAAGTTTTTGCAGAACATGTTTAGAAGAGGAATGTTCCGCTTGAGGCCAAAGATATTCCAAGAGATTATGTTTAATGTATCCATGACTACTCACGAAGATGGGAGATGAATGCGCTGATCATTTGGGTGGATGGGGGGTTAGCCAGGGGGAGTGGGCAGTCACTCAGCGTGGGGGGTTGGCTGGCACTTGCGGTGGAAATGACCCTGGTTGGAGTGTCAGTAAGTTCCCCTGGGGGTGGTTGATCCCGGATTAGTCTGTATCTTGAAAACTAATATATTAGGGACCGAAATTCTCGCCTTTAAGAACGTCGAGGTGTTGAAATAGGCAGGTAATCCTGTAAGCCACTTTATGTTTAATCCTGCATGGGATTTCGTGAGAGATGAGTGGGTCAGAGCCAGTGAGAAACTTGACTCTCTCCACTATGGCATCCAGCGTCACCGATGAGCGCAGATTGTGAATTACTACGTGGCATCTCTTCTCAGGTGTCGGGTGAGGTGAAACACGAATATTGGGCTCCGGTCCAGCGGCCAAACGGGAGGTTCTTCTCTTCTTTCTGCTTGTTTGTATCTGCCAGCCGCCTGAGGAAGAGCTCTTGGCTTTATGCAGAGTGATATTTTTATTCTTTTAATATGCTAGTTCATATTTGGTAGTGAGTACATGCGCGATTTAGATGAACAGTGATGATCTGTAGATTTGAATTGTTTACGCGTAAACAATTAATTTCTCAAAATTCTCTACTCTTTAACATATAAGAATTCTCCCCCCCCCCATTTCCTCTTTATCTTTATTATTATTTTTTTATAAGCATTGCTTGTTGGCCCTGAACAGGTTTGGCATATGTTCCCTAAATAAACTTAACCACTCTGATTTACGTTACTTTCAACGCAGAGTTAAATGGTTTTGGCATACTATTATATATATATATATATATATATATATATATATATATATATATATATATGATATATATATATATATTTACTTATTATATATGATCCCATTTTTGTTTGCCGAAGAGCATCAGTCACGATCTATAACTGAGATTTTGACCTTGGCTAAAGCTTTTTTTTTTCTTTTTTTTATATATAATAACCTAAGTTGGAAAGTATGCTGGTCTTTGTTTTTTGACAAATGTAAGGATCTCAGACGTGGAAACTCAATTTTGTTTTTCATTAGTTGCGCCTTCTCGGATTTTAAAAGTTATTGAAACAAATCACGTCAGTTTTGTAGTCATTGTTTCTGAAGAGATTTTTGTACATTTGTCAGAATGGATAATCATTCTCAAATGTGCTTTATATGATATTCACTACAATAATGATAATAATAATAATGTGGAAAGTCATTCCCAAATGTTCTATATATGATATTCAATACAGTAATAATAATAATAATAAAATAATAATAATAATAATAATATAATAATAATAATAATAATAATAATAATAGTACCTTTTAGTCGAATAAATATTAAGGCGTAAGGAAGAGGTAACTTCAACTTATTGGAATTTTTTCTTTATAATTTCAATAGTTTTGCTAAAGATCCGCTTGGAAACTGAAACATGAGCGACTTTGCTCTGTATCGGTCTAGTCATGTTTTGAAAGTTTTTGCATGATCTTGGAGAAAATCACACGATGAGGATATTTAATATTTTTACAACGGTCAGCCGTTTTCTATTTCTTGATGATTAGGTCGACATTGATTCTATTCCCTATAGTCTGTTTTTTTCCATCTGTCCATCCGCCTGTGGTGTTTCCGTATGGTAACACTGCGTCCCGGGCTTTAGATAGTTACATTCAGCTTACATTCAACAATAATAATAATATCTTATTTCGAATATTAACGGTGTACTTCGCATACAGTAAATTATTAAAACACTTTTCAGTTGCAAATGTACACCCAGATATCCTTTTATTTACCTAAAACTTACGCATAGCGTAACCTATTTAAAGCCCGGGGCGCAGTGTTACCATACAAAAACACCACAGGCGGATGCACAGATGGAAAAAAACAGAGTATAGTTAGTTGGACCACTCTACGCCTGTTCTGGTAAATGTCATTGTGTCTCGGTTGACCTTAACCCGTGAATTTCATAACTGGCAGTTGCTCCACTGTTGCGGACACTGTCTGTCATCTCGGAAGAGAGCTGGGGTTCAGTAACTAACTTCAACCCATACCGCGTGCTGAAAACAGAAGTATAAGTATATCTTAGTTTTACCAGACCACTGAGCTGATTAACAGCTCTCCTATGGCTGGCCCGGAGGATTAGATATTTTTACGTGGCTAGGAACCAGTTGGTCACCTAGCAACGGGACCTACAGCTTATTGTGGGATCCGAACCACACTATATCGAGAAATGAATTTCTATCACCAGAAATAAATTCCTCATAACGCGTTGGCCGAGCAGGGATTCGAACTTCGGACCACCAGATTGGAAGCCGAGCGCGAAAACCACTCGTCCAGCGCAGAACTACCTGAAAACAGAAAAGGGTTACCCTTTTTTAGCTCCACCTCTTGTAAGGGAAAAAGGATTTATTATAGTTGTATGTACGCATGTAAAATTCTGTGTAGAAATAACATCACCATTGCTAAGATCCGTAACATTTTCTTTATCATTATCAGCAACGGATCGGGAATTCTCTGTCCCCATCATTGGGCTGAGAAATTAAAAAGAAAATACACAAATGGTAAATAATCATAATAATAAACATCAAAAGAGAATATAATTGCCAATTGATGATATGTAAATATATATAGAATTATATATATATATATATATATATATATATATATATATATGTGTGTGTGTGTATATATATATATATATATATATATATATATATAATATATATACTATATATATATATATATATAGAGAGAGAGAGAGAGAGAGAGAGAGAGAGAGAGAGAGAGAGAGAGAGAGAGAGAGAGAGCAGTTTTGTAAAAGAAAACTCTATTTACTGAGAAATAAAGTCATTTCATCTTCTCAGTGCGCCATGATAGGTTATGTACCGGAATTTATAGAATTAATGATCCTCCGAAGGATTTACGAGCAATATTGAAAAGTACATAAAGGCAAAAGTGATCATCACTGATCATCATGTGTTTATTCTTCTACTCAATATTTTGTGGCGGGAGTTTGTGCTTCGATTTCTAAATGCATTTTTTTTCTGTCTTACCGCTTTCCAGTTGACTAAAGTAGAGCATGATTGAGTCATATTTTCTCTATATATTAGAGAAAGCGACAAGTGAAAAGTAAACTTGCGCACACACAAAAATAACTATCTCCAGAGAGAGAGAGAGAGAGAGAGAGAGAGAGAGAGAGGAGAGAGAGAGAATGAAGTTAATAGATTTTATATATTTTAATTCAATCCCGAAATGATCAGAAAATTCCATATGTAACAAGCGAAAATCTTATCATATAAAGAACGTTAAAGTCACATTGAAGAGGCGGTAGAATTACATCCCAGAACGTATGCGAAACCTATCGGCACGTGATAGTTTTATGGGAATAACCAAGATCTGAACGATGTTGGAGATCTCAATGAAGTCTTGGATGATGATTTTTCGATTTTTTTTTTTTTTTTTTTTGGCCAATATTCACTCATTCATGAGGCTTTTTGTGTCAGTCATGGATCTACAGGATAGAATAAGTGAAATAAAGTACAATAACGGGAAAGAGACGCTAATGAAATTACAAAGAAATTTACAATTTAGTGAGAATTCCTATGTGAAAATTAAATGCGTTGAAAAGTTTTATACAATTCCAGAGTCAAGAAGTAGTGACAAATTAATGCAGCGTTTCGCCTGTTAAATGAGAATGTTATAAATGATATTTTTTCTTAATAATTTGGTAAATAACGGAACCAATTGGGAATCGGTGCAATTTTGAAAAAATAGATTAAAACTGTGAAGATACATAATAAAGTCATGCTCAGTACTCGTTCTTGATATCATTTCTTGTAAAGTATTTGCATCAGGTTAAATAGATACATCCAGCTAAATTGCTGGGCTTAATTTCCAAATAACTCGGGGTTTTATGCTTAATATTCAAAGCGAAAATGCAGGTGTGAAGATTAAGCGCCCGATACAGTCAGTCTGTGGACCCAAAGAGCAGAATCCATTAAATGATGCTTGTTGGGTTTGCGAGCTGCATATACGATGCGGTTGAAATATATTAGAAATATTTGTCAGTTCCGTGGCCGCAACAACCTTTTTGATTTTCTGTATAAAGATGTCTTCTCCTCAGCAACTTTTACAAAACGCTTATTCTCCACTCCTGTCTCTTCTTGTTTATTTCCTATTTTTTTGTTTTATTTCTTTCTTATTTGGACATCCAATTTCTTGAAAACTTGCTGGTCGAGTTAATGCCCTTCTGACATGCTTGATGTGAGTTAGGGTACATTAGGAAAGTTAAGTCATTCTATTGAGTTGGTGTTGTGCTCTGTTTAGCTTTTTGGGGGAATGGGCTCATCCACTACATGCTGATTCAACGTTAAAGCAGTTACAATAAGAAAGAATTTTTTTTTTGTTACCTTAAGCTTATAGAGAATATTAGACTAAAACAGTAAAGCTGTGTAAAAATCGTACAAAATTGATATGCACGTGAATTTTGTGAGCATTTCGAAACGATTTTTTAACTCGAATTTTAATTTCTCTTGTGCCGCACAATCTTTAGAAAAACTTTCACGATGATAAGACAGGTGCTGACATCATCCCTGGGCCCGCTTTAGTCAGCTTCACATCTCTATAAGAAAGAGATTATGTTATCAGACGTGTCGTCCCTTTAGATGTAGTGTAACGTGGCCCTGTTTTTACACTTTTCTTATGATTGGCATTAACAGTGCGCAACTCCTTTTGTCTTTGCAGGTTTACTGACATGGCAGTGTTATTGGGTTTCGGGATGTGTTGAAATAAGGGGGAGGGGGGGAGGGGCAGAGAAATGAAATGTCAAAGTCGTTTATCTATTAATTAGATATGCTGGAATTTTGAATTTGGCGAGAGAGAGAGAGAGAGAGAGAGAGAGAGAGAGAGAGAGAGAGAGAGAGAGAGAGAGAGAGAGATTGCTAGTAAACATCAATAAATAATAAATTGGTTTTCTATACAAATGATTCTATTTTCAGCAAGAATATTATTCAAAAGTTAAGGAAACCACAACAGTTTATTTAGAGAATAAGAAGTATAAAATAGAAAATCCATTGCTCTGGCTTCTCCAATAAGCTTAATTGAACAAAAGAGAACCAGTTTTAACCTTTCTCAGGTTCCCTCGAAAGTTATTCATAGAAAGAAAAGCTCCAAGAATTCACAACTGATTGTAACTAAGATATCCAAGGATATCGTCCACCGCCCTGATCCAGAAAGAATAAAAAAGATGTGTTTTATAAACATTCTTTCCATAAGAATTGCTTATTTATTAATGTTAGATGCGGTTCATAGAAATAGAGCAAATTAAGTTTATGCGTGGTGGACTGATTACCGACAGTGAACAAAGTTTGTCGTTGATTCAGAGAGAGAGAAAACTAAGGAGTCGATTGTATTGTTGAATAGCAAAATAATTAGGTGTGAAATATTCAGTTAATTATTATCGTGTATAACTTATAACAGTTACTCTTAACTCCCATGCATTTACAACAAAGATAACTAAAGGAGTCCATTTTGTTCGTGTTGCCTTGACAAAATGTATTATTTATACAAATTTACTCACTAACCGACTATAATTGATAAAAAAAAGAACTGTTTTAAAGTTGGACCCAGAATAAGTTTTAATGCAGAATAGAACTGAAGGCAGGTAGGCCAAAAATATACTAACTATTAATATCTAATTAGATGGAATTAACTCATAGTTTCCTATTTGCCTCCCAACTCCCACTACAAAATAGATACAAGTTTACAAACATATTTACTCCGAGAAGAAAATTCCTCGCAGAGTGTAAACTCACCAAACTAAGAATAGCAGGTTGTATCAAAGTAACACGATAACAAAATTGAAGTTAAACTTCACTATCTTTAGAATCTGCTTTTTATAGACTCGGAGGTTATCTAAGTCAAAGGTCATAAAGCGAAACAAGTTTTAGCAATTGTGTCGAGTAATCTCCTTACAGACATTGACTGTAGCATCTGTCGAGACCGACATCTCTCAGGGTAAGCAGCAGCACAAGGCCGCGCGTCATAGCACGATTCGCTACAGCTCCGTGTGAGGCCTCTTTGAAACCCCCCTAGCATTCCTTGTGTCACTGATCCTTTTAAAATTCAGGAGCGCCAGGGACACCTGAGTGTTCGGTGATGAGTATTGCTCGTTGGAATACGTAATGATAAACCATTTTCTTGTTTACGGAAGAACGCTTGTAATGCGAAGAGGCAGAAATAGCATTTCATTACCATTTATAAATCATGACGTTCTTCGGCATTTAAAGAGAATGTTTTTTCAGCGCGAGGGAAGGGCGCCCTCAGGTGCGATCTTAACCTACCCTCGCTTATCGATCTTGATGGTTCCGTTTACACGGCACAAAAGAAGGGTCTGGGTTCCAACAGGGCTTGCTCAGTGAATAATCATCGGTTAGGGCTGTCTGCCCGACCTTGCCCAACATGCAGGCGGAATGAGAACACATAATGACCGCTCTCATTGACAGCGACACGTGCACGGTGAAAGGACAAAAAAAAAAGAATCGTGTTAGAAAACGCAAATTTCTGTGTTTGATTTGCGCCAGATGTCTTCCATTAAAATTCAGTTACAAATATTTAAAGATTACGTAAAATTTTCCACCTCTTGCAGCGCGGAAACGACGGAAAAAGACTGTTTTATGTTGATAGGTCCGTATCCCAGAGGGAAGAATGTTTAATACAGGTCATAAAAACGCGAGTTATTCTTTTCAGTAACGTGTGGTCTTCACTGGAACAGTAAAAAAGCACCTCGTTGAGATACAATAAAAAAGAAAAACAGTCTGACCACAGCTGAGCCAAGTTCTTTTAGACTCATGCATATACATTTACTCAAAAGACACCCAGACTAAACAGCACATTTGCAAATTGTGACACTAGAAAAGGCCTCTCTCTCTCTCTCTCTCTCTCTCTCTCTCTCTCTCTCTCTCTCTCTCTCTCTCTCTCTCTCAACTTTTGCCATTAAAAATGAACTCCAACAACTTGGCTCAGTTGCCAAGCAGTGAAAACAAGGTTTGGATAGGATTACAGAACCCAGTGATTGAAATTTGCTTCATTACAGTAAACTGCCTGCCCTCTGAATGAGTGTGCCTTTAGTACCTTTTTAAAATCTTCGCTCGCATGAATAAAACTATCGGTACCAGTTTGCGATAGTTCGGTGGCATTTAGTGGTGCCTCAGACGGCTCGGTTTGTTTATGCTTTTATTGGGGTAGTAAAACACACTAAAAGTTGAAGGGAATTAGAGGACGAATGGGTCCAGCTGATATACAGTTCTGGAGGGACGTTGAAAACTGTGTCGGGGAGTATTGTTGTTGCTCTTGATGTGCTTCAGTGTGTTCGGATTAAGGTATACCGTGATTTCCACTGTCAGTTAAGTTTTAAAAAAACGGAATTGTGATTGTATGAAGACGGACAGACATTCACTTTCATAAAAAGGCCACTTAGTCTTAACAACCTTGCTATTAAACCCTCAATTTTGATTCTCGGGTGGAAGTTGGAAGTTATCTCTTGTGCTTCTTACGTTCCTTTCTTGTAACCCTGTGGACTTTTTTCTGTACTTTTTATCACTCAGATCATCTCGAAGATCTCGCCACAGTTTCTTCATCTTTGTCACTCTGCCTTCTTGATTTCTGTCAGAAATTTTGATGCCACATTCTTCTTGTCCTCTGACAGAGTTTACGGTTTAGAAGTGAGATAAGAATTGTTGTCTATTAAGAAGTAAAGGATTCAACATCTAACGATTCATATACATTACAAGGCATCTAGTGTAAGTAATATTTTAAAAGAATATTCACTTACAATTTTGTTATATGATTGTTGCACTTCATATCTTATATTAACATCATCCGCAAGAATAATTTCACCTCTCCCTACGACCTTCCACAAATAACATCTTCTGAAATTTGGAATCGACGCAATATCTGGAAACCCCGAGGGCAGAATTTGGATGAAAATTTTCTCGTGGCCGTTAGAAAATGGGGTTTCCAGAGCTGGCTTCAGGTTGGGGGTAATATTGAGGAGCTGCGGTTTTAGTGTGGGGGGCTGACGGAATGGGGGAGGGGAGGGGTAGTGTCTTCGAGGAGGCACACCCCTAAATAAACGGGATACTCTCCTGGGGCATCATCTTGGAAACTTGCCTTTTCTATCTCAAGAGCTGGTAGTAGGTGGAGCCACACCCGTTCTTCTGACCCGAGCGTCTTTGAACACCGGGGGGGCCAGCAGATCTGAGGCTGTCATATCACTCGACTGGATAAGTGAAAGGAACTCGGCTAAGCTGAAGGCATCATCAGGTATCCGAAAGGCGGCGATAAAATGAGGTGACGCAACGCTTTTGAATTTTTAAATATCACAGGTGCTGGACACGTAGCGTTCGAGTTGGGGGTTGCAGCTCTCTTTCGGTTTGGTTTCATATTTTCACTAAGGAAAAGTTGCTGTCGCACCTGTTCAAGTTTTCCGACCATAAGAGACTAGTTCAGACTGAGATTACAGCAGGTATATTAGTAGAATGTTAGTAGACACTAATAAAGAATCAATTGAATAGCTTGCAAATCTTAATTCGTGATTTATAGGTTTGTAGATCTAACCAAACTTTTTTTTCTGTAAATTTGGTGCATTCTTTGTGTTTTTTTTTTATATTTTCATCTGTTTTTTGCGGCTCAGTGTTTATCTTAACGAAGTTAATTCTCGAGAGCATAATGTATATTCTGTAGATAAGACACAAATTATCAGAAACCGGTTGCAATCAGTCTAACGGCCACAATTATTTTGGGTGTGAATTATGTCTTCATTCTTTTAAGTACTTATAAAAGTTTTAAACTATATTTAATAAGTCTGCCAACGTAGACGGTACAAATAAAATGCTTAATAATTGAAATCATAAAACTATTATGGACTAGGAATGAAAACGATAACTGGGCCTTTGTAAATAAATTCACAGATATTCCTGAGGTATGTGAAGTTCAAATTCCTTGTTTAACATACTAGAACTTTTAACAGCAGTTCTAAAAATAAATAAAGTTGATTAAATTATTTCTTATTACATCAATCAACATTTTTTACTGCATTTTGCCTTTTTATTTTTTTAGAAGACTGTATTCTCAAGAATTTAACGAAAGGTCTAAGGGATAATTCCCCGTTCCTCCACGGATGGTAGTTTTCGTCTTCATGTCTATAATTTAACAATAACGATTTTATATCTAAAACAGCACCTTGAGCTTTTATCACAGTAATTCTATTCCATAAAGGGAGACCTATGATCCGAAGCTAAAAAAAAGAAAAAAAAAATACCAGAATGCCTTAACCTTTCTCATCTCTTTTACTGACCAGAAGTTGCTGCATCCCTAGCGGCGCAAAACCAAAGGGTTAAGTAAAAAATATTGATAAATATATATATATATATATTTTTTTTTTTTCACCAAAGGTGGTCCCTAATTCATCCCCGAAACTGGCCGAACTAGACGCATGTTGAAGTGATGAGTAAAGTTACATGAAAATTCGACAGAATAAAAACTCATGATGTCTTCATCTCAATAAATCAGATTCATGGAAAAAAAGAATTTTAGCGTTCCAAAATCGCAATGATGAATCGTCATCATCATGATCAATATTATTATTATTATTATTATTATTATTATTATTATTATTATTATTATTATTATTATTATTATTATTATTATTATTATATTATTATTACTTTTATTATTATTTATTATTATCATTATTTTGTATTATTATTATTATTATTATTACTTTTTATTATTATTTTATTATTATTTTATTATTATTATTATTAGTATTATTATTATTACTTATTATTAATCAGAATACAGGGTTGCGATCTTTATTCTTCTTATATTGGGTATCCATGCCCGGACGGCACAGCCATTTACTTTTAATGGGCGGTTAGAGAACTTGCATTACCGCCTCTTAATTGCATCATTAGGTGGGAAATAGAGCGGCAGGGCTGCTGTTAAAAATGTTGCAATTTCTTCCCTAATATAACTACAGAGAACTTGCTGAGATAAGGCCTTAATCCCTTTATTTAAAATAAGCTAACAATTGAATGAGCCGTAAAATAACTAGAACCCATAAAAGCGGCTCTCTCTCTCTCTCTCTCTCTCTCTCTCTCTCTCTCTCTCTCTCTCTTCTCAGAAGCCTCTGAGAAAGCCAACGCATACGTTGCATGCAGCCTCATTCATCTTACTCAGTTGTCCGTCTCGCCATTTGGACTGACATTAATCAATATACATTTAATAAAGGGGCAAAACACCGAGATATGTTTACAGTGATCATATGCAGCTCCCAGGATCACTCTTCCCCCTCCTAACAAATACAAATAAACACGTACGGGGTGAAAGACAGCTGCTCTTGCATCAAAAGCCGACTCTGGAAGAGCAAAGAAAAACGGAGATTAGTAGAAAGGAAGAATTTCCTGGAACGGTGGAGGATGTCTGCCGGTGAGTATTTGAATCGCGAATTTATTCAGTCAGTCATTTCTACGTGAAGTATTTAATGAGAGAGAGAGTCTAAGTAGTCTAGCAGCTTGCAAAGTCTGGAGTGAGATATATGTATATTTTTTGTCAATTTTACCTTACAAAAATTAAGAATATTTCTTATTATTATTATTTTTTTTTTTTTTGCTGGGGTCTATCACAGTCCTCTAATTCGACTGGGTGGTATTTATAGTGTTGGGTTCCGGGGTTGCATCCTGCCTCTTTAGGAGTCCATCGCTTTTCTTACTATGTGTGCCGTTTCTAGGATCACACTCTTCTGCATGAGCCCTGGAGCTACTTCAGCCTCTAGTTTTTCCAGATTCCTTTTCGGGGTTCTTGGGATCGTGCCTAGTGTTCCTATGATTATGGGTAAAATCCATTTTTTCCCTTTCTTTCTCTTCAGCTCTGGTGTCCCATGGTATTGCGACATCAGTGAGTGATACTTTCTTCTTGATTTTGTCAATTAACGTCACGTCTGGTCTATTTGCACGTATCACCCTATCTGCAAATTATTATTATTATTATTATTATTTTTATTATTATTATTATTATTATTATTATTATTATTATTATTATTATTATTATTATTATTATTATTCAGCCTAATAACAAGGCCATTTAATTGAAAAGCATTCCTTCTAAGAATAAAATGTCATTTTATAGCATATTCCTTAAATATAATAGTCGGATTCTTTGCTTTATCTGAGATTGTAGAATATTTAACAGGCAATGGTTCTGGTTTAGTATAATACCCTTAGATAATTATTCCTGTGGACTTCACTTTGAAAAATACTAAAGATTCTTATCGTCCATCAAGGGTTCTACGTAAATATTCGAGTGACACCTTCGTTTTCTTTATTTTCTAGACTAAATGCTCGTAATTTTATTAAACTAGGAGAATACGTTTTGTTTATACGTGTGTGTGTGTGTGTGTGTGTGTGTATGTGTGTGTGTGTGTGTGTGTGTGTGTGAAGCGACAGTGTTGTTGACGCGCTCGCATCAGCTAGGGTATCCAAGTGTTGCCATAAGGGAGACCACGTATAGTAATTTAATTTTTTGTGTGCCTCAGTAACTCATCGACCAGAAATTCGTAGTTTGCGTAGACTAATTCTCCTCCACCCACGAATATCTTCTCTCCGTGAAACCTCTCTTCAAAAAATCAAGGGTTGCAATCTATATTCCTGACGGGCACTACACCTTGATAGCACGATGTAATCTGTACTTTGGCGGAGGAATTTAGTTAAATTGCCATATTATACGCTCGGCCTCTTTTCGGCAGTAATTCGAGTCCGTCGGGTAGTAACGGATTGCTTCATTTACTAATAATAATTGACAGATCAATCTCGCGTTGCCGTAAAGAAGGATGATGATGGAGATCTTGTGTGTGTTGAGGGGGCGGGGGGGTCCTTGCCTCGGCGTTTTATAAGCGATAAAGGAAAAATAAAACGAAACCCGGCGGTTTCGTGGCGAACTTAAATTCATGTTCGCCCGAATACGAGGTTTTATGCTTCAACGTAGTTCCTATGTTCCTCGTTGGACGAGTGGGTTACGTGCTCACCTACCGATTCAGTAGTCCCGAGTTCGATTCCCCGCTCTACCAACGTGGAATCAGAGCAATTTGTTTCTGGTGATTAGAAATTAATTTCCTAGCCACGTAAAAATATTTAATCCTTCGGGCCAGCCCTAGGAGAGCTATTAATTAGCTCAGTGGTCTGGTAAAACTAAGATATACTTAACTTACCTTCAACATACAGCGTTTTGTAAGTCGTGCCATTCTGTATCACAGCCAAGAAGCCTTAATGGTGAGGGTTAGAAGAGAGGTATCTGTTATAAGGACTTGATGAAAATAAGTTTTAGGTTACTGAGATATTGAACTTATAATTATAAAGGTATTTATCTCGTATCCCTAAATGCATGACTGTCAATAAGTGGAAGTTCTGATTCATGAATATTCATTCATGTGATCGTGTGGCTATTCCCCAATCTCATTCCAAAATATACATACGTATATATATATATATATATATATATATATATATAATATATATATATGTGTGTATATACATATATATATATATATATATATATATATATATATATATGTATATATATATGTATATTATATATATATATATATATATGTATAGATATATATATATATATATATATATATATATATACCTGTATATATATATATATATATATATGTATATATATATATATATATATATATATATATATAACTCTAATTTACCTTCGATCCATTTTCTTTGACCTTTAAGAACTTTATCTTTAACCTACAACTAAACGGCAAAATCAGCTTTGTATATATATAAAGATCCGAAGATATCCTTGGCTTACTTTTGCTACCTTTAATGCGAAATGCACGCGAGATGCCATGGAGGGCTCAAGGCAGTCTCAAAAGATTTTACAAGCTTTGCTGAACTACAATTTCGCTCTGCCTAGTTGCATTGGGGTAAGGTGGGGGGGGGGGGGGTGGGGGGGGGGGGGGGGGGGGGTGGGGGGGGGGGGGGGGGGGGGGGGCAAATTTTCGCAGCAGATCGCAGCCAGGTCACGCGACCTCTCAACCAGCGAATGTATACCACTGCTGACTTACAAGTACTGTTTGTTTAGTGTAAAACAGAGCTAATGGTCACATGTGAAGAATTCGTGTGAAGTGTTCGCCACCCGTCCGTTCTTTTTGCTAGCTCCGTTTGTTCGATGGTAGAGTCTGGGCCATGTAACTAAAAGTTTGAATTTCGAAGTCTACTTGTGGCAAGGAGATATGGAAAAAGAAAAACGATTGTGGACTTAAATTAAATCTTAGATTCCCTGCTCTATTAAATGCATAAATACTGCTAAGTGAAAGTGGCAGCATGAGAAAAGTAAAGGTAGCAGCAAGTGAAAGGTTCTCTCTCTCTCTCTCTCTCTCTCTCTCTCTCTCTCTCTCTCTCTCTCTCTCTCTCATTTGAGCGAGAATGTCGTTTCGTTGGCATGCATTATAGGAAATTGTTTACAGAAAGACTTATGTTAATTTTTATGATTTCGAAATGAAAACTAGGGATCATTCAACTGGGGGCTCAAAAATGTCTTTTACGGAATGGTAGTGAAACAAACTTCTCCAGAGTACAATGCACTTTCGGTAAATGATATGATCAGAAGTCTGAACTTCCAAATTCATATTTTTTCACTCGGTAATTTTCTATTCAGGATTTGAATATCATTTGTAAATATGTTTTCATATTAATGAAATTTTGCTGAAATTACACTTCAAGACGAGGATTTATTTCATATATTTTGTTTAAAAAAAAATTTCCGTTGTGACGTTGTTTCATTTATCAATAATTGAAATAATTTACATCACATATTCAATATTGTATTGTAGTACTTCGGATATATCTTTCTTTACTTTTGTACATGTGACATTGATACTAGTATTTGTCTCATTTTCTGTGAAATAACAGAATCGAATCTTAACATTTATACGTTAATTCTCGATTGAACAGCTTAACTAATTGAGCCTGCAAAGATTTTCTATGACATATTTAAAACCATTTGATACCCAGCGAAAATTGATAATTATTGCCAGTTGTAACCTTCAGTACTGATCCCCCTAAACGTCCAGGAAACTTGTAACGGTAGTGTACGTATATGTCAGTTGTAAGTAGACTTGTGTCTCGGGATGTCGTTCATTTATTAACTCTGTGTTTGTGCGTCTTGATTTTCCGCTAATGATGCAAAATTAGATTTTCCGTTTTCAAGCAATACAAAAGTCCCCAAACGGTCTAGTCCAATGACATTAATATTTTTAGCTGTTACGTCTCCTGGGGAATTAATATTTATTTAAGAAAAAGGTGTGCCTGGCATTTTGTATTGAAACGTTAAGCCATTGAAAAGTTTTTAGTACAAGGCAGCGTCCCTTGAGACTCAGTGACAGAGATGTTAGGAAAAAGTGTCTAGGGAATTTTAAAGATCTCAATATTCCTGAAAGGTCTTGAAGAACTTGGATGGATTGTTGATAAAGCATTGATAAAACTTTATTTCTTAGTTATGACAGACATATTTATTTTTATTTTTATTCATTATGTGCCTACATCTTTAAGGAACAAACCAGAAAATGCCATCAATATGGTCATGTGCGAAAAAGTGGCGAAGAATGTCCGAATTCTTAAAAAAAAAAATAATAATAATCTTAATCATTGATTAGTTGCTTCAGTGTTGACATGGTGCAAATTATAGTAAGGAATTGTTACTTAGCATCCGTTGTAGGTCAACACTTACACATTTCAGGCTTTCTCGGTATATCAGTATCAAAAGGCTCTAAACGCACATTGTAGTGAGCACTTTCAGATACTATTGCGTGAACTGTGAACTAAGGAGGTTTTTTCCTTGCACATATTTCTTGTTAATGACGTACTACCGAAGCTCCCGAAAAAAAAAAAACTTTTTTGACTGCCACATTCTTCATTTAAAATGGCCCCATAATATAATGCAACGTGTTGAAAGTTCATGATCCCAGATCTTGAAGAATGACCTCGCAAAGTAACAATCCCGATTTAAATTTATCCCGCCGGATGATATATAAGGACATTACCCAAAGCGAACTCGGTATACACACTGACTCTGACAATAAATAGTTCAGCTTGGAGATGTGAAAAACCTATTAGGAGAGATTCATGTAAACCTATGTATACTTCTCTGGTCGATTAGTTTTAGATTTTCTTTCGGTTTTCATTATTATCTGTGAAAGCTGTTCTAAATTTGGCAGGTCGGTTGATTTAATTGGTCGTGGATAAAAAGTATTGCCTGCATCTTATGTCTGCCCAGGTGTCACCTCCTGCCGTTTAATTGTTATTGATGCTTGCAAGATCATATCTGCAACGATGGAGCGTTTTATATATTGTCTTGAAAAGCTAGCACTTCCCGCGTTTTTTTTATGCCACTTAAATCTCAAATCAGGCACACAGTCATTTTCCTCTTTCGCCAATAATTCCAGGAAAACCTAAACACCATCTCCGCCGTGTTCATCCTTCACTGTTGTATCAAGGTTAAACCCCATCGCTGAGAACTTTTTTTCCTTGAAAAACTAATATTTGAAAATACTGTATTATTTCAAAATTGTAGTGCTCATATCAAGGCACTGGAAAAGGCAGTCTGTTGGTGATCAGAATTCTGAATAGAAGGCGTAGAAGACCCTTGCAAGATAAATCGTTACAATAGCTTTCGAAATAAATACTTTCAAATTCTCAAGGAAAGTAATGCGAAGAAAAAGGATGCCTTGGGTATTCCGAGCGTTGTATACCCCACTTGAAAAACATGATAGATTTTGTATAATTAATGGTAATTTTGCCAGCCTTTCCATCTATGTTTTAGATTTTAATTGTGGGTTGCTGGATAATGAAGATGCATGTTAATTTATCTTTGGGTGTAAATATGGACCCAGTATTGCGTAGAAATTGCATGTTTAAAGAAAACTTATAAACAAGCATTACTGTATTCGGAATAAGTATTATGCAAATTTATCCCTTTTGCAAATTAAGATATTATGGCAAATGGACAGGGAACTTCACCTCTGGTTTAATTATGGGTTGCTATATTGTCCTGGTGACGAATAGAAGAGCAAGTGAAAAAAACATTACAATAAAAAAATATTTCACTGAACGCCTTGTTCCCTTTAGAATGGGGTAGCGCCAAAGGCCTGCAGCCATTTGATGAATCATCAAGTCTCTAGGGGCGATATTGCGAGCACCTCGCCCATTTTCTTGACCCCAGCAGATGTTGACCTCTGTTTACAGATGGGCAGGCGGTAGGTCATGTGTGATCCAGGGATCTAGGCAAACTTGAGTCGCCCATTTGGGTTATAGCATCTTCCTGAGGTTTACGGTGGGGTGTGTGTGTGTGTGTGTGTGTGTGTGTGTATGTGTATGTATCATAATCCTATCTCCATCACAAGGGTGTCTCCAGGGAAAGCAAAGAATCTTGTCACTGCCACATTCCTGAAGGGCAGATAAGTGCGGAATTTGAGATTCAATGCAAGAAACCAGGAAGTGAGGAGCTAATTGATTAATAAACAAATTGGAAAGTAATGAATGCGTAATATATTCAGAGCAAATAGAGTTCGTTACCTTAAAAATAAAACGTTCATAGATCATGAACAAAAAGAATTACTGATTTGTTGTAAACGTGCCATGTTTCCATGGTTTTTTATATATTTGTTTTTAAACATGGAATGATGAAAGAAGTCGGATGTATGTGCAAGTTTATCAGGTAAAAAAATAATCCTAAACAAAGTGTTGAGTGGCTGGTGTCAACAGGTGGTATTGAAGAGAAGCTATAGAGTCAAGTGAAAGAGTTCGAAAAAGTTGACAGCAAATGTTAGGTACAGGAAGATCATAAAGGAAAATGCAAGCCAGATGGGCCAATAAAAAATGTCAGCATGGACAGTGGAAAGTGGGAACAGATCGTTGCTTTGCATTTGTAATTGTCGGCAAGGAGTGGATTGTAGCAAACCAAGAAAAGACAAATAAAGGATCAGAAAGCGTGGTAATAAAAAGACTGGTTTAGGAGAAAAGGCAATTCGGTGTTTTGAGTTGGTTCCTTCATATGAAGAGCTCCTATCGAGAGCGACTGGAAGGAGAGAGAGAGAGAGAGAGAGAGAGAATACGAAAATGGTTGGCTAGGTGATATGGAACAAGTGTTTGATTGGTACTGCTTTAATATTCAAGTAGTTTAAAATTGCTTGCAGGATAAAGAAAACTGGCACAATATATGTATGTGGTTTGGGATGGCACACTACCCTCTTTGTTGGTATATGGAATGGGTGATGTAGAATTTTGTTCTGCGTAGATTCATCATTCATCAGTTATTGGTTATTTTGTTTTATGGAGGTACCCCTAATCAGGGAAAAGAACTTATTTTTAAATATCTATATATATATATATATATCTATATATATATATAGATATATATATACTCTATGATATTATATATATTTGCCTGCCTCAATTTATTCCTCCAGTAAAATCTTTTGAAAGTAGTTTTCTGAACTGGACATCGATGAATCTCATTATATTCGAGGCCACATGGTAATCAATTAAGCCATTTAACCTGACTGTTAGCGCCCTCTTTTGGTCACCATTAGAAAGGGGAACGATTGTCATACTGGAGCGCAGCCAGCTTACTAGAAGAGGAGGATTGTAAACAACTACGTTTTCTCGTCAGTTCCTGTTTTAATTATTTGTTAGCATAGTTAGAGGAATTCCAGGCCAATAGGTCGAGCGAGTGACCTCAGACTGCAGTGGAACCATATAATGGAGGCGCCTGGACGGAATAATTGAATCTCAATATGAGCTTAGAGCAGGAGCACGAAACGAGATCCAGCACAATTAGGAGACATTCGACCTCCTAAGAAGTCTGCCAAAATTGGGTCCTGACGACTGTCGGAATAGGCAGGCACGCCAGTCGGGGCAGACATAAATAGCTGCCAATTCTGACGCTGATGGCTACTAAAACTAACACGGAAGTCCACGGCGGCTGACCAGAATACATAAGACAAATGGCCATACAAGGAGACTAGGCCGTAACAAGTTCCACCCTTGTCGGTCTCCACAAATGAAAATATTCTGAAAGTGTTCTTGAGGATCACTTCGGATGAAGAACATCGGTTAAGAGCGGGTGTTTCCTTCGAGCGAGAATCACTTTGCGGGTATAGGCTGGAAATCTAGATTGACTGAGTGGTTCCCGCTGTGATTCATGCGCTCGGGGAAGAAAATAAAATCCGGGGCCTTAGCAAGATCGGACCCGATATTTATGGGATCATAAATTGTGCACAGTTCAGGCGTGCAGCACACACCAACAGCTTATTACCCCGGCCGTGTTGAAAGTAAACATTTCAAAATTTTTCATTTGGGAAGAGGGGCGAAGCTCTGATCGAGTTTCATTCAAATCAAATTTCGTTTTGTCATATTTTGTAAATCGGTGGAATTGAGTGGCAGACAGAAAATTGCAAGCATCTGTAAAAAATGGTATTTTTTTGAGAAAACCAACTAAATAGAAATAAATTCGTGATCCGGGAACAATTACGGCCAGCTATAACATGCTATTGTAATAGTCTCTAATGCCAGACGTCGATGCTCCTGTTGGTTCAAGCATTGCTGGACACAAGGAGGTCCATTCCGATAATCACGGCACATTATTAATGCCCATTAACTTTAATCATGACCCGCTGTTCGCTCTCGTGAATCAAAAGCGCTTGTTTATTATCGAATGTAATAGTTTTCAAATCTGATAATGGGAATCCTGGAGAAAATTCAAGGTGGTCTAGTCTCTCATCTGGTTCAAAATCATTTTTTCTTTGCGTCTGATGGCGATTATTGTTATAAAATTTCTTTTTCTATTAATATGAGTCAGCATTCGCAGTGATTTGGTACCTTTGGCTGGCTGTAATTAATCCAGTTATCACCGCAATTAGTCGTTGTTATCTGTGTCTGTGCGTGTTTATATTTTGAACTCTGTGAAATAATTTTCAATCTTCGATTTAAGGTTTAAGAGACGTAGGTTAGGCTTCCGTGTTAAAGTTTCTTGGAGGCTTATGTGACCTTGACATGATGCATTGTGAAGGATGTTGTAGAAAGTGACGTTCTCTGCCTCACGTAAAAGGCTTAACATTACTGTAACCCTTTTTGGAGATTGAAACTGGAAACATTACTAATTTCCAATAAGGGAGATTTGAACAAGAAATTAGATCCTGATAACTCTTTTGCGCCCAGAAAAAAATGTAAGATTAGGGTTTCTTTTAAAGTGAAAATTGGTTGTTTCATTTTATCCTGATATAGTAGTTCCCAGTCAAAGAGTATTAGTTAAAAATCTTCACCTGGAATGCTGCAGCTGCCACAAGTAAAAGAACTAACGTTAGTCCCATTCTTGAGTTAGACGATAGTTCCTTTTAAATAATTTAACTTCCTTAATTTTAATGTGTATATTTTGTACACTTGTAAGAATAACTTTTTTAACTTTTGCATTTCTGAATTTTAATACTTAGTTTTGTTTTTACAATTTTACTAGGAAATATATATATATATATATATATATATATATATATATATATATTTATTTATTTATTTATTTATATATATATATATATATATATATATATATATATATATATATATATATATAGTTAGCTTATTGTAGAGTTTATTACTCATTCATCTTTCCTTCAACGTACGCATCACGCGCATACTTTCACAGAGATGCATTCGCTTTCCACATTTTTCTCATGGCAAGTCTGTCGTGAATTTTTACTCCTTTTCTTTTCTAAAGAGCAACGATAGTTTTCTTACTGTTTGCATGAACTCTTATGGCCCAAATAACTTCCTGCCTTCATGGCATGGTTGAGTTTAGAGCCTCTGTTGACCTAAAGACTGATCATCTCTCAGTAGAACTGGTTCGGCAAATGCTATAGATATATTTCTAGAAATGCCATTTCAGTGTAGCTGTGACCAGTGAAACTGAAGGTTTGATTATCGGGCTATGACCGTCTACCAGTCCGCAGTGTATCCGATTTCTTATGGGTTGGTTGCCAGAGCACGATAATGAAACCTCGATACTCACTGACTGCCGTTGCAATTCTCAACACCTTTTCTTCAGATTCTCCTCTACTTCATTTTCAAACCCACCTTTCTTGTGGTAATTGAAAATCCTTATTGTGTTTCCCTGGACAAACTTATCTTGTTCAGGTTTAAAGGAATAATACCATTATATCCAGTCTGCTACCAAACCCAGTCCATGATATCCGATCTTCTTTCTGTGAATTTATTAGGTCTCTCTGTAAAATGAGTTTTTTTTTTATCTTCTTCCAAAATGTGGTTGATGGTACTATTCTGCGTCTGTCCTTTCAGTGTTCCAGATGGTTCTTTTCCCACGTACTTCGTTCCTCTGTCAGTGACCTCCCATTGAGTCGTTTGCCAGGGATTTGATATTTCACTCATCCTGTTTTCTTTTTAGTTTTTTTCGTTAAGTCACTTTTTATAGCAATTTAGTATATTTGAAACTTACACCGGCATTCTTTTTTTTCACAGCTTAGTGTGTTCTAGATAAATAAGCCTCCTGATAATGTTTCAAACTTTGGAAGTTAGATCCTGCATATCCAACAATAGTCTGTGCTTAAAAGTAGCCAGAAAAGTGGTCAAAGAAAATTCCGTTGTAGGGTCCAGCCAAATCTGCTTACTCGTTTATGAGGTCCGGTGCACTCTTCAGATGTCCTGTGCATTTTATTTTTAAGCAGTTAATCCAGATCTTTATGGCATTTATTCCCCCTTAGGCGTTGACGTTTTCTCACATTTTAGAAGGCTCTTTTTATACGTTTACTTAGCGTAATTGAATTAGACTATTTCTGGCTTGTCAGTAACTGATATTTCCATCGGATTTGTGTCACCTCAACACCTTATTTGTCCCTGGTGTTGACACTGCTTTTGTGCATCGCCTTCAGGAGGAGTTTCTTGGTTGACTTAGGTATACACCTCCGTGGCACCCTTGTGGCTACTCGCCTCCTCAGAGGTTGTGTTGCAACCGTAAATTCAAAAGTAAATAAGATTATTTAGCCTTTATCAATCATTTTTGGAAGATAGAACTTATGCGTTTCTGGTTCCATTTAATCTTTAATGAGGCGTTGTTTATAAAAAGGAATTTCTTGGGGATTGTTGTCCTTTTTATTATTAGTTAATTCGTCTGTACAGTAAATCTCTTGGAATTTTTTTTTTATTTCTTGGTCTTGCGAAATTCCTTCACGTTATTGCCCTGGGTCATATCATGGCAATATAAACATTATATTTTATAATTTCGTCCACTGCTGATTCGCTTATGTGTTTTATTGATATATTAAAGCTTCATAAAATAGAGATATTTGCACAAATTTAATAAGCCCTAATTCATCATTATACAGTTCATTATATATATTCAGAAGATCAAATACCATAGGTTATCTCCAGGTTTACGCTGAATGAACGCCGAACTTGGAGAGTGACCTTGCTTTCTGTCATAACTGATGTGCTGTGTCATGGTGTCTTGTACATGGGCTATAAAATATCCACTATTATTGATTTTTATTAATGTTTCGTGATGTTAGCTTACTCCAATCTGGGTAGTAGCAAAATCATGTTGAGTTTTCTTTGGTTTAGTTTCGTTACGCTCATCAAAGTACACAATCATATGTTATAAAGGTAGATCAATCCGATATGTAAGTTTACTGTTTTTTGTAATATATTGGAATGAAAAATCTATATTTGCCTGTAAAATATTCGAAATTATGGAAAACGTGAAAAACTGCAGACTGGAACATTTAGTCATATATAGATTCAGTAATGGAAAGATTTCTTTTTAGACTTTGTTATATAGAAAGACGTGAAAATTAAGTATCGGGCGTTACAAGCAGATAAATGTAGGCGACAACAACATATAACAAAGTTAAACAAGGTTTTGAAAACGTTACGATTTATAAGTATCACGTAGACTTTACACCCGGTACGTATTAAACAGGATCCATTCTCTTTGACAATGTTTTCGGCCAAGTGAAAGTGTGGACTACATGGTATGAGAGAAATCTAGTGCATTTGTGGTAGGCGAGTGATTCTCTCTCTCTCTCTCTCTCTCTCTCTCTCTCTCTCTCTCTCTCTCTCTCTCTCTCATTCTTCTTCTTGCGTTTACTGTATTCAGCCTTCGCCTCCTCGTTCATTATCATTACCTGTCCCGGCCTTGTTCCTCCGCTGCTATGTTGACCTTTCGTCGATCAGGTCCCGCAGAAATATGCATGCCGATATATTCAACTCATAATTATCAACTGCGATTTTTCTCCCGATAACAGGTAATCATTTCTCGGGAACCTTTATCCGAGATATATATATATTTCCATCATCGTTTTCTTGGATACTGGCGACTTGTTAGATCTGATTTTTGCTTCTTTCCATTTAGAATTTTAATGATTGTAGACTGGACGGAGACTTGGCGTTGGTTTGTAATCTAGATCTTATATAGTGGTGTGCCATTTTAACCCTGAAATACTGCTAAGTTTGTTATATATATATATATATATATATATATATATATATATATATATATATAATATATATACGTATATAATTTATTTATTTACTTAGCTTACACAGTATTAGCCTGAGGGTCATAAATCCCAAATTCCTTTCCACTAGTTCTTTTTTCAAGTCTTTCTCACCTCCCCTCGCCTAATACTTCCAAATAACAAACTTCTTCACTAACATATTTTCCCTTATTCTTTCCACATGACCTGACCATCCCTAAACACTCTACCAACTATTCACTCACACTAACCAGTCTTATTTTCTCAATATTTCTGACCCTTTTAATTCTTGTCCCCTTTTAATTCTTGTTACAGATATAATATTACACAAGCAGTTCATATCAATAACTTACTCCATTTTTCGTCATTTGCATTTTAGTATGTACTTGAATTTCTTAAGGGAGAGATGGTTCAACAGCTTATGCATATATTCCTACCATGGTTTCTATAGACATTCCAAGTCTTCCCGATCCTGTAAACTGACCCCGCTACCCTCTTTGCTTGTGTGTGTGTATTTATGTATGCATGTTTTCATGTATTATATATATATATATATATATATATATATATATATATATATATATATATGTGTGTGTGTGTGTGTGTGTGTGTAAGAGAGGCAGGTACAGAAAATATTTTTGCAATTTCATTTAAGTGGTAAGTGGTTTCTCCCCAATGGGTTGAGGTGTACCTCGGAGAGAGAGCTTAAAATGCAGTCTTTTTAGTAGGATATTTCAAGAGTTGTGAAATTTATTTTATAGACGAAAGACTTCTAGAGTTGTAAAATTTATTGTATAGACGAAATGCAGATCGAATGCAGTGAAAGTTGAAAGTATTAATGCGAATCTGAAAGTGTTTGTGAAAATTAAATTTTTGGATGTAAGAACAGCGATTAGAAAATCGGAAAATGAAAAGTCACCAGGAGTTGATGGAATTGTAAGTAAGATCCTGCGGTACAATAGAGATCGCCGAGGTGTGTAAAGGATGTCGAGTGATGGCAAAAATCCCAGAGGAATAGTTAAGAGGAATATTTATTTCCCTGCATAATGGTAAAGGTGGCAGAGGCAACTGCGAGAAACAGTGGGTCTGTGCTGATAGTTGGTAGGGATTTCGTTGGTAAAGTAGGACAGATATGACGATTCGTAGTGGAATATCACCACTTACTTAATTGCAGTATCACCAATGTACCAGAGCATCTCACTTGTAATCCCATAAACTCCAGGTGCTGTTTCATTTCCAGTCTTTTTTAATTGCTCTCCTAATATCTCTGAAAGTCTTTTTCATGAGCGATTTTGTGTTTACATTAGCCCCTTCCACCTTTGCTTCATTCATTCTGTCTTAATTTTACCCTATACTTACAGAAACTCTTAAAATATCCATTTATTCAACCGAGGTCTGCAGCAAAGATAAAGTGTTTGTTACAATTTAGTGTGTATAAAAGGAAAAAAGGATTCTATGGCTTTTACGGGCCTAGGTAAAAAAAAAAAAAAAATAGATAAGTGTTAGTGTTTTGAGAATGATAGCACGTCAGTTTCAATTGTTGGGAGTGATTAAATTTTTTATGAAAATAAAGCTTGCTTTTAGACCATAGAGACATGAGAGTGACTGGCTTTATTTATAAGTGGGTCTCATGCAATTGCGTTACAACTGCATGGCTCATTGAATATTAAGTTTATAGATGCAATAAAGAAAGAATTCAAAGAATTGGCAGTCAATGAAGGTTTGCAGGCTTGGAATGAAATAAAAAGAAAGGTATCGATAGGAGTTTTAAATGGTTGGTGTTTGGAGATAATGCGGTTTTGATCGAGGATAGTGAGAATAGAAGCAACTAAATATAATATGTATTAGGGAGTAATTGTAATGGATGGTTAAACGATAAGAGAAGAGGTGCGTCACAGATTAGGTGAAGCAAGTAAAATAGAAGGATACATGCAAGAAGATTGAAAGAAAAGAGAATGGTCTGTTAATGCAACAACTGGAATAAATGAAGGAATTGTTGAGCCGTCTCTCCTTTATGAAAATGGAGTGTAGATTTCCACAACGAAAAGGAAAAAAGGCAAAAGCTGTTGTTTAGTATATAAGAAAAGGGAATGGAATGGCAAAGCCAACAGAGAAATAAAGAAGAGGTTTTAGGTTGTGGTCAATGACAAATAAATACAGTAAATAGGGAATTTTAAGATGGAGGAATTGATGGATGGTTTGTATTTAAGAGGTGTTTGAACAGAAGATTTTTGTGCCTTAGTATCCTGGGATATGAGGGTATTTGTACAGGATAGAGGTGAATGGCGCATTATGTGCAAGTGTGATCCTACGCACTGGTAATAACTTTGTTTTAACCATCTGTGCATATATGTACTGAAGCACTAACTGATTTGTATTTATTTTTTGTCTCTTCATAAAATTTTCATTATATTTCTTTGGAAGGCTGCCTTGCTAATTAACGACTTTATTGAGTTGTTTCACGCGAATGCTCGCTCATTTTGAGTACTAAAAAATGATAAGAATCTTGTTAGAATTTGATTAATGATAGTCATCAACTAACAGACGATTATTATTAATTAGATTATTATCATTAAACTGGAGGCATCGGCATTTTTTAATGTTAGTGGTTATTGCTGTGATTATAATTATGCTGTCGATGAAAAATTGCATCAAGCAAAGTGGTTTCTTCTTGAATTAAGATCTCGATTTAATCGATAAGTAACTAAATTACGCTCGAGTCACTAATCTCTGGTCTTTTATGTTCTTAATGATCCAAAATCAGCGTTTGGAAGAAAATAAACTATTTACCAGACTGCAGCGTCCAATTCATCAGTAGAAAAAAATGTTTAAATCTCTTAAAGAATATTTCTTATATTAAAGATTCCATGTAAGTTTCAACGTATGTAAAAAGATTACTACTCATGTTAGAAATTCAGTATAAGTTTCAAGGTCTATAAAAAGAATAAGAGAAATGATCCCAAATAAATTTATTTAATGAACTGTCATTGGTCATGCTTCAGATTATAAATAATATGACAAGGTGTACGGTCGTACACACTTGATAGTTATCATACATGTGGCAGTGTTGAACCTTGGCCAACTTGGGAGCCAAAACACGGGATATGAAAATCGCTTTAAATAATTATTCGGGACTTACTGTTTTTTCGTGCACTTAAGAGTGATAGAAATTTAGAGTTAATTGTATGGAAAAGTAAGAAATTTAATCATAGAGAAGCTGATTCTAACATAAAAGAGAGTAACACATTTGAAAGATTTGTCTTTAGAAGTTATGGTCGTCAGATTTCAAAATGGGGACGCATCAAAAGGCACCAGTGATTAAGTAGTTACTAAAAAGACTCCAGAATTATTTTTATGACAAGTGGAAGGGCCTAAAGGCTCGAAAGTTCTTTCATTTTATAAGGCGTCGCAGCAGGTATGGTCGTGATCAAGCCTCTCTGTGGAAATTAACATTATCCAAAGTAACCACGTTGTTTTTCGAAGTGTGATTTTCAGGAGATAAATAAATCATTCAGTATGTATCGAAATTCCGTCACACATCATAGTACGAGGTTTTAGTTTAATTTAAAGTGCAATCAAAATACAAACAAACAAAGGTTTCATACATACTTTTCAACCCACTGCGTAAAATAGAAAAAAAATCTTTTTAACCCGTAGTAAAAATGATTCACTCGTTCTCCTTGCTGACAACTCATGGCTAATAAAAGAGACCGGTTTTGAAGACAATTATGTGGTCTGTCATTAATGTCACTGGTTTTGAGGAAAATTTTAGCACTACTTATTTATAGACGTTTTCACTTTGGGTTCTGGCGTATATTTTAAAAATTATTCATAAAATATTACGTGTATTAATTTATGTACAACAGCGCAGACATTTTCTAAAATGGGAAAATGACTTTAACTTGTATTTTTCATAAGCAATAGTTCTGAATTAAAGGTCCGCCGTATGTATTAAAACATCTGGTATTTTGTCAAAAATCCGCAGCCATTTGTCCAGGGCACTGAGGCATGTGACTCTCTAATCTCCTTCTACTCATCTGAGCCACGGCAGCTCTACCCACCCAAGGCTCTACCCATCCACCCACATCTTCCACCTCCCACCTCCGCCAATTGAAGGTACCCCGGGGGACTCCCGGCCCCCAGCCATACTGCCCGTCCGTCGTCTGCCCCTCACTCAAACGCCCTGACCCGCCCCCAGGTCACGGAACGAAGATCGAACGATCAAATATTTAAGAGCACACCACTTTTTACCCCCCTGACGCAGACCCTTTGGATACTTGTTAATTAGTAAATATCTCACCTTTAACAATTTTTGACAACGTAAGACGGAAAAGTGAAAGTTGCACCGGATCCCAAAGAATGACTTTCATCCGTCTGCCAGTGGCGGAGGAGTGTTTCTCCACCCCTGGAAAGTAGATTGAAAAATCCTCTGGATGGAACGTAGCTCTCTCTCTCTCTCTCTCTCTCTCTCTCTCTCTCTCTCTCTCTCTCTCTCTCTCTCTCTCTCGTCTTGTCATAATAAACCTGCAGGCTTCCTTCTGCACTGCTTTCTCACCTGAATCAAGAACGTGAGTGAAATACGGGCATGATCTTTCCAGACCTATTTCCAGTTGTTCTTTCCTTTTTTATTGTATTGTTTATGTTCACAATCGAATTAATGAACCAACGCGATTTGTCACTAGTAGGCGCCAAGCGGTATTTGCATGCATAATGTTCGCGATGCATTGGTCTGGGCCAACTGCTTATTGCATAATTGAAAATCTTTCTTACGAGTCCAGCGCCTCTGAAAGTCTGTGACGTAAACTCCCTGACCCTTTTTTCCTCGCCTTATTTGCAGTTTTATGCATGTGCGGATCCATGTCTTGACCAACAATGGGCACCGGTTGCAGGGCAGCACCGTAAATCAGTGTTACTGCTGCGTAGGGAAAAGCTGACAATTTTATCCCTCCCCGGGAGAGGCCTGATCGCTGCCCCTTTACCGTCACTTGGTCATCCATATCATTGAGGGATTGTTATGATCTTTCCTTATAACTAAAATATGTTACTCTACAAAAACTTGTTTTATTATACTGTATAACAGGTGAAATAATGAACGATTTCTCTGTGTGAGAACCTCAACAATTTCTCTTTCTTTTAATCAATACAAATAATAAAGGAAGCGTGACTTACCTCACGTGCTTTCAGAATAGATTAGGTCTTGACTGTGTGAAATATATTCAGGAATATTACGGAAATATATTCAGGAATATTACGGAAATATATTCAGTAATATTACCGGATAAAACCTAACGCCATGAGCATGAAGCAGCATGATGGAAGAACGAATCCAAAGTTATTAATTCCCTAATTAATGAAATGCTAATAACATTCAGTGTAATCCAGTAGTGACCAAATAAATAATAAAAGTATATTCCCTCGTGCAGTCTTAACCTTCCAAAAATGATAAATGTTTACTATAATTCTGTGTGAAAACCTCAACAATTTTTTTTTAATCAAAACAAATAATAAAGGAAGCTTGACTCACCTCACGTGCTTTCAGATTAGATTAGGTCTTGACTGTGTGAAATATATTCAGGAATATTACGGAAATATATTCAGTAATATTACCGGATAAAACCTAACGCCATGCGCATGAAGCATAATGGCAGAACGAATGCAAAGTTGTTAAATCCGTAATTAATGAAATGCTAATAGCATTCAGTGTAATCCAGTAGTAACCAAATAAATAAAAAAGTATATTCCCTTGTGCAGTGTTAACCTTCTAAAAATGATAAATGTTTACTAAAATAATTTGTGATTGCATGCATGCATTTTCGTTTGTCGGTACGGATGCATGTAAAGAAGCAAAATAGAAAAATTTTAATGGAAAAAGGTCAATTATTGGAAAATCACTAACACAGCGTTATGGATCCTATTTGCGAGGAATAATACCTAGGTATATCTGAAATCAATGCAATTTGGTTATGGGAGTAAAGACATCATAGGTTTTCGCAGCCTGCAGGGACGTGAGGAAGCAGCTAAGGATGCCCTGTATCATGATGAATTAAATAGGGGGAGTTAAATATCGAACGTTTTAAAGATATCAGACGTGGAAAGTATTCAGAAACTTTTGTATACGGCAGTATTACGAGATTTCAGTAATTCACGTTTTACGACGTTTACAATACGCATTTAACCCTTTTCATTTTATAGATTTGAAATTGTAAGATGCTATTTTATATCTGAATAGCATTTTTATTTCCCCTTTTTTTCAAGATAAACCCTGGTCAGATCAAGTGGTTTTTAATTGCGATATTCAGCACAATGCAAACGAACGAAGAGGACGACTTCTTTCTCCCTTTACGATGTAGCTTTCGTTTTATTGGGTGTAAGATTCTTTTCACGATTAAATTTCTTCAGTCCTGCACTTGCAGCCGAATGATGATTTAAATCGTTGGTCCAGTAGGACCTAGGAATAGCTAAAGGAATGGGTTTTGTTGTCAAGAAGAATGGGCGCTCTGTATTGTGTTCCCGGCAAGAAGGGTAGCAAAAATAGGCTTTTATTTTTCAGTAGGAATATGGCTCTCTTACTGACATTCAAGTTAGTTTTCCAACATTCTTTTTTCTAGTAACTGACTTCAGAACCGGATGTAGTATGTTTGGATATATATACAAGTGCATATATATATGTGTGTGCGGGTTGTTTTTGTATGTATATGTGTAGTATATACACACGCACATTCATTTTGCTGTTGGCCGACTTCAGAACCGGATGTATGTTTGGATATATTTACAGGTGTATATGTATATATGTATCCATGTATACATGTATATGTGTCTTTGTGTGCTATATATATATATAATGAATACACAAAAGACAGCCTATATACATATACATAGTATACACACACACACACACACACCACACACATATATATAGTATATATATATATATATATATATATATATATTACTATATATATGCCTGCATAAAATCCCTCTTACACATGATTTTTGTGTATATATGTATATATATATATATATATATATATATATATATATATATATTGCCTGCATATATTCACTCTTACACATGATTTTATATATCAAACACCACTGGGCAAAAATAAATGGCTGGCGCCTGTGTAACGTAGAATATGAACATACATGTAATCATATACACTTGGATACATGCGCACACGCACATACATCAAATAGAAAAGCACACATTCAGTTGATATATCGATATCGGAGAGGGGAGTGCATAATATACAATGGGAGTGCATATTTTACGTATAAAAACGACTGAGGGAGTGTTTATCATACGTATAATAATGACTGGGAAGTGGAAATCCAGGGGAGTGCATATAATACGTGACACTGGCTTTATTGATAACTTCCTGGTAGAAATTATTTATGACATATATGAACTTGGTCCATTGATCTGAAGAGATGCAGAAGTTTAATTTTAAGGAAGATACTTGGAAGACTGGGGAAAGGGGAGCGAGGATCCCAGAGGGTTTGTAAATTTTGACCAGTCACTAATGAGGGTAGAACCCGGCATACAAGCACCTGCCAGATGCAAGTACTTGGTTTAGGTCAGCTTGTGTAATCGGATATGCTGTACTGCTAGCATATTTAGTATGAATTTCTACCGCTTTGTCTCTGTCCCCTGAAGAAGGCTTAGTTAGCAATGAAGCGGACATCGGTCAGGATTTACAACCATTTTCCGTTTTCTCCAACTGGTGTTTAATATATATATATATATATATATATATATATATATATATATATATATATATATATATATGTGTGTGTGTGTGTGTGTGTGTGTGTCTACTTCATATAGACGGGAGACGGTCATAGAAAACCTGTTGCATACAAGTGAGATGGGTGTGGCTTTGAACGAAAGTTTGTAGTAAAAGTGATGCGTTCCGTTGTCTCATAACACTATGAAAACGATAGGCAATGTGAGATCATAGTTGAAAGGAAATTGTACTCTTTTTTTTTTTTTTTTTTTATGGCACTTAATTTCACAGGAAATGCTTCTGAGCACTGAGGAAAAAAGACGCAATTTATAATTAATGAAATTATGTGTTCACAATAAACAGAAGTTTGGATATTTTTGTTAACTTATAACATAATTATTAGATGGCTTGTATAGTAAAAAATATCTTATATATATATATATATATATATATATATATATATATATATATATATATATATATTATATATTATTCTTCATGTCTTATTTATTAACTTCGTCTGTTGTCACAAGAAAGCATTATTTTCAGATATGGGGCCTGTAACGCTACCAGGTTTTGAGAAGCCAAAACAGTGTTACCAGATCACCATACAAGAAACATATAGCATATGACAGGAGGGTTAGTAATGGTATTTAAGTTGAGATTTCCGAAACATTAGTTCACTTTTCAATTTGGGTTTGTTTGGCGATGTAGGGAAGGCGTTTTACTTATAACGATCGAAAGTATACGGTAAAGTTACGAGAGGGATTAATAATTATGACGCCAGTTTCATGTGATATTTGAAGTAATATCTATCCTTACCCACGAATCTAGAACAGGTAGAGCAAATCCGATTAACTTTGTATCTCCCGATGGTAGTGTACTTACTGTAAAGATTCTACGAATGCTTGCGAACGTAAATTATTGCCACACCAAGCATTATGCAGCGATTTTTTTTATTTATGCTTTATGATAAAATGGTATGTAACTGTGCATATGCCAAAGTGGCAACTTCTTTTCCCTCCCACAATTATGAGATGCTCAGATTTAAACACAAAGCATGACCAATCTTCCCACGAGAAAATTTCTCTGCTGGGCGTTCCAAACATTCAGTGCTCCATGTCAAGGCTTCCAAAGAAATTTTATATTTTTGAGGCGAAAATGCAGCAGTTTCGTAAAGTTTATAAGAACCTTGTCAATTCTGAGGTTTTGTTTTTCTAAAAACACTGACTTGTTTTCGAGGCCTAGAAGATTGAACTTTGTATTTTTTTTCTCTCTCTTATTCAAGTCCTCTTCCTCCCGTTAGAAGGACAATTCAGGATGAGTAACAAGATTTACGAAAATCTTAGCAGAAGAATGGAGAAATCGAGAAATAAATTAACTTCGGTAGAAATAAAGAATCTAAAGAAAAGAATGGTGTTCATCACTTCGGCATTTTCTTCTTAGGAAGCGGGTGAACTGGATTCGTGAGGAGTAGCACGTTCGCAGCAAGTGAAAATTTGCAAGGTGAAAACTCCTCGTCGGCAACTGCACTCAGAATCGTTTTAGTAGTAATGACCTACCAATTAATCAGACGGTAATCTCAGATCTAATAAAAGATTCCGCAATCCCCTTACGATATATCAGATCACATGATACGTTTGTGTAACACCAATTTCTCTGCAGTAATGACAAAGTACTTTCCTTTGTAGCTCTATTGAATCGCAAGATGGTCGTGGATTTAGACTGTGTCTTAATCATTTGTCTTCATTCAGTGGGACCTTTTTTTCTTCTAAAAACTCAATAAGGTTGAAAGAATGTTTAAGGAAGAGATCTTGTACAATGTTAACATTTGTTATCAAGTTTATGCGTTCGCCTACAGGCGTTTAGTCTGCGTATTCATTTTCTTTTTTTTTCTTCTTTTTTTTGCATTTGATCATGGAGTAAGTAAATTGATTTAACATCTTTCGCATATATGGGGAGAGTTGAATTAAGTCTTCTGGTTTTCTACTGACGCAGCAGAGAACCACAAGACGAGGAACTAAGATTCGCCCTGATAGTGAAACAGATAGTAAACATAATTAAGGGTTTTCTGTGGATCAGTTGTTTAGTACAGTCACTTAAAACATGAATTTCAACATTCATCTTCCATGGAATTTGATATATATATCTAACATGCCGGTGCCTTTAGCAAAGGACGAAAGTGGCGGTTTCTGGCATCCCCCCCCCAAAAAAAAAAAAAAAATAAATGAATAAAGGAGTGATTTGTGACGTTACCCATGATTGATGTCCCCTGTAGTTTTATGTTGTTGCATTTTACGGTGCTTTATTTTCTCCCTGTATGTTTACTCTTGTCTTCTTTTTCTTCTTCTTTTTTTGCGGGATATGAGAAAAACGACAGAAATGGCTGCTACTTTTCTTGAGCGTAACTATATATTCTGGTTGCAATGATGATAGAACAAACAAACTAGATATTTTCGTTAGATTTGAATTTTTGTAATACATTTTAATAAGACATTTAATCATATTACCGGTAAACAGGATGATGAATTTGATTTATGTGTTTTATATCGCCAAAAGTTTATCGCTGACAAGGTTTGTTGGACGAGCTGTCGTCCGGGTTTGCCCTTAATAAATGCTGTAATTTAGTTATCCATATTTGTAGGTAGGTTTACTTTACCCTTTGCTTCATGAAGGGTTCTCAAACCAGAGCGTAGATTTTAAGATACAGCAGTAAAGTATGAATTATTTAAGGATTTCTCCAAATGTGACTCAGAAGGCGGCCATCTTGACTGCCACGTAATGTTTAGGAAGTTCATTTCCAGTGTTTGCGCCTCAGTGAGGAATCAGAGGAATTTATTTCTGGTGATTAGAAATTCATTTATCGTTATAATGTGGTTCGGATCCCACAATAAGCTGTAGGTCCGGTTGCTAAGAAACCAGTTAGTTCCTAGCCACGTAAAAAAATCCAGTCCTTCGGGCCAGTCCTAGGAGAGCCGTTAATCAAGTCAGAGGTCTGGTAAAACTAAGATACACTTAACTTTTTCAGTGTTTGCCTGCATTTTGCAGTGACAGGTGGCGAATGGTAGATGATTTAGGTGACCTGCTTGGAACTGTTTTCCCTCGTTAATTATTTAGATACCATAACGAGAGCTTGAGAACTATTGTTATGGGAGTTTTTTCAGTAATAAGCAGAGAACACTGAAAACTACAGTGTCATCACACCTACTGTTCAGGGAGCCAAATGCCCACGCAAGCACATTTCCAGCCACATCTCATAACGGGGGCGCTTCCGTACAAATACAGTAATGTCCCAAGAAGTTTAGATGTCGTTCATAACCTGTAAGTTTTTTTTTTTTTCTCGATAACCGGTCAACCCAAACCATTTCGTGTTGAAGTTTTGTTCTCTCTCTCTCTCTCTCTCTCTCTCTCTCTCCTCTCTCTCTCTCTCTCTCTGACTATGATGCTCTTGGTAGTGGACTCTCCCAATTTAGGGAGGCTTGAGAAGGCGTTTCCCCTCTGAGTGTCGGATGATGGTAATTATCAGCTATTCAAGATTCCAAAAGGAAAAGTCGTTTTTAATATTAGATGCATTTTTAATTTTCTCTGAGCACTGGCTTTCATCATCAGTTGTGAATACATTTTACGTAGATTTTTCAAATTGTTTTCTTGTCTGTATTTTAAACGGACTGTGTGCGAATGTATTAATATTATGGATGAAGACAATATGTTACATTTTCGTCTGAGTGATAACTTATTTTTCATTTGTTATGCTTTTGGTGTCATTCACCTCAGATGACGCGATGTAAGCTTACCGCGCACAAAAAGTTTGTGCCGTGGTGTGGCGAACGAATAAACCAAAGGTCATTCGACTATTGGCTTAACTGTACAATTCTCTTTTAACTCCATTCGAATACAGACAAGAGTAAACAAACGAAAACATTTATTTTGAATGAGGATCATGAAAGGCAAAAAAAAAAAAAAAAAAAAAAAATAACTACATAGAAAAAGAAATACAGTGTCGTAAAAAAACTGCGGTCGAATTAAATGTATCCGAGTCTTTGAACTGCAAGTTACGTCTTTGGCACGTCTGTAAATCGGCCGTCGGCGAGCTGAAACGAGTCCAAGCACAGTCGTAGATCGACGGAAATTACGAATGACTTGCGTTGTGCCCTTGCAATCATCATCGGCGAGGCCGTAATTTGAGGACTTACAGTCGGGCAGTTAATCGGAGAGAAAGGCGGGTTGACTCCACAGCGACTCGTAAATAGAAACAAGCGACAAACGCGGCCCGGAGGAGCGACCTTAATGATCGGGTGTTAAAGAGTATTTACACAAGGCCGCGTTGCAATAAGTTTCTGCGTTGCCATTCTCCTCCGCTGCAGCCTGGTCGTTTATTAAATAATCCCTTTTAATCTGGGGTACTAATGCCCGTGTGTGCCCGCGCTGATTTACTAAGCAGTCAAAGTTATGTTCTTGCAAGCGAGCGGTGCTTAGCTCAGCGGGAGCGCCATTTTTGCATGTAAAAGAGAGTGGGTTTTTTTAGGGATTTGCTCCGCGGCTTTTAATGTGATTTATCCCATATGATTTGTATCATGAAAAGGATTAATGACGGCGTTGTCCCACTCAATAGGGTGAACTTGCAAGAATAATTTAATTATCTATAATGCAGTTTCGGATAATATATTGGCAAATAAGGCAGCACCGGCAATATTCACGTCAAGCTTACTCGTCAGAATGTAGTAAGATGTAATGCTAAGATGATATTCTTTGTAAACGAACTATTTTGAATGGAAATTTCCTTGTCAAGGAAGGAGATGAGTGAGTCCAGTTTTTTCTCCTTTTTTTTTCTTTCTTAAAACTTTGATACTTCTAGATATTAAGGCAAATGAGATAACTGGTTAAAATCACACTTGAATAATATTACATTTTCCCGTTGACGAGTAAATAGCTCGGTAGTGCATCAGGTTGTCAGTCATTTTTTGTGATCTAATTTCCAGAAAATTGTGCTTAGTTGTTAATACACACACACACACACACACACACACACACACACACATATATATATATATATATATATATATGTGTGTGTGTGTGTGTGTGTGTGTGTGTGTGTGTATCAGGGCAAAGGTGGACCATGGAAACCAATTAATTCCAACTTATTGCTTTATTTCCGACGTTTCGTAATAATTTCTTTATTACATCTTCAGGGATCTGTTGAATAATGAATAAATTACTAAAAAAAAGTTACTGTAAAAACTTAAAATTTCATAAGAAAATTAAAATTCAATACATTACAGCTAAAAAAAAAAAAAAAAAACAGAATAAAAACACACACACCCACACACAAAAACCAAAGGCCGCTGACCAACCTTATGTTGAGAGAACAAATGACAGAATGCTTACAAAGACAGTTAACTTAGGTAAAGTTGAGTAGAGGAGGTTTGGGTATTTAACTGTGGGACTAGTTGTTTAATAAACAATGACTCAAGTATAGGCAATTCGTGAGGATTAGCTGTTTGGCCTATTATACTGAAATCACTTCTTTCGATGTAAGTTTTACAGATTTTGGAATGAGCTCTGATATTAGAATGTTCTGGGTTGGAGAGCCTACAACCAGTACGAAAGCTAGTTCCCCGATGGGAGTCGATTCTGACCCTCAGTAACCTCTTCGTGGATCCGACATATGTCCCTGAGTTACACTTAGGGCAAGTATACTTTTACACCACGTTAGAGGACAAAAAAGGGCTTAATCGATCCTTATGGTTAAAAAAAGAATCAATTGCCAAATGATTTTTAGGAATCAATTTTAAATTGATGGCACCATAGTGATTATTGATAATTTGTAAAAATTTTAATTTTCTTATGAAATTTTAATGTATTGAATTTTAATTTTCTTATAAAATTTTAAGTTTTTACAGTAACTTTTTTAGTAATTTATTCAATATTCAACAGATCCCTGAAAATGTAATAAAGAAATTATTACGAAACGTCGGAAATAAAGCAATATGTTGGAATTAATTGGTTTCCCTGGTCCACCCTCGCACTGATGTGTCTTGCTGGCCGTCGCCTAGCCCTATTTTTGATATATATATATATATATATATATATATATATTATATATATATATATATATATATATATATATATATCCAAATTGAAACAAGACCTACAGCCAGCTCATCAAACGGAAATGAATTATAGGAGTACATACATACACACACACACACACACACACACACACACACATATATATATATATATATATATATATATATATATATATATATATATGTGTGTGTATATATATAGATAGATAGATAGATAGATAGATAGATAGGTATGTGTCCAATTGGAAAGTAAAAGATAAATATCCCCTCCAAGACTAAAACTGTAGTCGTTTTCATCAAACTTCCAGTGTGCTACCCACCACTCGTTAGGATATTTGTAAATCATGGAGATTTTGTAAATCATGGAGAGAGACGAATTAAATTACGAGGCCGCTTTCCAGCTGTCACTGCCATGAAAATGAAGAGGAAGAAAACATCTCCGAATATGGGAGAGCTGTCTTTCGCATCTGCCTGGTTGTTATATATTGATCATAACCCATCCCGCACAATAATGTGAATACAAAACCGAGAGACGTAATGCATACTAATTGGTGTTTTGCGTATATCATGAAAAGCGCCTTCGAAGGGAGGTTGCAGCGATATAACTCATTCTGGTATCAGTGTTATTCAAATGCAGATGCTCTTGCTTTCATCGCGCGGATGATGTATCGAACGCAAGTCTTCATTTTGCAAGGTTGCTTGCATATCGCAGCCCCATATGCAAATCGTGGTATGAAATTTATAGACGCAGAGGCCAGGCGAATGAAGTTTTTAATGAGAGATTAGCTCAGCGGAAATGAGAACTTATGGCTGTATTAATAGCGTTTTTTAGCATCTTTTTTATATCCATTTTTGGTGTGCGGATAGGGAGGTGGGAGGTAGCAGGCCTGAGGATGAAATATCTACATTAATCTGCCCTATGTTACGAAGGGCCGGGTAATTTAATTATTCTGAAGACTTAAAGTTCCATTAAAGAAGAGTTTAATCTCGACGTTCCATAACCCTTGCAGACCTCTAACTGTAAAATAAAAGAGAGAGACAGAGATAGAGGAGGAGAGAAAACGTGCCTGGAATGAGAGTTACTCTGGGATTTGTTTAATGTGCTCATGAAATGGCCCTTCTTGATTAAGTTATGATTGCATCATTTTCGTGAATTACACAACCCAGGTAATGAAAAGCATTTTCCGTGCACCCTTAAACTTACCTAATCTTTCTTTGAATGCGCTCTGAAGGAAAACTCAATAAGCAAAGTAATTCTGCATCATGACAAAAAGGATTAATGCCTAGCAGCTTGTCGTCTTCATCTCGAAACCATACTTACTTTTGAAGTACAGTGCTGTTTTTTTTTTTCTTTTGTGTAGACACATAAGTTAATACAAGTCCGTTCTAATTATGTTCTAATTATGCTTTATGACATATATATTTAAACAGAAGTAATATAACTGGTCTTTAGATCAGTGATTATTTAAATATAAGATATAGTTATTGGTAAGAACTGCAGTTGAAAGTGTGATAGAAGAGAATATGATATTTTGGACCAAGTAAGCCATTCAGCCCCATAACAGAACATCAAGAAAGGATAGTTTGAGGGAGAATCGTATGATCTGTTTTAAATGGTAGCTTAATATACTGGTAAAAATATTAGATGTTAAAAGTAGATAGACAGTGAGTATAAACTCTACATTATATCAAAGATTGTTATTCACAACTCACTCAGAATCATAAGCTGAATAAACCTATTGTTCCTGAGGTCTGCTTGGTCGTCTCCGGTGATAACTGCTTCCAGGCCGCCGAACAAAAGGAGAAATTTTAACACACGAACTGTCTGAGAACCCGATTTCGCAACACCCGCAAGTAAGCCACGTCGAAAGTGCTCTTGCATGGGATGAGTACTTCTCTTTCTTCTCCTTTCTTCTCTTCCCAGCCAAAAGAGAATGATGAAGGACGACGATAAAGGGAATGGCCTCGAACAAAAAAAGGTTTTCTGGGCTCAGCTCGTGTCGCTGCGCGAAATATCCTTTAATCTATTATTTCTAGGGTGGTAGTGGTCTCACTCGCCTAGTGTTCATACGACACCCTCTTGGAGGGGGGTGAGCGAGTCAGTTATTTACTGACCTTTTTCTTTATTTTATTTATTCTCTGGTATGTGTTTAGTACATTTACCCTAGAAATAATAGATTAAAGGATATTTCGCTGGCGACACGAGCCAATCGCCCAGAAATAGATTTTTCCTTACGTCAAAAATCCCTTAATGCGGTGTCATCTCGTCCTTCTACAGAAGGAACGAGATGCTTGTCCAGATAGCAGCAGCAGCAGCAGCAGCAGCATCGCTGCGCTCTCCGGCTTAGACATTTTTTTTTCTCTCCGCCGGAGCTCCCAGGTGCCTTTTCCCATCTCTATATCAAGAAAGTCTTCAGCAAGCCTCAATCATCTTATAAAGGGTATAATTTGCAAGCAATACCGGTGATTATGCAGATGCTTGCAGATTATATGTTTTGATACCGAGTATATTACGCTGTTGAGATGAAAAAGGGTTTTTTTCTCGTTTTTGTTTTCCTGATTGGCTTAGGGAGATGTGTTGGGGCAGAGTGTGAGCAATGTTGTCCCTGAGGAATGCAACCAGGGGAGGAGTTAGTTATTTGAATTATTTTGCTCTTATTTATTTTCATTATACCTAATTATATCCAAGTTTCTTATATGTGATATATAGTGATGCTGGGTAACTATTTTCAGGAAATTAAACAACTTTATGTAAAACAGAGTTGATCGAAATTGTATATTCATATGTTATGTGGTGTTGTGTGGGATTAAATTGAGAAAATCAGAAAGAAAAATTACGAAAATGTCTGCAAGGAAATTGAATTTTTTTTATTATTATTATTTCTCTCTCTCTCTCTTCTCTCTCTCTCTCTCGTCCTCTCTTTATCTTCTTCTCTCTCTCTCCTCTCTTCTCCTCTCTGCTCCTCATCTCCTCTAAAATTGCATTCAAGATGTACAATACTTTCTTAGGTAAAAATAGATTCAAGATTTTTAGCTTTTTCTTTTCATTGACCTCTTTTGAGAGGATGAGTTACTCGTTGCCCCGTTGCAAATTCACCGTCTTAGTCGTCTGTTGAAAATCCTTTTTATAACTACACGATCTACACCTATTGATTACTGCCACAGGAAGAATTCAAACACACTAACTCTCTCGTATTGGTCATATGAGATGTATATGATACAACAATTGTTGTATTTACTAATCTTGTGCCAGGACTCCAATCTTGTTCATCTGTAAACAAAATGGATTAAGATATTACTGCACTTAATCTACAATTCTCAACACCTGAGCGTATAAGATAAAAGAATAATCTTAATTTTATTCATTGCCACCAGAAAAAACGACCTGTGAAACTGGCTCATTAAGGCATCAAAGAAAATTACGAGAGGAAATTAAAACTTCTTGGGGACTTTTACTGTGGCATAACTTTTTTACTTTTTTTTACTCGATACCGAGGTGCTCTTGCTAGAAGGCCATAATCCCCGACCAATTCTCTGTTGCAAATGCAAATTCCAAGATTGAGTAATAATATGACTTGTGTCCACTTCTTTGGATAATAGCTCATGGTCAGTGCCATTCAACAAAACTCGAAACGTATTTCCTTGTCATAGTGACTCTATTATGTTGTAGATTAATTTTCGCGAACGCTGTTAAAGACAAGGAAAGGAAAGTTATTGCCCTAAAAATATTACAATCTTATATAAATGCATTTTGTACCGAGGTCCTCTGTTGCATTGCAGTTGCGTTTTGAATACCATCGATAGCATTTGAGTGTCTTAAGTTAGTTCTCAGAGTTCTTGATAATACTGACAACATAACCATAAAATTACATTATATTACGTTCTTCAAATGAGTTAGCATGGTAACATAATACAGTACTTAACACTCAAAAATTGTCGACAGGCCTTACGCTGCTATTCTCATTAGTACATTCACCCCTTCTCATCTTTTTCCAATTATTCATAGTGGTTTATTGCTTAATCCTTATTTCCCTTCCATACATATCTTGATATTCTGAATTTCCAAGTGACCCCTGTGTTGCCCACTCTACCACTAATTCTGTTCGTCTTGCATGGGCTCTTTCACTATGAAAATCCGCCTTTTCAATTAATTTCTAAAAAAAAAAAAAAAAAAAAAAAAAAAAAAAAAAGCAAGGCATCTACAAATTTATGTATCTTTTTCTTTTGACCCCAAATGAATTTTTCAAACTCTTCCTCAAAATAAGAAGCGAAATCAGCTTTAAAAATTATTCTGTTGTACGGTTTTCATTTTTAACGCCGTTTTAATGTTTTAGCAAACTTTTGTGTCTTATTTAAAGCCTTATTTGTCAATCTAATCACCTCGCTGACTTTCCAGATTCGGGGCAGATATCCGTCACTGAAGTTTTTTTCTGATGTCACCTATTCTTGAAAGTCTGTGCGATTCGTTTTGTTGTATTCCATATTAACCTAGATTTCTCTCTCTCTCTCTCTCTCTCTCTCTCTCTCTCTCTCTCTCTCTCTCTCTCTCTCTCTCGGAGCGGTCGTAGTTAAACGGTACCGCGTTCGCCTCGCGAGCGAAATGTCCGAGTTCGATCCTTGGGCGAGAATAGAGCGATTTCGACAAGAGAGGTCATCAAATCTCTCTCCTCTCTCCTCTCTCTCTCTCTCTCTCTCTATATATATATATATATATATATATATATATATATATATATATATATATATATATATATATAGTGTGCTTAACGCACTTGAATGTTTCAGTGCGATCTGAGTATTCTCCAAGGTATAGGTAATGTAGTCCTATCTTTTCGAAACCTTCAACTAAATAATTATTGTCTACATTCTTCAAGAAAGTAACGACTATGGAAGAGGCCAAAACTAAACAAAAAACAATAAATATTAACATTAAAAAAAAGAAACTTCTTTTACGTAAAAACAAGTCGTATGTAAAGTAGTACCCAGTCAACCTGTCATATTTAGAAACAGGAAAATGTTACTTGAAAAAGGAGAAGTGGAGAAAATGTCAGAAATAAATTAGCTCGCTGGTGGAAGATAAGACAAAAAGACTTTAGAGTATAATAGGAGAAAGAGACCCATCAATGGAATTTGTGTTTCTCTTTTCTGTCTGGTATTTACACAGTTTCACACATATTTTCCACTTTATGTGTGAAATGTAATAAACACATTCACGCATGTTATATCCCCACTTTATGTGTGAAATGTTCTATCCACATATTTCCATATGAATTATTTTCCACTTTATATACGAAATGTTATGTACACATTTTCACACAAATTATTTTCCCACTTTATGTGTGAAATATTGTATATGCATTTCACACACAAATCATTTCTTCACTTTATGTGTGAAAATGTGTATATAACTGACAGAATATTGAAACACAAATTTCATTAACGTATCTTTTCCTCTTATTAGCAACTGAAATGTGACTATTCGCCGATTCCTATCATTTTGCAAGCTTTTGAGAGAGAGAGAGAGAGAGAGAGAGAGAGAGAGAGAGAGAGAGAGAGAGAGAGAGAGAATAAGAATTTAATTATAAGATCTACTGTTTGGAGAGAGAGAGAGAGAGAGAGAGAGAGAGAGAGAGAGAGAGAGAGAGAGAGAGATAAAAATAATAAGAATTTAATTATAAGATTTACTGTTTGTAGAGAGAGAGAGAGAGAGAGAGAGAGAGAGAGAGAGAGAGAGAGAGAATAAGAATTTAATTATAAGATCTACTGTTTGGAAGAGAGAGAGAGAGAGAGAGAGAGAGAGAGAGAGAGAGATAAAAATAATAAGAATTTAATTATAAGATTTACTGTTTGTAGAGAGAGAGAGAGAGAGAGAGAGAGAGAGAGAGAGAGAGAGAGAGAGAGAAAATTAAATGTGTGAACAATACAATTGGGTACTGTTATTCAGTGTATTCAGTGACCAGTTTAGTTCATTTATGGAAATCGTAGGAGGAAAGTAGTTGAATACAAAACGCTTAATGCCTTTGAACTTTGCTTACCCTGAGGTCAGTCGTCATAAAACTTGTATCACAGGAGTAAGTATAAATGGCTTACGCCTATTTTAGTTACATCTTGGTCGCTAATTGGCATTATCATGGTAAACATCCCACCTGTTCTTAGAGGAATAATTTTTCTTAGGTAAATCTTGAAGAGCTTTTTTATTTTCCCTAATGCTAAAATATTTATATGATTTTGAATGTTGAAAATGCTTCATTTGCCGTCCTTTAGAAATTAAAACGACTCATTAGATCGATAAAAGGTTGCATTTGCATAAACACTTCTGTATGTCATGATTTGTTTCGATAACTGGCAATCGATTATATCACCATCTTCTTGAATAGAACACTACTTAAATAACTCTTCTGTTTTTCTTAGTTTCCGTTCGGTAACATAGTCCAGCATTTTAGCGGCTTGTTGAATGGATTTTTAGTTTCTGTTTTCGAAGAATTCAATTCTTGCATCAGAAACGTAAAGAAAAATAGCAACCGGTATTCGCTCCCAAGTACTTCCTTGCTCAGATGCAAAACGCGCATGCGTGAATAATTTCTGTTTCAGTTTTCGAAAGCGTCACGTCTGCCTTTATAAAAACTGAACATGACAGTAACCTACATAGCAATTTGAGCCTTGCGCACAATCAGAACGCATTTATGTAGGTACTTGAAAGCACATGCACACGAAGTCACTCGGATATGCAGGAGGTCAAGTTTGAAGAAAAATAAAAGCCGTTCAAATAATCTTAATTCTCGTCGGGGATGCAAATCATTTTGAGAGATGAAAGAAGCCGCTCCGCAAATCTGCGATAGTGCTTGCAATTAAAATGCAGTATGCAAGTGCAATACTTGATTTATGGCCGTGTATGAGTAAATGGTTCTACAGAGGGAACATGGTTTTTCATTGATCATTCGCTAAGTAGCCTGGTCTTTTGTCATGGTCGTAAATTTGGGGAGTTTTTACGAAAAATTCTGGCGGTAAATACGCCTAGAAGAGGAATCTTTAGCAACATTTTTTAATTAAAAGCAGAAATTGTGGGGAGTATTTAATTGCTGAATGCTGGAAGAGTCCAAACTAATTCGTGGGATTTTAGAAAGCTAAAGTGTGGTTGGTTGGTGTGTGTGTGTGCCCTGTTGAAAGGTCAGCCGAAACAAGTTCATCTGGATTTTGAAGGTCAAGAGTGATGAATTAGATTATGATTCCCTTCTCGTGAACATATTCAGTGCTCCTTTTGAACCTTGAGCGCGTTTCATACTTTTCCCTTTCTGAAATGAATTTTAATATTCATTAGTTTCACGTTATGAGTTTTCCTTTTAAATTCAGTTTCCCATTTGGGATTTGAGTCACTTATATTCACTGTATTCCTTTTATGAAAAAAAAAATTATATTTAATATATTCATCTTGTAAAATGAAAATGTTTAATTCTTGTTGTATATTTTATGAAATGAATATTTTGATGCTTTATTATCCTTTAATGAATATTATGTCCCTTTTATGAAATTATTTTTTATTTTACTTTTCCTGTAGCGAAAAAGAATGTTTAATGTATTGCCTCTTATGTATGACGCAATTATTTTATATCATAATATATTTTTAATGACATGAATTATTATAGATACCTTTCCCATCATAACGTGAATTTCTATATTCATTCTATATATATATCCCACGATAAAATGAAGTTTAAATTCCAGATTTCCGTACTTGAAATACCCCCCACATGAAATTAGTCTTTAATTTCTCAAATTTCTCGTTATAAAATGAGTTTACGACCCTGTCTCTCTGTGAAATTAATTTTTTCATGTATATTTCATTTATGGAATGATTATATAAACTCAAAGTTGTTTATTTATAGTATGAATATTGATTTTATAAGTCTCCCTATATGATTTGAATCTTGGGATTCATACAATAATCTTTATTATGTGAATTGTTTAAACTCGTTATTTACCCTTATAAATTTTGTTTACCTGATGATGCTCCATTTATCGCATGAAGCTTCTTAGTTAAAACTTTTTAATGAGTTAAGAGTATCGATTTCTTTTTTTAAATTAAGTTTTTCTATTCCCTGACTGAAATCAGTTTTCTTAATTAATACTATTATGGATTTCTTTCATTATGTTCGCTTACTCGGGGAGTAAGCCTACAAACTACTTTGCTGTTGTTGTTGTTGTTGTTGTTGTTGTTGTTCTTGTTCTTGGAATAGGAAAGTTCTATGGTCTGAAGAAAGGTGTTTCGCGTTGAGGTAGAGATACAAGAATTTTAGGAGAGGATATTTATGGTTTATTCATTAGAATGAAGATGAAAAAAATAAATAATGTTCATGTTAAACAGTACAGAAAAATTATTTCTATTAAAATACATCGTTTTTATTTTAGTTTTCGTTGGTGAAACAAGGCTCTACGTATTTGACCGTAGTTTTCAGCACATTTTAATTTACGTTAAAAGTAGCTCCAGGTTTTCTGGATGTGATGACGCCATGTCTCCCCCGCCCCCCATTTTGGATCACCCAATTCATCAGTCTACTGGGTACCTAATTTACTGTAAGTTCAAGAAAGGCACAGCAGATATTTAAGAATGTGACAGCGGACAGCTTTGACAGTAATGAACAATATTTGCTTTGTTATAATAAATATCAATAGTGGAGACTCGTACTTTCAGAATTAGATATGAAAAGGATAAGCTAAACTAAAAACTAGAAGCGTTCAAAATCCTCCAAAAGCAAACCACTTAATTAAGTTCATGTGAAAATAAAGAAAAACTTTCAAATTTTAAGAAGTAACCGGGTTAACTAGACACAGATAGGAAAATCAGAACACCAGAGATGACAAACTATTTCTGGTGGGATTTTAATCGTGAAACAAAAAGAAAGCGCTATTTAAAAGCTTCGACGCATTTCTGAGATGTCGATTACCTAATTGATCATTATTGATTGATTATAACTACTAAAACTGGCGTCACAACACCCTCATTGATCAATAAAGGTTTCCCTCTTCATGTTTTAATCAAAAGAGGTTTCCCTTGTAATGTTTTAATTAGATCGTTGTTCTTCTAGTTTCAAACACAGCAGCGATATCCTGACACTCAGGTATTAATCAATGAAAGTAAACAAAGTAGTAATTGTATTTGACATCGGTAATACCAAAAGCAATATCTCGAGGAAAAATAATCTAATTCGGAACAGTGGCTATTAATTGCAAGAATCTAAGGCAAATTCGTCTTTTCTCTGTGTACATTATCTCTAGAGTAAAAAAAAAAAAAAAATTCACGCTCGGTTGCTTTGGACCGCAATTCGTAGGTAATAAAGATTTCAAAAGCTTATTCGGTACCATCTGAACAGGCAAGTATGGATAGACTCGAAAATCCCCACCCGCGCATGAAAGAATGACGAGGGTTAAGCGCCTTTGACTGCCATTACATCATTGGCCCGTATATGGCAAAGCTTATTATTGCCATGTGGAATGACCACTACGAAGAAAGGGCGGCAGGGACCGGTGGCCTGGGAACAATCCGATTATCTGTGCTTATTACACAAAACCCGACTCGCTTAATTAGCGGTGTTTTGTTCTAAGCGAAAGAAAGGCACAGTTTGTTACCTCTAATTGTGTCTTTTATTACTACTTAAATTGTCCGGAGGAGTAAAGAATGACCGTAAAAAGCGCTTCCATATACATAACGCTTACGCATTCGGGTTAACCGGTCGCCCGAAATGGAACGACGTAGATGAGGTTTATTATCGCTAATACATATCTCCCGAGGGCTGAGTCTTTTGGCCCTAATTTACACTCACGTGGAGAGAAAATTCAGTCGTCGTTTTATTCCTTTCAAAACGAGAAGTAACCCGAGTTATTCAAAAGTTGCAGTTTAAAAGCCATTTGGGAGTTTGAATTGACCTGCTCCTCTAATTGAAAGTACGCTGAGTGATTTATATCAGAGCTTCAGAGATATATTGAACGTAAAACGAAAGGGGGAAAAAAGGCCATTTTTCATGCCTGTGCTCATTGCTTTGTGGGCGGTTGTCAATTTCGCTGTGTAATCAGTCCACTTCATGGATGTATGATTTTTTGTTCTTATTATTTACTTCTAATTTTTAACATTCGTCGGTTAACTGAACATGGTAAGATAGTTGATTTAGGTAAGGTTCATTTGGTGCACTGCATTCCTGATTTTATGCTCATGCGAAGTGAAAGAATGAATATGAAGGGAGTTCTTCAATTATAGACTCGGTTAAGCCCATTCGAGAACCAAAAGTAAGTTTAAAGAGAACGGTGGAGAGTCGGACAAGGTCTCTGAAAGCGCACACATGCATCATACCCTCAGCAATCAGTAATAAATGTGAATTAATGTTACGTTGCTAATGATTCTTTTCGTCCTTAAGTGTGAATTTTGTTATCTTTAGTTAACTTTTACACCAAATCCCTTTTTGGCGCTAGCGCTCGGGCTTGGCACAAAAAAACATACATGTATCACTCCGGACCATAATCATTGTGACGCCAATGTACTTAAATTAATTAAGCAGTCCCCAGTAAGAAGATTCGCTTGGTATGTCGAGTACTCATCCCTGTAACATACTCGTATTCAATTTATTAAAAAAAAAAAAAAAAATATCCAGTCGTTACAGCGTATTTACGAATTCCTGTCACCAGGAATTTTTAACTTCTCTGAAAACTTAGTATTATCGTAGTTGCATTTGTTTATTTGTTTTCATTTAGATTCATTTAAGATTAATATTGCTCTCACTTTTTTTTTCATTTACTTACCTCTCTCTCTCTCTCTCTCTCTCTCTCTCTCTCTCTCTCTCTCTCTCTCTCTCTCTCAGTACAAAAACGAAAGCTTATTTTTCGAATGGCGATAGATTTTGATAGCAAATAAAGGAAAGCATCATGTTTCATTCATGACTCCTAACTCTGTTTTTTTTTTCTTTTAAGGAAGCTGCGCCATAAAAATTCAATTCCCAGTGGTGTTGTATATTTATGGCGAAATGACAGCGATAGCCATGGTGAAGGGACTGGCTAACTGCAAAAGGGGAGAGAGAGGAGGCCTGAGAATTCATTAGTCTGGAAGTGAAAGAGATGCCATCTCACTCGGAATGATTTACTGTGATGCAGAAGTCAGAGGCCTTCTGGACATATTAACTTCCTTTTCCGCTCCACACCAAGCTTTTTTTTTTTTTTTTTTATCTAAAGGGAGGACATGTTTCAGTCGTACTTCTGGATTAGCTCAAGTGCAAATGCCTTGAGATATTTTTGCCCTCGAGCGATGATGCGACTGAATATCTTGCGCATGTTGTATTTATTGTTTCTATTTTATAGGGTTTGTGCGTCTATCTGACTGCAGTTCGAATTGGACTGATGTATTTCTTGCTCGTGATCTTCATATATGTCAACAAATACAAAAGGATGTGTACATTTATCCCACAATATATAAGTCTTATTTATAACCAGGACCCTTACGTTGGTCACTGACATCAACGAGCAATACGGGCTTATCTTAAATTTCGAGACTTTCTCAAGGGGCTTGCGAAAGAATAAAGTAAACTCGAAGTTGCTTGAAGTTCAAAAGAAGGCAAACAAAGGGTAGTGGAGGTCACGGAAAACCGAATTACGCGCGATCAGTGCACAGGCGCATGGGCTTCGTCGAGTAGGAGGGGGGGGAGGGGGGAGTAGGCAAGTGAGTCCCTGGGGGTCTGTCCGGACAGCAAGTCCGATGGTTATCCAGTCGGGCGTGACGATTGGATATCTCGAGGGCTTACTAATCTGATCTTGCCTCTCAGATTTATACCCGATAAAAGAGCCAACGAGACGCAGATTGCAGGAGAGCAAGGGCCGTCCCCCTACAGGTGATGAGCTGGGCTAACTTTCTTGTACTCTTTTGTTCCTAAATATGAGTTATTTATAGTCTTGAGAAAATTTGCCGTGTATTTTTGTAATAAAAGGGCATTTTTATTTTTATCTCCATCATTCAGTGTTTATTTTTTTAAGCGAGAGGGGAAAATATTAGTTGATACAATTTATGCCTTATTTCCCAAGATGTCTTGGGTAAATCATCAAGTGATTTTAAGTCGGAACTATTACGGATATGCAAATACATCAGCTCTCGTAACCGAGCAATCGATAATGCCAGTTTTGCTCCTTGTGGCGTTGAGATCAATGCTAAACACATCGCCAAAAAGGGTATCATTTGTCCAATTATGCATCGATACCGCACAGACATGTGTAGCGTCCATCAGGGAAAGCACTTCCTCTTAACCACAGTTCCAAATAAAGATATAAAAACCAGATGCATCTCTACTTCAGCGCAAGAGGAGAAAATTCCTCGCACTAAACACATGTGTTTGTAAGTGAGCACTCAGCACAGCAATGTTATCTTGCCGTGATCTGTGAATTTAGACTCGGAAGGTCATGAGGCTATCGGATGGAGTATCTGTAGCAGGCGGCGTCTCTTGCCACCGCCCTTTGCAAAGCTCCCCGTTGAGCCTCTCAGGCTAAATTCAAGAGCTCTATCGGGGCCACTTAGAGCCTCCGATAATACTCTGGCGTCGGTACTTCATCACTACCCGGAATATGAATCAAAGCATTGTGCTCTGTAGACGAGCTTCTTTCTAGTGGCAGATGGGCCCTGTTTGTGTGTGGGTGTATGTATGCACACCTTAGAACATTTGTGTATGTTAGAGTGTGGAAGTGGCTCAAGTATCCGTGTATCCGGTTTTGAATTAGGCAATGCTTATGTATTAATAGAATTCGTACTCTTCCAGTAAGATTAACGTATATATATTTGAGAAGACCCTGCTCTTATACTTCCGTTTTTTTAAGTTTGCTTGTCACTACATTAAAGCCCGGAAACAAACTCAGTATACCCAAGTTTTGTCGATGCATGCTAAACTTCAAAAGTGAACGTTAACATATTTATGGAATAATAATTGCGGTTTTGAAAAATACTCATAGTAGCATGAGAGTTGACATGGAAAAATAATTCCACAGTTATGTACGTGCATATATGTTTAGATTAATCTTTACATATATGTGCACTTACATAACTGTGGATTTGTTTCTCCAATTACGGTATTGTCTGGGAATAAATTTAGTGTTAAAGGGAAGTGACTGTGGCAGTTAGCAAGAACAACATCCGGTGCAAAACTTGCAAAATTGGTAGGAAGAGAAAACGTGACAATTTTGAAGGATACATTAGCCTGTAGGATCCTTTTGATTCACCTGTCAAGTACTTACGTGAAGTAAGAGTCTATATGGAAAGAAACATAGCTTTTGGCGTGACCAATTGCAACCTATTTGCAATCTGTGTAGGTACTCGGAAATTTTTTTTATAAATCGTGTTCTAAACAATATCGGGCGCTACCATTTGGATAATGCTTGTTTTCATTGCAGTTTATATGGAAGTATATATTATCTGATATGAAATGGAGTACGCAGGTATCCTTGAATATCATATAGAGGTGATTTTAATACCAATGCATGACCATAAGAATAGTATGGAAACGTGGTTGTCTCAAGAGACCAAGTAACTAAAAGAGGTAAACAGAAACCTTAACAACCAACCAGAAATAAGGAAAACATAAAGCCATGCCAACATCATAGACACAGAGTAGCGTGATAAAAAGCTGAGAAAAACCCTTGCGAACGATGGTCCAAAATATACCAGTAAATTTTTCATTGTAGTAGCCATACTGGTTGTTATGAGGAAATGAGGCTATAATTTTGATTATTATAAACGATTGTATGCCCGCAAGGATTCAGTGATTTGCCAAATCTACGAACAGTAAGATATTATTTCGAGTGGCAGTGTAGATGGTAAACTCTTTAAAAGGAAAAAAAAATAACAACAGAAACAAGCCATCAACACAGAACAAAAAAGGTTTAGAAATTCTAGTGCGCTGTATAAAGAGGCAAAGATTTGCCATTTATTGGCCACTGAATTAGTGTGAAAATTATACCCTGGTAGAAGTGAGCTTAAGAGCCGAGTCAAATTAACATAGGCACATGAAGACTGATTCAATTAGAGACCAGTAAACAACACTGGGAGCTGAATTCTAGTGTTTAACGTTTTTGCCAAAGATATTGGTAAGGATTCACAGTCAACATTGCAGCATATCTGGCATTGTAGGCAGCCAATTAGGAGTAGTTCAAAGTGCTGTTTAAGCTCTGCCATGTCTTTCTTTTTTTATATTAAGGAAGAGGCTTTCAAACATTTGGCAAGGAGTTCATTATAACAGTGTTCATTATTAACTTGTTATAGGGTATCAGAAGACCTAACAAGTATACTTACATAATATTGAAGTATTGTGACCAATAATTGTGACAAATAATTGATCAAACATTCCAATTGATTTTTAAGCAAGTATGAGGGGAGTGTTTGATCACATTAGTAAAACAAAATAAAATTTTGCAGGCAAAACCATCTCCGTTCTTCAGACTATTGTTGATGAAAGTTGAACCATGTGATTACAGTTAATTTACACGGGGTCATTTGATCATAGCCGGTTCTTGAGAACATGAAACATTAATCATGATTTTTTGTGACTTTAACTAATAAATATGGCTTCCTTGGCCTAGAAGCATATGGTAATTATCGTCGCCACTGAGGCTTTATCAGGAACCTGTCTCCAACAAGCAATCTGTTATGCATCCCAGACACATTGTGATTGATGTTAGTCACGGGATTGGAAATGACGTACCATTATTTATTACAATAGAAGTTAAATGTATAGGCTACTAATTTTAGAATATTAATAGTTGAAAACTTGTTTGGAAAATTGATTGCAATAAAGAGATTTCATGTGTATTATTATAAACGTCAGTAGCACCTAAATGACTCAAACTTGCATTTTTTAAAACAATGTCAAGTGACTTGATTGCAAATTAGTTCTGTCATTTAAAGCAGAAACCTTATTGCACTTGACGTCGATAAGATATTCTTATCAGCCGCGTTTTCATATACTCAGTCGAAGAATATGATCCAGCTATTGTAAGTAAGGTAAATGAGACCTCTTTTTTTTTTTTTTTTTTTTTTTTCTTTGGTCGTCAGCTAGCAAAACGTTAACCACGACTTAACTATTTCCAGTCAGATCGGAAATAAAAACGACGAGTTGAGATTTATCGAAGTGAAAGTAAAACGCGGAGGACGATGTGTATCTGAGGACTCTCCCAATTAATTCCAATTCCGTAGGGCATCCCTCCCCGCGCAGAAAACCATGAGTGACGCTAATGGCGCGCCGTATGGACTGCGACGGGCGTTTACGAGTCTCGAAACAAAGGTGCTGAAGGTAACGGAAGGCGAGCGAGGGTGCCGCTGGAACTGCACCGTCACTTCGACTTCGCCCGAATAACGAGAGAACGAGCGCAGCGCAGCGCTGGTGAAATACCATTATATCATATAAGGGTGTTATGTTAGGCTTGCTCTCGGGCCGGGGTCGACGGTCGGCGGAAATCGAGGGACGGTGACTCTACGGAATTCACTTCTGAGGAACTTTTTTCTCTACTGATGACCAGGCAACAATAATTCTCGTAATGTTGTACATATGGGTCAGCTGATCTTGAAAACGTTGTACGTTTATTACATTTATAAAACGTTGCATTCTAAAGGATTATTGTAGTGTCTAGCTGTTGAAATGTTTGCGTCAGTAGTGAGAAAATACGGGTTGGAGTCCCACGCGAGAACAGAGTGGTATGCTCAGGTTACGTTAAATGTTGACTTCGGCACTGAATGATGTGCTTGATGGTTAGCCTATTGTCTTGGATCGTGGCAGTTATGAAGGAGGGTATGGACTAGCATCTTCATCCCAAAAGCTACCTGAGAATTGGGGAACTTGTGTGTTTTGATTTTTTTTCCATGTGTTCTTTCTCTGCATCTTTTCTCACTTCTGTGTGGGGTCGATGTTTCTGACAACTTTTTTCATTTGGATGTCTCTGGTCTGTTGAAGGCGAAATAACTTTAGAAAGGTTTGCTGCGGTTTTTTTTTTTTTTTTTTTTTTTTTTTTTTTTTTTTTTGAAGATAATAAACACGTTACAAAATACCAATGGTATTTTCCATATTAATGGTGTTACTCGCTTGTAGGAGTGGACAGACGCTCAGTGTTTGGGAGGATCTAATCTCACCTGCGGATAATTAACACTTGGGATATCTGTCAATGAAAGCAGGTGTGCTTAGCTCCCTTGTTTTCGGTTCTTGATGGCCTTTTCGCCATATTCGTCGGGGCTCTTCCATATGAGACCAAGATAACGCGGCTAACCCATGGGTCATCTGTTGTAAGAAAAAGAAAAAAAAAGTCTATCTTTCTCGCCTCTGCTTTTGTTGCCGAAAAATAGTTTCACACTTAAATCATTTTACATTTCTGTCTGTTGACTTACGATCATTTTCAATAATGATAGTGAAAATGCAACACCGAGAAAGTCCAAAGCTTCAGGGAGCAACATGCCCCTCCCCCCCCCAAAAAAAAAAAAAAAATAATGATAAGTGTATTAATAATTTTTTTTTCTTTTTACTAACAATGACGTATCACAACATATTCCTGTTTCCCTGTATCATATAGTTGGCTTGACTGTTCCTCTGTGCATATGTCTCCATTTTTTCTTCCTCCATTTCTGAGGCGTGGGGAGGTGAGAACATTGACTTTTTAATGCTCTTAGATTTTTTTCCTTGTGAAAATCATGATTCACTTGAACCTCAGACGTTTCCTGAGATATTGTCATGCTTAGGGTCTGCTATCGCTTAATGGTTCTTCTATTGTACTTAACAGCAAGTTACTGTGAGCTCCAGAAAAGCATGATGGTTTACCGTGAACACTTATTAAAACTGTGCAAACCCATTTTCATTAAATAGTAATTTGTACATTAAATAGCAATTTGTACATTCGCATCGTAAACTGATTCACATGACTCTATTTCGAAAATGATTCTTTGTAATCTGATTTTCTTAGATTTGTTCACTTTAGACTGATTTTCATAAATTTCACTGTAGACATATTTTATCTAGTAATTTGTTGTAGGCACCTTTCCTTAATTGATATGTTGTAGATTCAACCTTTTATATAGTTTACTATAGACTCCTTATCTTGATTGGCTCACCGTAGTTTCACTTCCTTAGTACACCGCTGACTCGTTCTCTAAATGGATTCACTGTAGAATTACATCTACTGTAGTGAGCGACTGCCTTTGCCCTCCTTCCTTACATGGTCTACTTAGGCGACTCTGAACACTCTGGAATCTCATATGGAGCCGCAAGAGATTGAATGGTTTAGAAATAGAAAACTTGGTTACCATTTTAGTTCTGAAGTTCAGATTTGATCTGTACTGTAATAAACAAACTCAATATTTTCATATGTCACATGTTATTGTTCTAAATATTTAGTGTTTAATTTATGAAATAGTGCACAGTATGTTCTAAAAGCATCCTTTCTTTTCTTCAGCCGGTGGGTTTGTCATATGCACATTATCGTGTGGAGATAATACTCGTTTGAGTGGTAAGTACCAGTAAAAAAAATCTTCATTTATTTTAACTGCCAACATTGAGCTTTTTCCTAGCACTGCGTTTTTGTCGGTTAGGAACGTACTGGTTTTCGTAGACAGTAATTTATGAATCGAATCGTAATGTACACTGGAGAAACTATTTAACTGGGTAATTCGTCGTTTTATCAATCCGAAATTCATTCCAGAGTGATGTATAATTTCTAATGTTTTTGCTACTTTCATCAATCTTATCATAACCAACTTCTCATCTGTATCATATTCTTTTTTTTCTACATTTCATTTTCCGAACATTCGTTGCGCTTTTTCATTTCTCACGTCATTAATATAATAATAATAATGTTTTTATTATTATATTATTATTTTTATTAATATTACTATTATTATAATTTATTCTCACCTATGCATTTTGAATTTATCTGCTGTTTCCATTGCTACTGTATACCTTTTGTTTCCCTATGATTTTATAATCAGTAATAAGTACACCAACTTCCTAGTTAACCATGATTTGGAAGTAGGAGAGGAAAACTGAGAATAAGGATGGGGAGATTAGCAAGCTGCTCATCTAGTGCAACTGACCTCCACCGTAATGGAAATGTGTTCTTTCCTTCAAAGGACAACGCATGAAAGAATAAAAGGAGTGAATGAAAGAACGGGGCAGAATTCAGAATTACGTGCGTTTTCTCAAACTGCTTTCATTAGTTGAGCATGAGCTTACAAGCTTTCGGAATAAGCCGATTTTATCTCGATGGGAATAGAGGTTCGCCTTTATTTCGACGCCGTCTAAAATGCGTGAGCTGTTCTATTTAAGGGAGGGATGCCTGCTACGTGTCCCCCATTCCGATACTGACAAAAATTACGAAGATAAAGACTGAGGATTCGTGTACTCGTGTTATTTTACTGACATCCAGGTGACGAGGAGCTTTCGTTAAATGCGACACTCTAGTCCCTACGTTTTCTTTCGAAGTCCTTGTAAATGTCACCTATAACTAAAATATTAGCGTTAATTGTATTCCAAAATATATATGAGCGTTGGCTGGGGGAGAAGTGCCACTTTATAGAAGCTTTGATTATTTCTTTAAGGATAGCATTTTAGAATATCTCTCATAATCTTTAGTAGTGATGCCTCTGGCGAACCCGCATTTTGAAAGACATTAATAGGGAATCATATGAATTAACTGTAGATCTGAGCTTACTCAAGATTTGTTGTTTCTGCGTTCATTAATACGTCTGGTAGAAGTGATGATAGTTCAGCCGAATAGCATGGCAAAAGTTATGCATTACTTTAATGGTGCCACTTGACGACAATAAGCAGAGCCAGACTGCAATATATATATATTATATATTATATATATATATATATATCTATATATATATATATATATATATATATATATAAATGGCACCTTACTCTTACTCGTCTAATGTAATTCTTAATGTTTTTACCTGCAGGTATAATCCATACATAATTACGATACAATCGCTGGTCACACGCGTAATCTTAATTCCTTATTTTACCCAAAAATATTTTACGTTTTTAATTACTAATTTAAGAAAATCAGTATATATACATTTACATTTGTGCATGTATTCATACATACAAGTATGTATGTATGACGGTCGTGAACTCTAGACGAGTAACGTAATTAAGAACTGAGAAGCACAAGAAAAAGCAGTGTAGATATTCTTCAGTGATTGTGAGGTATATATCAAGTTGTAATAGATAATTGAAATATCACATCGTAAATTACATTTTAATCGTTGGGCTGAGAAACAGGACCGCCGTTGTGGAAGAGACGAGATAATGATTCTGGCTAGCTGGACGACGTTATCCTCCAGTTTGATCTAATAAATGTGTGAAACACGAGACAAGAGCGGTCTAGGTCAGTCCCCCCTGAGTCAAGGTCCGTTTTCTTTTTCTACCAATTGGAAGGCGTGGCCTCCCTCCCCCCCGGCAGGGGCGTTCTGAGGAGAATGGAGGAGGCTTTGTCGTGTTCCACAGGAAAGACAAAAGCCGGTGAAAATGTTATTGTGTTGCTTTGTAAAGGTTTTGAGGACGAGAACAGAGGAGTCGGGAACTGGACAACCTGTAAGTAAGTCAACAAGGTAAACTCTGGCCTGAAAGGCATCAGTTAAAATCGAGATGGCCATCGAACCAACCAACTGGCCCTTTTGCTCTGGAGAATGGCCAAGTCTCCAGCATTATGAGCGCTTGGCCTCACACACACTCACAAGTTGAGGCTTTTCTTCAGATTTTAAATACTTCGTTTCATGGCGACGATATGATTTACAGGCTTAAAGGGCTTTCGACGACGTGTATGCAATAATGATCTCGGTTTCTTACTGAATAATATATTTCTTTTAGAAATCAGTTTTAGCCATAAAGATTTCATAACGTTATTTTTTACTTAGGATCGATTTTAAAACGCTTTTGGATTTTCGTACTTTTTAAAAATCTAGTCAAAATATAGATGTAGATGTTACAGCAATTGCATAGGACGGATCACTGGGATTTTTTGCTAGAAGCTGACTTCAAAACATATTTAACTGCAGTTATAAGGATAAAAATTTTGTGGGAAGTTTAATCTAGAATTGTAGTATAAAAAAAAGGCCATTACTACGAATATTATAAACGAAAATAATCTCATTCAATTTTTTGTTAGAATTTCAATTTGAATTATAATGCATAAACATTACTGACATTATTTACAGTTGATCAAAGATGTTGTCTTTCCGTACAGACCAAATATAGCTGGGCCGAATTGATGCGTTTGTTTTACTTCGTTCATATATTTATTTATTTATTTTTGTATTTATTCCTTAAATAAGTTTTCAGTCAAGGCTTATCAAGGTCTCAATTTCAGGATACATGAATCATTCATGTGAGAGGATTGGAGGAGGCATGATGTGCCTTAACTCTTTGTGTAAATCCTTAACTCTTGTGTAAATAGGAACGTTGGGTCGTAAGTAAAATCTCATTCTGAAAGGGGACATTTTCTTTTTCCTTGTGTATGCGCGTGTGATTTCCCTCTTACGAAAAACGTAACCCTCATCAGCTTTTAAACCTACACACACGACGCGGGAGTTTTTTTGGTGTGATGCGACATTCCGGTCCAGCCATGATTTTTCCGCATTTATCGTCGAGATGATCAGGTAAAGCTGATGGTAACATCATGCTAACAAGTCACGATACAGGAGTAGGTTATGAAAGGAATGTTTCGCTTTTTTTTTCAGTCGTGTACAAAAGACATCGTAGTGTTATAGAGTTTTTCCATTTTTAAGGAGTAACATGAAATTAGTCGCTTGATTTTTCTGTTCGCGTCTCTTCCTTTAACAAATATGAAGAAATATATTTTCACCGTTGCAGTACCTTGCGACATGCTTCAGTTGTATAGGCAACCACATGCACTTGCAAATTTACATATATTTTCCAATATTTCGGCACGGATAGCTTATAAATATCGAATTCAGTGTTCTCTGGAAATAATTTACCGGGATATGTGTATACACATACACATGTGTGTGTAAATACGTGCTTATATATGTATGTATTATGTATATGTGCGTGGGTGTTGGTGTGTTGCAAAATATTTCTTATTTAAGCGTGAAACCAGGTGGTACTATTCGTTGTCGTAGCAGATGCAGCGTTAATGTTGGAATCTTTTCAACGAGTTAATTTTCAGTTGTGGGGTGCTAGAGGGGAATACTATGTCACCTCTGCTTTCTGCCCTTTTCATGGATTTTACAGTAAAAGAATGGATAGAGATGGGAGATATTTAGATTGGAGAAACAATAGTCACTTGGCAGACTAGGAATACTCAAATGATGCTGGTTTAGTTAGCATACACCAGGTTTAAAGGTTTGTTCAATGAAATGCATCGTATACCTAAAGAAACGAGATTAAAAATAAATCTAAGAAAGCAGAAATAACGAGGACGGTGAGTCCACAAAAGGACGAAATTACTTTTGATGGAGACCGGGATAATAAGGTCTTTCATATATTAGGGGTTAATGATATATGAGTACAGGATCTCTTGAGGTGGAACTTAGTGAAAGTCTGAACCGGACGCATCAATCAGTAGCAGTGAACTTATGATTTAAATATTGATTAGACGGAATTGCATATGAAAATTGATTTTACATTAGTGTAGTACAATCTGTTGCTATACGGTCATGAATAATTGTAAGAAAATGAGACTATATCTAAAGGATTATGTGGATTTGAGAAAAAGTTATAAGAAAAATAACAGGAGTCAGATGGCAGGATAATTAGGAATGCTAACATCAGGAACGTTACAGAATTACTTATGTAAGTGGGATAATGATGAACGAAAGTTATAGATAGCTTGGACATGTCCTTCACACCATTCCGGGGAGTATAGCGAGTAATAGTGTCTCCTTGGTGATGGGGTCACTAGGAGACTTTAAAAATCCATACCGACTTTAAAGAGAATCATGGCTGGATATGAGTGGAGGCTTGTGGAAGTGAAACCGCATAAAATAAATGCGTGGCAGAATTTCACCGAGACATTTAGCATTGATGGTTTATATATGTGTGTGTATATATATATATATATATATATATCTATATATATATATATATATATATGTCTTTATGTAGATACATACACATGCATATATAAATATATATATAGGTGTTTCTATATCGTTGATGTTTAATAAGTCCAATAAGTCACAAATTAAGCTATTATATATCTGATATCAGAATTTATAAAACTGTTTGATAATACTAAGCAAAGGATAACACTCGGCCTAAAAACAACGGAACCTTGACCTTAGAAAATAGCGAAAAACTTTTTATGATAATTTTGATTGAATTGTGGATAGGTGCAATAACCAAAAATAAAGTGAGGTGAGAAGAAACATGGACAAAAAATAAATAAATATAAAATCATGACCCATTTTCCTGTCCCATTCAAAGTCCCTTTCACTTGAAAAGTATTTAGTCTGGGAACAATGACTGGCCTTTCAGAACACCACTTTCCATGTAGGGAAATAGCTGCTTCTCGTAAACACCGGCCTTGCCTTGTAGGCAATAACAAAAGCCAGAGAGCGGCCGGTACCCTAACACGATATGGGGAAATACAAAACGGATGTAAACAAGGCCTGATTCCTAATTCCTCCTTTGCTCAAAGCTCAGGCCGTGACTTTCTTCTTGACGGTTTTTTGGGGGTGAAGTAATTCAAGCATGAGTAGGGTCTGCACGAGCCGGTCCTTGGGAAGTAAGTGCGTCATATAACTTCCACCACTTCGGTCATCTCTCTTTCCCTCTCTTGTAAGGCTGTGGAAAAATATACTCAAAGCGGCTTGTTCGACTTCTTAGACTGGGAAGGAGAAAACATTAAAATCCTGATGCAAATGATGAACAGAATTAAGATTCGGAAACGGGCGAAGAAAGAAATTATTAAGATTTCAGCTGCTCCGTCTTTCCGAATTGAAAAAACAAAATGGGGATGAATAAGATGAACATTCAGTCTCCACGGTACAGTCCACCATCATAACGTACACAAGTTTCAGTTTTTTTTTTTTTTATGAAGGTGTAAATCAGTGGTTTATGGTATTTCGCGTCCATATTCGTTAGGGCCTAGGGAGAGTGATGTCTGTTTCGTTCTTGGAAAGTCACTAGGTTTTTGTCTTACGGTAACGTTGCTGTATGGTGTTGAGTTAGACACTTCATGACCTTATCGCAGAATTGAAAATTATTGATCTTTGGTAAACTCTCTCTTAATCTTTTCCGTTGCTTTGTTTTAATTTCATTCTTATTGTTGGTATTATAGTTATTTTAGTTATTGTTTTTGTTTTTTAATCATGCCATGAACATTCATTATTAATAATACAAGTTTTATCGTCGTAGTTCCAAGCATTTTGCTGTAAAAAATATTGTTGTTGGTGTTAGTATGTTGTGGTATTATTGACAATCCTCGTAACAATATACTGGGACTGAAGAATCATCTCTAATGTGAAACACTTCAAATAGATCGGGCACAGTGTTATCTTTAGTGGTCATTCATCAGTCACTCCAGAGATTTTCCGCTCCTTGAATATAGTAATTTGATATCAAAATTCGTGGTATAATCCTTCGTAAAATTGGTTTATGTTTATTATATGAATAAAGTGAAGAAATGACAATTTTTGAAGTCTCTATCAAAAGACGATATATATATATATATATATATATATATATATATATATATATATATATATATATATATATATATATCGTCTATTGATAGAGTGATAAAAAATTGCAATATATATATATATATATATATATATATATATATATATATATATATATATATATATATAATAAACCAGCTTTGAAGCGATAACACTGGCGAAGGAAAACCGACACATAAGGTACGACGGTATGTAGAGATTCTTGGAAAAGAAATGTATAAGGTATACGGATGATATATGCGTGTGTGTATAATTTGAATATATATGTATATGTATAAATATATATATATATATATATATATATATATATATATATATATATATATATTCATAGAGAGAGAGAGAGAGAGAGAGAGAGAGAGAGCAGTCATGTTAAATCATCCGTATACCCTTTCTTTTGCCGGCATCTCTATATACCATCGCACCTTATGTGTAAGTTTTCCTTCCCCAGCGTTATCTATACAAAGCTGGTTGATATCAGTGTTACCAACTGCCTCCAGCAGCCAAGGTTCATCACACCCATCCGTTGGATCTCCTTAAATTGATAAGAGGATCGCCAGCCTTGAGTCAGAATACTCTGCTCCCGATGGTTCAGTTCCTATCTCACCTAGGGTTATTTCTTTATTGAAGCTCGTTACGCAATGATCTTGAGGTGTTACTTGAATAAACTGGGTGATATTTGAGTGTGGATGTTGTGACTACTTATTCATATGAATAAGGCCATTAGGAAAGTAAATCCACAGTAGTATGCCGGTTTGGTTTGGTTTTTGTTGTTTAAAATACATACTTTAAATATATATTTTAAATAAAAGCAAAATCAAACAGGCATACTCCTGTGGATGTTCTTTCCCATTTTATTGACTAATGTGATTATGAGTTTTCTTTGAATAAGGCATTGTTGTTGTTACATCTTTCAGTATTGTTTCATTTCAGTAGCTGTTAATTCTTTGTGTAGTTTTAGGCTCCGTCTATTCTACTGTAGCATGTTTAGTAAAAGGAAAATATGAAGAGGAAAAGAAACTTAGGGAAAAGAACATACTCATATATCTCCGTGCAAAACTTTTGCAAATGAAGTTTGAACAAATTTTAACAGAAAACATTTATCAACATCCTCCTAAGGGCGATAATTGTTCTGAATAGAAAAACGTCATCAGGACAAAAAAAAAAAAAAAAAAATAGGATGGCCATATTTTAATTACAAAACTGTTTATGGATCACCCGGATTTTCAATCAAAGTCTCTCATGTCCTGAATAAAAATATTTCCCTATTGCATGATGTCAAAACAATTCAGAGCTTTCTCCCACGTGAGAAATACCGCTTAATACATTACAATCGTCTCAGATTTTTATCACAGGCGTTACTTAATTTGCCTTTTCACACATTCATTTGCACTTGTTAGCCATTTGCTTCCCCCGTGATAACTCCCATACATCTACACGATCTGTCGATTCGCCGACTTTACAGAGTCACGAGAACGAAATAAATTGTTACGAACCGCGATAAATCAAAGGCAAGAAGTAGACGCTGATCTGATAAGAAGGGAACCCTTTGTCATTGGTTAATGTTCTGCTTCAGGCGCGCTCGGTATAGAAAACGCCTCTCTCTCTCTCTCTCTCTCTCTCTCTCTCTCTCTCTCTCTCTCTCTCTCTCTCTCTCTCTCTCTCTCTCTCTCTCTGTTAAATAAGGTCTATTTATTTATAGTAAGATGATACGTGATGCCGCATGCAAGTAATGAGAGAGAAATGATCGGAATATAGTATCGCTTTCATATGCATGCAGGTGACTATTATTGGGATCTTCATATTATTTTCATATTTTACTCTCTTACATTTGTCCCTCATAAGGCTATAGCAGGTTAATTATCGTATATTTCTCTTTAAAAAAATTGTAAGCTCCCCAAAATCATTATCTCCTACTAAGAGCATCGCTTATCATTAGTTCAAAGTTCTGATGTTCATAACAAGGGATAACGCTGAGTTCAAACTCCTTGAAATCAAAAGGAAAAAACTTGATATCAAAGAAAAAAAAGCTGTTTGCTGTCGTACACGAGTCACTAAAGGTAATAACTACTATAAGTGCTTCAAAATTCTTGATCATTTTAATGGATTGTGTGCAATCGCCTTCTATCACAAGGCGATCAAACCGGGCATTACGCCAGATATATTTTCGTGATGAAGATATCAGCCGCTTTCTCCTGTGATGGTCTGTGAGCTCCCTAATGAAGCTTCTAAAATCATCGCATTAAACGTTGATGGTTCATTCCGAGACCCATTTGATATGGTCTTCGATCCTTTTAATCTAAAGCTAAGAGAGATTTATGACTCGTGAGGAGATGGCGAGGTTGCATGGCGAGTGCTGGATTCCATTAGCAGAAGCTGATGACGAATGACACAATCATCTTGGGTAAATAAAAACGGCAGCAACTGAAATAACAAATCAGGAAGACGAAGCTGAGGACCTCTCCCGCCGGGGAAGACCTTTTTATCGCGGCCCACCAGGAGGTCGAACGAAAAGCAAAAAGGGGCTTTAGAACCGCAAGGACGTCCCACTATCTCCTGGACGCAAAATCCTTCTCCAAATGGACAAGACAAATATTGGATCCTTCGAGCAAACCACTGATATAAATCTCCCTCGACTCCTGGTGCATGAAAACATCTTCCATTCCGGAAGGTATTAAAAGCGTCCCTGAAGTATCTTTTTCGGAGAAGGGCCCCCTAAGAGATGTAAACCATAAAAGCCACTCGATCCAATGGAATGGAATCGCCTTGTCCGTTGTAGAGGCCCCTCGCTCTATTTGGGTGATTATAGTTCTTCTTATATGGAGGTATTAATGGTCATCTGATGATTAATGTTTTAAGCGCACAATCGTAAATTTATGTTGTAGGGTCATCGTGCAGTGTTCTTGTAAGTGTTCTGCCCTTGTTTCCTCCTATTTCCTCTCTGTGGAGCATATGAGCTTTCAAGTTGCTGCTTCGTGAGTTAGTTTAAGAGGTTAAGAAAACTTGTAGCTTGTGAATTAACAGAGAAATATTTGAATGTTAACTACTGTAGATGCGGAAATGGTACGGCTACAACTCTATCTCGTGGGACCTTGATTGTCCGGCAAAGTAAGTTGCTTGGATGCATCCTTAATCGTAGAGGAGCACTTGGTTGCATTGGGGAGAATATTAATTATGTGTTTTAAAATGAATGTGAATGCGTTATGTAATATATTACTTTGATGAAAGACAATATTATGGTAATAATAGTTAATTAGAAAGTATAGTTTTTGGATGATCATAGCACTCGTTTCTATTCGAAAACCTGGGAGTGTTATAGTCCTTTACAACTTTTATATTAATGTTCTTTATTTCTTGTTATAAATTTTTTCCTACATCAGCACAGGTTTTGATTCTCATTTGTTCTCCCACCGGGCCCAGTTAAAAGTTAAGTATATCTTAGTTTTACCAGACCACTGAGCTGATTAACAGCTCTCCTAGGGCTGGCCCGAGGGATTGGATATTTTTACGTGGCTAGGAACCAATTGGTCACCTAGCAACGGGACCTACAGCTTACTGTGGGATCCGAACCACATTACATCGAGAAATTAATTTCTATCACCAGAAATAAATTCATCTAATTCCGCGTTGGCTGAGCCGACCGGGCCCAGAGAGTTAAAATATTTGCTAAGATGCGATGGCCGAGTTATCAGTTCGTCTGTTCCGAAAAAGGTGAGCTAAACCTAGACTTTACACAAAAGTCTAACCAACTCTGTAGCGCCTCAGTGACGTGGTCGGTATGGTGTTGGCGTGTCACCACGGTGGCCACGAGATCGATTCTCGGGCATTCCCTTGAGGAGTGAGAGATGTGTACTTCTGGTGACAGAAGTTCACTCTCGACGTGGTTCGGAAGTCACGTAAAGCCGTTGGTCCCGTTGCTGAATAACCACTGGTTCCATGCAACGTAAAAACACCATACAAACAAACAAACAAAAAACACTGTAGCATATTTAGTTAATATCGAGGCTATTGAACAACATTGTTAATTGTTAGTATATCTCTTCTATGATGGCGGATCGCATATTCTTATTCTTTCATAAGATGATATTTAGTTAATATCGAGGCTATTGAACAACATTGTTAATTGTTAGTATATCTCTTCTATGATGGTGGATCGCATATTCTTATTCTTTCATAAGATGATGATGTCAATCAAGGGTAAACATTGGGTAAGGATATCTTGCAATGTGATAATGTTTAAGAACACGTTAACGTCAAATTCGAATTTATTATCTCTTGAAAAGGCTATTATTTTATAAGTCCTAATGGATAGTATTCATACTTAATTGCGGAGTTACAGATGAGACAGTCGCAACTTTATCTGCCCTGGTGGAGTTTACAAATAGCCCCCGACAATTATACAGTCCTATCTAATTTTTTTTTTTTTTTTTTTTTTTTTTTTTTTTTTTTTTTTTTTTTTTTTCCCTAAGACAAGCAGTCACTGCAGAATGCGGTGCTCACTGTGAAGAGAAAATCAGTAGAACCAGCGGAGTGGAAGTAGTATTAAACAAACAAAAAAGGTCAGTGAGCGGCTCGATCGTGTTAATCCGGCCCATTTTGCTTCAATTGACATGCAGAGCTGCTGTTACTTTAGCGGGTGTTAAGGAGAGCGGACACGCAATGGCTCGTTATTTATGACTTCCAATAGGCCCTGTATCTGTATATCGAAATAGCTGGCTACCTCACTAGTAACTGTGATATAATGGGCCGACGATGCTAGATACCTCGGGTGCCTACAAGTACGACGAAGACCTAGTACCGTAATATCTCATGACAGTCCGTTATTCATGTCCTCGGCTGATGCCCCTCAAAATGGGGAGAAAGTAGAGCGGAAAGGAAAGAGTTTTATTAGAACGGATGTGGTCTGTCTTGGTTAAGTATATCTTAGTAGTACCAGACCACTGGACTGATTAACAGTTCTCCTAGGGCTGGCCCGAAGGATTAGATATTTTTTACGTGGCTAGGAACCATTGGTTACTTAGCAACGGGGACCTACAGCTTATTGTGGTATCCGAACCACATCGAGAAATGAATTTCTATCCCCAGAAATAAATTCCTCTGGTTCTGCGTTGGACCCGGATATCGGTAGTCGAGCACTCAACCGACTCGTCCAACGAGGAACTCATCTTGACTGGGACTCACGTACGTTGCCGATACGGCAACACCTCTGATCACTCATTACAAATTGGGGGTCTAATCGGACGCAAGGAAACTCAGTAAATTGGGAAACAAGGGATTGCGTTCGAGACTTGTGAACGGATGGGAAAAGTTATCTCCTATTCCTCGTTATTTTGCATTATGGTCCCTTCCTGTTTCCCTTTTTTGTGTGTATGCCTATATTGATTGTTTATATTCTATATGCGGATAAAGTTGTGTTTGTGTTAGTCAAATCCATTCTTGTATCAATGACATCGTCTAAAGGAAAGTATATAAGATAACAGTGTCAAGGACCAGTGCTGAAAAAAAAATCTAAAAGAAATATCATATAAGTGGGATTTCTTTGATTATATTTTCCATTAATAAAGCGGTTAAATTAATTGATAAATATGAGCTTCAGTGTAAATAGCTGTTGACATGATTATTAGTCTGTGCCTTTTAAGCAGACCTAAATGCATAACTTTAAATAATTTCTCATTTTTATAAAGATGTGCTTTGCACTTTTGCTGCGATGATAATATGGCGTCGTGCTTACTGGTACTTACATATGAAATGTTTATTTATTTTTTAATTTATTGTTGTTGTTGTTGTTGTTGTGACTCCAAACACCTCTACTAAGCACGTACTACTTACAATGAATCAAAGAATAATTTGAATACGAAACTAGTGCACACTGTATTATTATCTTTGCGATACCTTGGGTACACGTCAGAGAGCTCCCTTGATAAAGATCAACTCACCTTGAATGATTATTAGGACATTCGAGCCATTACAAACTCACACCGAAGTTACAATTAAAGAATAATTGATAGAAAAAAAAAAGGAAAGAGAACAAAAGGGATCAGTTTAAAAAAATGGTTCCAGCTGTTCGGACAAGAGAGAGAAACCATCTGGAAGCACAGCCAGTATTTATGAAGGCCCTAAGGACCTTTTAAATGACTACAGCGATGGCTTGGGCGTCGATCGGAGCATCAAAGAGCTTCAGAGCAGTCCGAGTGCTTTATAGCCATAGATACACGCTGGAGATTTGAAAGCGGTAGTCAGTCTTGTGGGATGGACTCGTCCTTGCGGGTTAATGGACGAAGGAAGTTCCATTAAATCCAAGCATGCTTTTGTCTCTCTGGACGCTGTGATGTTTCAAGTTCACAGTGACTGAAGATTGTTTGCGTTCCAGGAGACAACTACAGTTAGTAACTCGATCTTTGTTTTGTAAAGCAAGGTGGTGCGGGCTGCAAGCGTAAGACGATCATTAATTTAATGGGAAATATTGGGATTTTCCGAATGGCAACGAAATTGTATGTGGCGCATTGAAAGGTGATCGTGATGATTTCGATGCTTTATTATTTTTACATGACCAACAGCATCTGTAAAACTGGACGTTTTCCTTTGATAATACCATAAGCAAAATTCAAAGTCGAAGAAGGCGGGAGTGTAAAAAGAAACAAACAGAAAAATACCATCCAGTCCTCACCTGAGAGGATTCATGCAAATCGTAACAGCATCTTGCTATATTGCTTCATTATTTTCTCGTCCAAGGCCCGTGCAAGTTCCGATATCAGAGTCCAGCATCTAGAAATATCATTTAAAGAAGACTATACATTACTTAAGCCTCTTTAGGTCTTGGAAGCCAATTTTCTCTTCACGCTCCAGTGGTTAAATGGGTTTCCGGTATTAGTTTTCGCTTTTTATATTCTTTTTTTATTTGCTCATTATTCCCTTCAGATATTGTGATTTATGATGAATATATATCGGTCATAATGCCGGCAAACATTTTTTCAATCTTCATACTGTGATAGTTATTTTTCGTGTCCTTTGAAAACTCGCTGTTCAAACTATATTCTTTTTGGCTAGTCCATAACGCTGCTTACATATTGTGGATATTAATGATGATAGATAAACTCATTTTATGGTACCGATTAAAATCATGACAGGTTTCATCGAATTCCTGGCGTGAGTGATCGTTGATGATGTGATGCCAGATAACCACAAAGTAAATTAGTTCAATCAAGTAAATAAAATCGGGAGAATTTATTTCGATTCAAGTAAGACGGTTATTTAGTTTAGAATTATATTATGAAATATTAAATTGGCTTACATTGAATAAAGATTGACAGAAAATGCAATGACACCAGAGAGAAGTTTAATAAGATTGCATGCGAACAATTTGTTTGGGGAAATCACTGTATTGTTTTTAGTCATTATGAGAAAGAAGGCTGAATGCGCTTGTCAAAAAATCATTTTTTGCTCAAGAATATTCTGGTAGATGAATTTCCTTCCCCTGTCTCTGAGAACACAACAGACGACAGAAACGTCCCAAAAATGAGATGTTATCTCGTGCATTTCGAAGCGCTTCCCTCCTGCATTCATTTTCAGCTCTGAGCGCTCACCGCCTCCGGGAGAAACTTGATGTCCTTAGTATAATATTCCTCTTCATTACGCGAGGCAATTGAGCAAAATGCAGATTGCTGCCGGGAGATTACAAAAAATAGCATAACTGCTCTGGGAGGCTCGTAATTAACAATAACTGCATTTCCACACTCGGAGCAGAGTGAAGATCCCGTCTATGATCGTCTTCACCAAGAGCTACTGGATAACCGCCGAGGCCATAAAAAAACGTAAACGTTACTTTTTTATATTGCATATATCAGGCAAGCGGCTACCACTGCCGGCAGAACGGTAGCAATCATGACCAGTTGCAGCCTTGATAACATATAATCAGGGCAGCTATATAGAACAGCAACCTGCCACACACACCTGTTTTGCGAGGGGCTCCTCCGTGGCGGAGGCTCCGGGAACAGGAGACGCTGAACAGAAGACAAAAAGAATTTAGGCGGAACGAGATGTAAAATGGCAGAGGCGTGGTAGTAGTACATGAGTTTATATATATAAATATATATATATAAATATATAATATATATATATATATATATATATATATACGATGGGTAGAGTATATATATATATAGATAGATAGATAGATAGGATAGATAGATATATAAATATACATATATATATATATATATAGATATCTATCTATCTATCTATCTATCTATCTATCTATATATATATATGTGTGTATATATATATATTTATATCCACTGCGGTCCCAAGGCCAGCATACATTGGGATAAGGAGCTGTGTAACCTTGTAGAGGTGCAGTGGCTTAAACCTACCATAAGACTGCTTGGGGGTTATGTTGGAACCTCTGTGACCTTTTAGGAAGCAATAGGCTTATGGATGGTACAAATTAACAGCTCTGAGGGCTCACGACAGGCCTAGCAAGCCGGTGAGCTGCTATAAATTGCTCATGAACCGCACGACTTACTTCAGGACAGACCCATTGATCAAAGGATGCCCGGGCACATCCTGACTCGGAATGTTATTGGACATGGACAGGGAAATAAATCTTTGAGATTAGGAACAATTAATCTAAGTACTTTGAGAGGTAAGGAGGAGGAGGTAATCATGATGATGGAGGAAAGAAAAATAGACATTTTGGGGCTGTGTGAAACCCGTTTACCAGGAGAAGGAACAAAATTATTGCATAACAATTACCAATTATTTTACAAAGGTGGAAGAACCGCACGACACGGAGTAGGTTTTATTGTGAGTGAAGAGCTAGCTGGAAAAATTAGTCATCTAGAATTCAAATGTGATAGGATTATTAGCATTTCCTTAAAGTTAGGAACATTTCAAGCCAGCATAATTCAGGTGTATGCACCACAGCAGGGCCGCCCTCAAGAAGAAAAGGAAGAATTCTACAGACATCTACAAGAAGTAAAAGATTCTGTCCCATATGTAGAGAATACATTAATAATTGGAGATATGAATGGACATATTGGGCAAGACAGGACAGGCGTAGAGAGCATATTAGGACCATTTAGCATTGGAGACAGAAATAGAGAAGGAGAAAACATAATTGATTTTTGCATACTAATCCAGATGTCCATTATGAACTCTTTCTATAATCATAGAGACAGCCACAAGTGGACGTGGTACCGATGGAACTCGGCTTTAGGAGCATATACTGAAAAATCAATGATTGATATGGCAATAACAAATAACAAAAATATGGTCAGAGATGTAAAAAGCATCCCCTCTGTGTCATTCGATTCAGATCACAGGCTTCTCTTAATTAAATTAAAGATGACAAAACCCAAACCAATTAAAAGCCAAGTGAGAGAAAGATTTATTTTAGAGAATATGAGAGAAGAGGAGTGCTTAGTTAGATATCAAAACGAAATAAGTAGAGCTAAACAAATGCAACAGGATAGCAATGACCCAAATGAAAAATGGAGACACTTTAGAATGGCTGTAGTGGGTGCTGCTAATAATACAGTGCAAAAGAAAAGAGTTCGAGGTAGGAGGAAAAAACAAACTGCTTGGTGGACCCCCACACTAAAGGCCGCTGTTGCAAACAAAATGAAACTCTTCAGAAAATGGATGAAAACTTTGAATTTGGAAGATCACAATAACTATAAAGAAGCGTCGAGAGAAACGGAAAGAATAAAAGCTCAAACAAAAAGAGAAACATGGGAAAGAATAGGAGAAGATCTGGGAAATGATCTCCAAGGTACCAGAAAACTCATATATAGCACTGCCAAAAACTATAGAAAGGGAAGCCAACCACTCTTATGTAATCAAAGACCCTATGGATTGGGACAATTTTAACCGAACCCCGAGAAATTGAATTAGGATGGAAACATCACTTCGAAACACTACTAAACAACGGAAACAATGACCTTGAAGAGCATGTAGAATTTGATGTGGTTGGGGATGCAGAACCTGACATAACAACATGGAGGTAAAAAATGCTCTCAAGAGGATGAGAAATGGTAAGGCCCCTGGAGTGGATACAATACCTGCAGAGCTCCTTAAAAACATGGGGGAGGATGGAGTCATCTGGCTACTAGAGCTAATCGACATACTCTGGAATGGGCAAATGCCACCTGAAGACTGGAGAAGAGATCTAATATGCCCAATCTATAAGAAAGGTGACAAGACAAATTGCAGCAATTATAGAGGAATATCCCTAATGTCACATGCTTTTAAAGTATATGAAAGAATACTTGAAACTAGATTGAGAGGATATGTTGAACCAAAGCTGGGTGAATGGCAAAACGGTTTTCGACCAGAAGAGGGACAACTGATATGATTTTTCTCCCTCAAGATGATATTTGAGAAGAGCTGGGAATGGGACAGGGATAGATATATTGCTTTTATAGATCTAGAAAAGGCTTTCGATAGAGTACCAAGAATGAAAATATGGGATGCCCTAAAAGACCCTTACTATGGAATCCCTGAGAAACTTATAAGAGCAATTTATAACACCTATCAAACATCAGATCCAGAGTAAAAAAAAACAAATCAAGAGAATGAAGACTGGTTTGAAATAAAATCAGGAGTAAGACAGGGCAGCGTCCTTTCGCCACTTCTTTTTATATTGTTCTTAGATAAATGTATGAGGGAACTAGGTGAGGATGAAGCTGCAGATATGACCATCAACCTTATGTATGCAGATGACCATGCAATGATAGCCCTCAGCGCAGAATCTCTCCAAGAAAACGTCAACAACTGGAACGCGATCTTAACAGCTAATGGAATGCGGATCAACAAGAATAAGACAGAGATCATGCACTTATCACGAACACACCAAGTAACGTAGATGTAGAATTAGAAGGTCAGACATTGAAACAGTGTAGAAATTTCAAATACTTAGGAGTAGAGTTTAGTGACCAAAACGATTCAAAACTGGAAACAACTACCCGAATACAGAAATTCAGTAACAACCTGTATCTGCTCTACCCACTAATGAAAGACAGAAATATACCTCGCAAAGTGAAAACCATAATATACCTCTCTATTTTAAGACCAATATTGACTTATGGCCATGAATCATGGACATTAACATCAAGAACTAGAAGCCAACTTCAAGCAGCTGAAATGAAAGCCCTAAGACTCATAAAAGGTGTAACAAGACTAGATAGGCTACGAAATGAAGACATTAGAAGAGAACTGGGAGTGGAGGGGATACTAGATTTTGTGGAGAGAGGACAGCTTAGATGGTTTGGACACACCAAAAGAATGGAGGAGGAGCGATATCCTATAAGGTTTTGGAATGGACACCGGAAGGAAGGAGACCGGTAGGAAGACCAAAAATGAGATGGCTACAAAACATAGAGAGAGGAGTAGAGAGGAGAGGCTCTAGTTTGCGGGAAGTTGATGAGATGAGGCTCTATGATGATCGCCAAGAATGGAGACTGTTCCTGAAGCAGGACGACTGACAGGCCTGGAGGCCTACCTGGCGTCTGGTGAGAAAGGTGATACAATATATATATATATATATATATATATATATATATATATATTTATATATGTATCTATATATATATTATATATATAATATATTTAAATTGGTATATATAGATATATATATATATATATATATATATATATATATGTATTTTAGCATTTTAGGGTATATATATTTATATATATATATATATATATATGTATATATTTAAATATTAGTTACGGGAACTTGCAGGATATAATAGGGGCAGTTATCATCGTCAGGAACCGGATGACGCATGTGCTGAAAGCTTGTATCAGGCGAAGAATGATAATTGCACTAATTACGAATTCACACCTGGACATACTTATGGCCCGGTTCTCGTTTAACATGATTATGTCAACGTTGTACCTAGGGAGAATTGTAATTCAGGTGAAGTGAAACCAAGTCAACCAGATCGGGTATAGATACTGAGCGTCTTTGGGTTACGGTGCAGCTAAAGTATTTAGCTTTAATTTTTTTTTTAGTCCTGAATGTTTCGGGTTTAATGAATGACTAAATCCGGATTCTAATTATCATCTTAAGTATTATTAACGAACGAAATAATATTCGTGCACTCTGGAGTCTGATCAGAACCGTCTAGTTGTATCTTTGGAATCCGTGCTCAAGTTAAAGCTTTTCGTAGAAAATATTGCTTTGGATCGCTCCATTAAACTTTGCATACATTAGATCTGAAGATAGCGGCCACGATGCAAGGCGAGAGATTTCACCTTGTCCATTGATCTTTATCTCAATTGTGGGGATACCTTAGAGCGAAATGGTCGTTTCTTGATGTATGGGGACGCGGCGAAACTATAATGATAATGCCAGTTGCTTTTATTGGAGTTATACTTCGATTAAGAAAATAAGGAGAAATGTATTGCAGAATAAAAAATTAGATACGAGCCAAGTGCTGTGCATATCCTTGAATCCCAGTTTTAATGTCCCTAATTTCTAATCTATGTCGTCATATGTGCCTTAGTCCCTTAGAACTGCAAGAGAACTTATTGACTCTGACATCAACCACAAACATTTTGCTTGACTTGAACGAGGAATTACAAGATTTTACTATGGTCTTATGTATAAAGGGACAAGGAAAATTTCATTTTTGGTTCATGTACTGTATCTACAATTAAATTTTTTACACTTTCGTGTTGGTAGTCGACTTAAGTAGCTGGACGCCAATACTTAGAGGTTGGTGAGAATTAAAAAAAAAAAAAGCGAATAAAGAGAAGTAACGATATAAGAAACGATTAGCCCACATATGTGAATTCAAAGGGTTCATCAGTGCCTTCTTTTGCAGCGTTTATATTATTCGCAATATTTTTCTCATCGTCTTTTGGTTTGTATCTAGTATTAACTAGAAATTTGAAAAGTGCTGGGTCTATTTTTTTTTTTTTTTTTTTTAGTGCGAGACTTTTCAATATTCACGTAACCCACCGTTATAAAGGACGTAAGTTAGTAAAGATTTCGTTGTTGTCTAGTTCGCCTTTTTAGGGAGAGTTCTTTGATGACATAAAAAAAAAAAAAGTGAAGCGCAACTTTTTGGGTTTATTTTCTTCAAAAAAATATCATCGACGACATATAGTTAAGAAAAACGGTCTCATTATTGTTAATGTTGGTTTTTGTATCTTGAGCCATGACATATTGTATGTCGCAAGAATGGACGTTGAAAATTAATGTGCTGTCGAAGAATCATTTGACATATGAGAGAGAGAGAGAGAGAGAGAGAGAGAGAGAGAGAGAGAGAGAGAGAGAGAGAGAGATTTGCTAATTGGAGAAGCGGCCTAGATTCTTCTGTCGCGCCCTTGTAAAACGGGCGCGATAGGCTCATTTTGACGACGATAATGCTACTCGAGAAGACCAGTTTCGTTTATTGAAAACTGCTTTTTCTGTATCAGCAACTCATATTTTAATTCTTTTTTATACAAATAAGTTTTATAATATTTCATTTGAACATTGTTCGAGTTAAATAGAACTCCTTCGCTAGAAGTGTTTGAAGGACAGGACTGCTTTTAAAGGGTTAAAATTATCAAATGGAAAAAGAGACATTATAAACGCCATAGTTTTGGAATGTTGATTTCTAGATATAGCTGTGTTTATGCAGCTTGCATTCTGTCAGCAGTTTTTAATATAAATGATATATATGTTTTGTACTACTATGTAATGTTATTCTCAAGTGGTGGTTTAAAAATCCAAAGATATTCCAAAATTATTCGGGTAGAGCAGTCATATATACCTCTTCTACACCGACTTTTAATCGGCAATGAGGCCTTCAAGACCTGAGCCACTATACTCTGTTTTTTTCCATCTGTCCATCCGGCTGTGGTGTATGCGTATGGTAACACTGCGTCCCGGGCTTTAAATAGTTACATTCAGCTTACATTCAACAATAATAATAATATCCTATTTCGAATATTAACGGTGTAATTAGTTTACAGTAATTTATTAAAACACTTTTCAGTTGCAAATCTACACCCAGATATCCTTTTATTTACCTAAAACTTACACATAGCGTAACTATTTAAAGCCCGGGACGCAGTGTTACCATGCGAAAACACCACAGGCGGATGGACAGATGGAAAAAAACAGAGTATAGTGTAGAAATTCTTTCAACAGCTGAGTGGCCGTGTCTCCGAGGCTTCTGGATCTGTTTGTACATGCTAAGAAATTTCTTTGGCGAGAAAGTGCCATTCTTGCACGTTGTTACAGTCACATTCTTATAGTTTTGCACCGATCGAAAATCTTAAGACGTTAAATCCCACTGAACTGAGGCAATCGCCGCTCGCCCGTAACCAGATTTCTAATGGTGTTCGGCGCAAAGAATGATATATGTTGGTATATTTTACCACTGCCCATAACGCTTCTTAATTGTGACTATTTAAAAAAAAACTAAGTCACAATTAAGAAACATTGTTAACAGTAAGTATAATGTGCTACTAAATCAAGTGGGAGCTACAGATATTCTCATTTACGTTAGTCTTATGGTCTATTATTCAGTAGTACCTACGACTATGAAAGCTTTTGGATTTTTTCTTTTACACTGCTCCTTTGATATTGATAGTGCCGAGGTCATGAATGCGTTGACTGTGTCAGCGTGCTAATTCGATATCCACGTAATGCCTAAATTCTAAGAAAACAAAATGACAAAAGAAACTGGTGTAATTTAGCGTCGTCAGATCGTGTTTCCTTAGTTCGGTATTTTAAGAGAGTTCTCGAGTCTCAGAAGAAAAAGTTTTAAAGAAACGTCAGCGAAACTTTGTAGTTCAAGGAAAATGATCTCATTCGAATGTCCTTGTGTCGTCGAAGGTTGTAGTGTAATGTCAGATGGATAAGTCATTTGCTGTTTGGGATCTTGGTGATGGCATGAAGTTATACTAAAGCAGTGAGGCATTCCATATAACTAATAAAGGAAGTTTATATTACAGACTTAATCTTATTTGAGTTTTAAACTGAATGATTTAGCGGCTATCAGACCATTTTGGTGAAGAGTCATAGCAACAGCAAAACTTTCTTTCAAAACGCATTGTGGAAATGCTAAGATTTCTTAATTGCATATCCTATTAGGTTATGGGTGTATTGTTAAAAACATGTTAATGTAGCAGATATGAATTGCGTTTAGACTCTTGAAATAAATAAGCAAATGTGTTTCTGGTATTTTAGAATACGCTTGAAGAAGGGATTTATATATCAGTAATCCATATATCCTGTAGTTTTTTTTTTTTTTTTTTTTTTTTTTTTTTTTTTCCAACACGTTGCAGGAACCCATCTCAATCACAGTAACACTTGCCGTAACTTACTTCAGATATAGGTACCTAAAAATAAATCTTTGTCTTAGGCTAAGGCAACTTGACTTTCAGCTTTGAGATGCGTTGTAAAAGTTCCCCCGAGATAAATATATCTCGAAGAAAGTGAAGAGAATGCAATGGTGAGGGATTGATGCTACTGACCTAACAAAAGGCAGATTGAGGGCCTGGCCTCAGGCCGCGGCCTTCGTTGTTTAAGGCCGCAAACGACGCCCATTATGGGCGAAAATCACATATCACTCGTCGGTAAGCAGGATTATCGATAAGGTAAATCAGCGGGACGTATAATAAACCTAATATCGAAATTATGATTGCGATGATTCAGCCATGCCGAGCTTTGCCCAAACCAGGTGGGACCCTCCCGCGAGGAATTATGATCATCGCGCAGAGTTATACTTACGAATTAATATAGTTCCTCTCAATACGTGTCTCGGGACAATTAGGAGAGATTAAATGTCTCTATCGTCTGATAATACAGTAGTGAAATTGTACCATAAATCTCGGTGCCAGTTCATTCGCGGTAGCCTATAGGCTTGTGTTCGGCTGAGTTGGACACAGAATAATACTTGGTATTCAGCCATTTATGAAGATGTTAGGAACGGCTCTTGCCCTGCATCTTGTCTGATGATATGATAACAAGCCTTGTGGTATTGTTAGCAGGGAATGCACGGACGCTGTGAGTTATGAATATACTGCTGCATAAATGCATATTCATATGCATTATGTGTGCGTTTAAGAGACCGTAACAAAAGTCACCCACTAATTCTCTTTCAAGGAATTTCCTTGAGTAAACAAGGTAATCATAGAGATACGGATGTATTTCATTAGAGAGAGAGAGAGAGAGAGAGAGAGAGAGAGAGAGAGAGAGAGAGAGAGATTCGAGTTGGAGGGATGGAGGAGAGAGGAAGGAGAGAGCTTCCAAGAATTAAATATTTGTGACCATGAACTCCCGTGGCTCTGAAAGTTTATGTTAGAACGCGGGTGGCAATTCCATCACAATCTGCTTGAATGTATCTGTTATATTTAGCTAGAGGGTGCCCATCATTACAAAGTGAAATATAATACGTGAAACGGTATCAAGCAGCGACTAGAAAATCTATTTTCTGTAGAAGACAATTCTCAACAGAGGAGCCGCCGACTATATTATATGCTAGTTTCCATTTTCAAATTAATAACTTAAAAAATATAAAGATGTAGCAATCTTAAATAGGTTTTTTTTTTAGATTCTTTGGCTACCTAACAAGAATATGACTCTGTAGTTTTTCTTTAGGGATACCAGACTGGAGTAAAAGTTTGTTGCAAGATAATTAAACTTAATTGTGCTACCGTAATTAATCGATGGTAAACAGGAGAAATGAAGGTGCATGTTTGGGATCTTGGTAATGACATGAAGTTATACTAAAGCAGTGAGGTATGTATACCTTAAAACGCTTGAAAACAATCGCCCCAAAATTATAATTGTAAATGCATAAGAAAGATTAATGTATTATATGTACAAACGTATATTTGTGTGTATTTGTCCGTATGGTATGTTTCCGTAATTTGTCAATATCCGAACGAAATGTCATTTTTTTTCATTTATCTGATAATGCACAAGAGAAATTTGCAAGGAGATAAGTTAGCGCGTCAAATAAACTTGTAGTAAAAACGTGAACATTTACTGCTGCCTGATTTTTGTTACGGACATAGAATCACCATAGTCCACCATAGTACTTCAAAATTTAAAAGTAAATATATAAAAGTTAACCTTCTTGCCAATTATTTAAGTACACACTAAGTATTTGTGTAAGAAAAGCAGCAAATTTTATACAGTAAAGTATAAAATTTCAAGTACTTGATTTCCTAAGAATGGAACACCGGTGTCAGAGCATAATTACACATCCCAATTAGCATGACAGTTATTAGATCCAATTAGAATCACAGTTACATGATTCGGTTAAAATTATAATTACTTCATGCACCTATTACGACAATTTCTCTGTTCATTTTGTACCATGTCAAATCTCACTGTCGGATTGCGCAAGGAATATAGAAAATTATCAAACCAGGTGGGCATTCCTAACGATAATTACACAGTTGGGTAGTCTAGTGTAAGAGTCCGTAAAATTCGGGTTTTAATTCGTAAAAACTGCTTCAGTACTTCATAACCATTATTGTAAATACCCGTGTAATTTCTTTTATTGCTGGATCGGATATTAGTCCACGCCAGAATTTCAGCAACTTTTGAAACAGAGGTCTCTTCGTTCCTCTAAATTACCTTTGGAAGAGTTTTAACGTTATTAGAATATATTTATTTATTTATTTATTTATTTATTTATTTATTTATTTATTTATTTATTTATTTATTGCAATTTTTCATCGTCCTTCCATGTAAATATGTCCATTTTTAACTTGAATGTAAGTTATAACATTTTCAGTTGAAAACAAGAATTTTTACCATTTTTTTACTTTGATCCTGATCTCTCCAAAGTTATTATTATTTTTGTTAATTTCATAAACGTTACGCAAAGATTCTCCTTGAATCCCATAGAACACTACCCACTTTGAAATGTCAGACGTAGGCTGCTATATCCTTTCAAAGTTGATGCAAGGCCAACTTATGCAAGGAAGCTGTATCTTGAAATGTATGACCTTACCCATGCCCAATTTATATATATATATATATATATATATATATATATATATATATATATATATATATATTTGTATAACTGAATCACTAAAATTCGGAACGTGATGAGTGATGAATATATAAATAAAGGCAGAATCCACGAAGGAAAGTGAAACACTGAGGTAACCGCTGTGGCGAGGCCTTTCGACTCTAGGTCCTTACTAGTAAAGGACGAGAGTCCACGAAGGAAAGTGAAACAGTGGATTAAGCGCTGCTAGGTCTTTCGACTCTCGTCCTTTACTAGGCTTAGTAAGGACCTAGAGTCGAAAGGCCTCGCCGCAGCGGGTACCTCAGTGTTTCACTTTCCTTCGTGGATTCTGCCTTTATTTATATTTCATCACTCATCACATTCCAAATTTTAGTGATTCAGTTATACATACATGCATATATATATATATATATATATATATATATATATATATATACATATATATATATATATATATATATATATATATATATATTTATATACTCATGAGTTACAGACTTGCCAATGATTGCTTGCAAAAAGACGTGCTTTGCGAAGTCCAGGTATCCTAGCAACAGTCATTCCGAATGAAGACATTGACAGTTGTTCTCTGCGGCGAAGGCCATTATTACAAACACACTTAACAAGATGTTTGCATATCCTCCGAGGCAGCAGGAGTCTAAATAAGAGACACCTGCTGCCAAATGACGAGTCAATCCCGAGAGGACCTCGGAAGAGGGATGGAAACAACAGCTGACCACTTGGCGAATCCAAACACGTGCCGCTAATCATCCTAAATTCTGACCCATTATGTAAAACACATCCTAAACGAGTCTGGTCATTCTCTTAGACTTTCAGCCGTAGTCATCTTTGGGCCATTAACCAGCTGCTGAACGGTGAGAGATTGCAATGTGCTGGAGCGCATTAGGGAAACACCTTTGGTTTTATGGAACGCCGTCAGTTGGCGCTCGAGATCAGGTGATTTCAATGCCTCGAATACAGCCGGTTTTTAATGACTGTTTTATCAGTGAGGAATAGACCCGTGGCTGAACTGAAGCCTTTAACCGTTATCGTTTGGGGAGTTTTGCCTGTGGCGCTTGATGAGGCTCAGAAGGCAGTTTTCCACCTTTTAACCAAAGAATCCTGGGGAAATATCCCTGTTCACACTACTATCACCTCGATAGTAACATATATAGATTTCCTTTTATAGATGGAGTTGTTATATGCAAATCGTTTTCAAGAACTTCTGTCTTTACAAATGGGTCTCCTCCAATGGAAACACTTTCTCGAGAAGGTCAGTTGTGTGGGGAGAGGATACGTTTATTTTTTTCGAGTTTATTGCTTGATATATGCAACAAGCAAGTGTAAAGAATATAAAGTATGTGAGCTCCAGTATCGTGAGAGTGTCTCGTGTAGTTATATCTCACTTTTTTGGCACCATAACAAACTTAAAATGGCATTGTTGCATTTTCTCCCACCGGATAAAGACAACAATGTCTAGGCAAACTACTCCGCCAGTCTTTCAGTAATTACTGTTAACTGGCTCATTAACAACTACAAGCCAACAACAAGACAGTCAGAACACACCCCAATCATGAGTAATTATGTCATGCATATTCTGGAAGCATTAAGGCAAAGCAATTAAGGGAAGTGTTGGCTCGGAATGCCAAGACCCTTTCCTGCATGAAGCGCTTCTGCGTCCGGAATGAAAGGCAACACATGATAAATAATCGTACATTCTCTTTCCTCGTGAATTATGCATCAGGAGGAAAGATTTTTTTTTTTTTTTTTTTTTTTAAGGGGAGGCCGAGCTCTACTTTCTGAACAGGGAATTTGGGGCAGCCATGAAACCGTGTCAGCCGCGAACAACTTAGGCCTATAGCAGACAAGACTGTGTGAGACCGCGTTCAAATGGAAGGGAGAAAACAGACGTAGTTTTGCAAAATTTAATTTTTAATTGCACTTTTAACATTTTTAAGGGCTATAGCTTATGACAGTCGGTGTTTTGTTTAACACAATATACACAATTCAGTCGATGGTTTTACAATAGCTTTGGAAAATATTCTTAAACTGCCATGCTAAATTGCTTTGATACTCCCACGTTCATTTTTTTTTCACTTTTAATTATGTATGTAAATGTGTGTATGTATGAATAAATGTGTATTGATAATGTGTGCATGTATATGTATTTATAAACATATAATTATATATGTGCATATATATGTATTTTTTTACATATCCTCACTGTTTTCATATTTTTATCCCATGGGATTCCAGTATATGGAAACATGCTTATCATGCTAATGGCTTTTAATGTGTTCTTTATGATTGTAATCATCAGTAATAAAAATCCGAGAGGGAAAGTAACGAAGAGTAACAAAAAAAATTGTCATCGGAAGATACGGATAAAAGGGGGGGGAAACAATTTATGTATAGAGAAACTCCGTATTTTATAAAGAAAAAATGGAAGTGAACGATTAATTTGAATTTAGTTATTTTCGTATTGATCATTTTAATTTCTTATGTTTAAAGAGAGTAAAAATTATTTGCCAAAGAGAAATGTACTGTTAGTATATTAAATGATGCACTTCTGTTTCTTTATTTTTTCTTTCTTTCTTTCTTTCTCAAGCTATATTCTTGCCTCAGAAAAAACCATGAAAGCATTGTTATCGAGGTGAAGGCCGTGCAGAAGGAAATTACGGCGGGAAAAAATAACAAATAAAAAAGTATTTAACTGACGTACAGTGAAAGACGATGTTAAAAAGAAAAAGAATAATCATCGATGAAACCAAATATCAAAATCATACCTCTGAGTTAAAAACGAAAAATCACGTCATATTATTAGTTAAAAACTGGAAAATTAAGTCGTATTATTGGTTAAAAACTGAAATATTACATATTCTCATTTAAAAACTGAGTAATAAAAACCACATTCTTAGTTAAAAATAAAAATTAAAAGCCAGTCTTAATTAAATCCCAAATAATTAGTTAAAATCTGAAATTTTTAAAAACATTATTAGTTAAAAACTGAAAATTAAAAAGCAATATTCTTATTTAAAAATTGATGAAATTTTAAAAGCTATATTCCTAGTCAAAAACGGAAAGTTTAAATATTCTTATTCAAAACTGAAATTTTAAAAGCTGTGTTCTTAGTTAAAAACTGAGAATTTTAGTCTCATTGTTAGTTAAAACTTGAAAAATTAAAAGGCATATTCTTAGTTAAAAACTAAAAAAAGTTATATTTGAGGCAGATGGACTACCCAAAAAACTGAATTTAAGTAAAAAAAAAAATTGGCAATAAATTGAAAGATAATAGAAATGATACTTTCAAGGAAGAAATGCTCAAACTAAAATAAAATGCTTTAGAAGTAAAACATAGAAACAGGAAATACTTGGTTATGAGACAGAGGAAATACCCCCCCCCCCCAATAAAGTATATATATATATATATATATATATATATATATATATATATATATATATATATATATAATGAAAATCGAAATAATGTATGAGCAACTAAAAGAAAAATTAAATGATACCTGAGAGACAGAAATTCACCGATTAACGTCACACGCTAAACAAAGGAAGAGGGAAAAAATATAAAAAAGATAAATAAACAAAGGCAAGGAGCGTTGTCTACAAGCAGATCACATCTCCGCCCGACAGACAGTCCGTGTAGGCTGGATGATGAAGGGTTGAGGGAGCGATCCGTCAGCATCCATCAGAGCTGGGAAACGGCTCCAAAAAGCTATACGGCCCAATGGCTCCTTTCTCCCAGACTCCGCTCCAGCCTTCAACTTCCTATATTAGGAGCAGGTTGGTCCTCGTACGCCTTCCGAGCTCTCTACAGCCGTTTGCGGGCGAGGCGTATTGTATGCGGGTTGGAATGAGCAAGCACTTGCCTGCCTTCAGAATGGCCGAGCATTTTAAAACATTTTTTTATTTGATTTTACTAACAGATTTATTTGTTGACTTAGGCGTTCTTTCCTGCTATGGTATAAAGGAAAGGATGTATATGTGTGAGGGCTTGTATGCATACCCTCAGACCTGCTATATAGTGGATATTCCCCTCTGGACAAAGTATTTAGGAAATAGATTTAATTATATATATATATATATATATATATATATATATATATATAATATATATATATATATATATATATATATATATATATATATATATAATTCCTCGTAAGTTTGATATGTAAATTATTAAGTGAATACTTCAGCAGGGTTTATGCAACATATTATTAGCTATTTTATCTTTTCTTTTCTTCTATTTTTCTTTTTTTACGAATTGGCTTTGCAGGTTCTGTCCTTTTATGATTGTTGTATTGGAAGTTTTGCTCAATGTGAATAATAATAATAATAATAATAATAATAATAATAATAATAATAATAATAATAATAATAATAATAATAATAATAATAATAATAATATTCCGCAGTACAGTAGAAATATTATGAAAGTACATTGATTGGAATGGAAAATCATTAATATTAATGTATCCATGTCGGTTTTTCTTGAGCTCTGTACAACCATGTCCTGGAAAAGGAGCCTCTGTAGATTGGCTGTGAGTCAGGGCCTCACTCCTTTTCAAATGTGTATTTAATCACGTTATGTGTTGAGAAAGGAAGAACACATCTTTAAAAACTCATAATGGAAAGGATGAAAAACAGGTATATTAATAATAAGTGAATCATCATCGTACAGTTTCCCTATCCATGGAAAACCGAGTTATTTTATTACCTGAATTCATTACTTCAGCCAAAATTACATTAATTTCAGTAAGGGTTGGGGTGTCTTGTAACATTTTCCTTAGAGAACAGAGAGGATGTTCTCCACATTACTTTGACATAGAATTCGATCTCATCCCTAACCAACTCGCCCAGCTCCTCTACCCTAATATGATATCGAAATTGTTGATGATGTCATCAAATTACACTTTCGAAGCCATGGGATAAAAATGGAATGTATTTTAGAAACAGCAAAACTCTAGCTCGTAAATTTTATTACGAATGTGACTATAGGACTTTAGTCCTAATAACCCCTTTGTGAGCCATATTTCTGAATGCCTGTCCATGCATGTGAGATGATGTGCCACAGAGATAAAATACGGCGTAAATCGTGACCTGTTAATTCTCTATATATGAGACATCTTCATGAAGACTTACACACAAGTTTAGAAATTTACGATATAAATATATAATCTAAAATTGTTCTTCCAAGTACAAAATTCCATTGGAGTATGCTGTCCTTACTTTTTTTTTAAATCAAATATGTTGGCCACAGTTGGTTCAAAATAATCGTGATGCTGTGTTCTAATGATAAATTGCATTAAAAATATCCTCGAAATTCCTATATGCAGAACTGGCACCTTACGCTATCTCTGATGACCGTTTAAAAGTGTAGTCTAGTGAAATTCTCTCTCTCTCTCTCTCTCTCTCTCTCTCTCTCTCTCTCTCTCTCTCTCTCTCAATGCCGTTCACACAAGAATAATGATAGATTGAATGAAGTTGTTTGACGACTGCAAGCTAACGTGTTGTACTGATATGACGACAACATACTCTAGATCACCTTGCTCTTAATGACTCGAATATGATTGAATGATATGCTTGTCTATTATCAATATGACGAGCTGTGTTTGACGTCGCAATGCAGTAACATACGCAAAAACACCTAAATCAGGGAAGAGTTTTAATAAAAGGATAAGGATTATATATATATATATATATATATATATATATATATATATATATATATATATATATATATATATATATATATATATATATATATATATATACATATATATAAAAAAGGTATAAGGCCACGACGGAAATGAAACGCTGGAGTAGTTGCTACTCCAGTGTTTCACTTTCCTTCGTAGATTATACCTTTATTTATACTTTTATCACGTTCCAAACTTTCGTGATTCAGTTATATTTATATATATATATATATATATATATATATATATATATATATATATATATTTTATAATTATCTATATATATCATATATATATATATATATTGCCCAAAAGGAAATTGAAAAACAGAACGGATATAAAAAAAAAAATCTATATTAGTTTTTACCGCCAATTCTTCATAAGTGAAGGGTTTTCGGCTATCCCGTTCGCCGACACCGTTCATAATCGTGTCAAGTACAACTAGTTACCGGAGTGTAAGTAAGCTCTACGACGCAGACCAGCGCTTTCTGAATCAGGCGTTAGAACTGGATAAAGGAAAAAAAAAAACTTACCTTTTCATGAGTTTTAATCCTAAAAGGGTCCTTTCTCCGAGCTTTGCTCCCTTTTTCCAAACGGCCGTTCGACCTGAAGAGCGCATGCGCAGCCAGTGCGTACCCCCGATGAGCAAATCCGATTAGGTTCATCCGCTCTCATGTTGCAATGGATCTCGGACGTCATTGCAATGCTCGCCGCTCCGTTATCAGCGACGGGAGAACCTCCCGGAGCTTGTCAAGCGACGCGCCAAGCAAAGTAATTGAACGCCTCATTATCGTGTCGGCATAGAGATTCTTCTCCGTTACGGACGATATATGAGATCGCCTCTCCGTGTGTTTAGGGTCCGTCGATGATAGCTCTTAGTCCTTTCCTCCTCTGCGGTGATAGGTTTTCATCTCGTGGTTGCTGGGTGTGTCGATAGCCGGACCACCAACACTTTCCGCTCCACGAAGTCTTTGTATTTTTATTATTATTTTTTTTATTATTATTATTATTACAATACACATACTCTTGCAGCTGTAACAACCATAAACACAGCCAACTTCCTTACTAGACTTTCAGAGTAGGGTACCCTTATGTGGAATACGAACGATATTACGTCAACATTTGGTATTGACGTAAATAACGAGTAATATCATTTTTCCTGATTTACACCGGCAAGCTGTTATTGTAATGATAGTCTTACAAGTAATCTATGGAATTCAAAATAAACATTAACATTCAGGAAAAATTATATTTCTCATTATTTGTGTCAATACTAAATGTTTGCATAACATCGTTAGTATTCCACATACGAACACCCTATTCTGTGATACCCTGATAAGCAAGTTAATTACCTTTAATGTTTGTTGATTACATCTCTCTCTCTCTCTCTCTCTCTCTCTCTCTCTCTCTCTCTCTCTCTCTCTCTCTCTCTCTCTCTCTCTCTCTTCCTCAATGTCACAAGTAGTGTTGTGGAACGAAAAAAACAAAAAACAAGCGTTTTTTTTTGGAAAAGAAAAAGTTTTTTCGCGAAAAAAACACAGACTGAAAAAAACAAGTCGAATTTGTTTTTTTTTTTAATTTTCTGCATTTTTCACATTCTGTTGCTTCCTAAGCCTCACACAATGTCTAACTGTGCTTTTATTATCCATAAATACGCATACAATTATTCCCTGTAATTTATTATGCATCTGGGTATTACTGAATTTTTTAAAATTATTACATGTACTAGATCTTCTTGTTTGGCTAGGGGAATAAGATACCGTACTGTCCGTACATAGCACATTCATTCATGCTAATGTTATTCTGACAAAGATACTGTAAGCTTGGGTGACAATGCACTTTAGCACTAGAAAGAAAAATCTGTGTGAAAATAGAAATGATGATATTAGAAAAATTCACCTCAATCATATGAGATTGAGTTTTGAGTACCATAAATTGGTGTTGTAATCATATTAACATTTCACATTTGATCATTAGTATATTCAATTATCAAACATGTTCTACTGAAACAGACAGTTAAAATAATGCAGTACATGGACCATATATCTGAGCCTCAAAACGTGAGTATTTTATTCAAATTCAATTATTTAAACAGTCATCCTTTCACCTCATCATTGTTGGTCAAAATTTGCAGTGTTTTTGAATAAGCTCATCTGTTCATATAGAACATTGGAAATATTAGTGTGGAACACTTTGATTCATGTAAAGTAATTTTTTTTCTCTGTTTTTACATTAAAGAAACAAGCTCGGGCATTGCTGCTAGCAAAAGCCATATTTTCATCATGTTCTCCACTGAGACTAGTAGAAAATAACCACTGGCAAAACTTTTGCGGCCATTATTTAAAATACCAAGTGGGGATCAGTTGTCAAAGACACTGCTAGAGAATATCTATCAAGATTGTCTCTCCAATGACAAAGAAGCAGTGGCATCATCCAAGAGTGTAGCAGTACTTTTAGATGGTTGGACAAATATTAGGTAATTCATGTTCAACCTTATTTACAGTGAAGATAGTAGGAGCCTTGTTAATGAATATTGGCCGTAAATTTCTCAGTTCCATTAAGATCTGACATATAATACAGTAGACTAAGTACCAACAATCCAGCACCTACCAGCTTAGCTGTAAAGGTAACCAGTTATTAAGCATATAGCAAATAAGCAATGCTCTATACCAGTCTCTGAACTCAGAGTAGGGAGTCTATCAGATTGAATTGGATTAAAGAATTAAGGTTTTAAGCCAAACACTAGGTCAGCAAACCCCATTCACTGCTATGGAGTGAAGAATAAGTCAGAGAGAGTGAATAGCAATGTTGAAGAAAGCAAACAGACTGAGGTAATAGTGACAGAACAATTATTGTTGCAGCTCGGGGATGCTGCAAAGACCTTAGATATTACCTAAATTGCACCGTGTTAGGTGCTCTTCTATGGGGGCGGCCAGGGAGGTCATTTACTAATATCCCCATATGAAATGTTAAAACCTGAGAACATTGTTGTATAGAGTATGGTTGATAATTGGTTACACTTCCAGCTAGGTACTGGCATCTATTCTCTAAAAAAATATTTATTAAATCACCAAGATTCAAGTAATACAACTCCTAAAATTCTTATTACAGAAATGAGGGGATCATCAACATAATGGTAACAGTTCCTACTCCAATATTTTGGAAAAGCATCTCAACAGGTGCTGGAAGTCACACTGGGGAATATTTTAGCCAGGTCATTAAATCAGTCGTGGAGGAAGTGGGCCCAATGAAGGTGAGGAGAGTTTGTACTGATAACGCAGCAAACATGAAGAAAGCCTGGGTAGTAATATGAGAGGAATTCCCTCACATACAAACATATGGCTGTCTTGCCCATACACTTCATCCAATGTTCATAGATATCATGAAAGCAAAATCTATTGAGTCGATACAAAAGGAATGTACTAATCTTGTAAAGCACATTAAGAATAGTAAAAAAAAACTCTTGGTCATATTTAGGAAATTGCAAGGTGAACGAAATGAGGCCAAAACTTCACTGTAGCTCCCTGTGAAAACTAGATGGGGTCAAACATTCACTGCATGCAGTCAATTCAAGAAAACAAGCATACATTACAGAAGTTGGCAGTTGATGAGGAGGCTAAGAAAGGGTTAGAAAAGAATGCAAAGGATACTCTACTCTCAGAAGTTTTATGGGACAAGATTGCAGGATATCTTCAGTTACTAAAACCAGTAGCAACTGCAATAACTGTGACTGAAGGTGATGATCTGTATCTTTCAATTGTCATGAAGGTTTTTCATGATTTGCAAAGTTCCTTTGATGAGCAGTTGCCGAACTCTCCGGTCCTCCGAAGTGAGGAATCTCCCCCTAAAGAAGTTTTCTCTAAGAGACGAGAGTGGCTTGTACAGAAAGTTCACCTGGCTGCTAACTTATTGGACCCCGTTATAGAGGATGTCACATAAGTGATGAAGAGGCAGTTGATGCGATCGAATTGGCATATGAAGTAGCTTTAAGGATGCCAAGTATAGATGAGAAAAAGGTTTTGGGAGAAATAGCTGAGTTTAGGGCAAAGGAAAGATTATTTAGTAAGCCTTTCATCTGGCAAAGTGTGGACCAGTGTAGCCCTAACTCATGGTGGAATGATATGTGCAGCCACACTCAACTTTCAAAAGTGGCTACTGGAATATTGTAAATTTGCCCCCAACCAGTGCCTCGGTTGAACGGTCATTCAGTAGTCGCCACTCGCATATCCATTCCTCTGATCGCACCCGTCTATCAACAGATAGGGCTGCCAAACTTGTATATGTCGCTCATCATTTGACATTAGATGAAAAACTTCATCGAACTTCTACTCCACAGCCATCAGCATTAGAAGATGCTCCCCTTTCACAAAAAGAAAAGCCATCATCATCAAGATGCTCCTCTGCATCAAGCTTAGAGGATAAATCTTCACTCCAGGATTATTCTTCAGAAGACTCGCAAGAAGATTTAGGTTCCGAACTAAATCACTCCTCAGACAACGATACCGATTCAGACTAGAAAGTTTAACCTTTTTGAGAGGCAATTTCATTAATAATTTTGGGCCAAAGTTAATGTTTTGTTTCAATGTAAACTGTCTCTACCTTTCTTTTAAGTTTTGTGAAAGAGATGCAGGCTCAGCGTATCTTTTTTATCAATAATTGAAAAAGTTATCAGTATTGGCGAAAATGGAATAATTTTGTTTTTTAGTTTATATTGGCAGTGTGATTTCAAAGAGCATTTTCAGTTGAGTGTTTCTTTTTCTGTAGAAATGTATACAGTATATGTATTTCTTTTCATGGCTGAAGCATCTATTGAAGTTCTTGCTTTTGTTCTTTATAGCTTATTATAAATGACATCCATAAAAAATTCAAAGATTTAAGAAAACTTTTTATGAGTGGATACTTTTATTTTAAATGCTTCATGTTCAGATTTCACTGAATGACAAAAATTATCATTTTTATGTTAGGCCCTATAGGCTATATTATAATGGTCACATTATATCTGTAAAACTTATCTCTTTGTGCTGTAACTTAAAGAGTATTTTTTATTTAAATTTTCGTCATTTAATTTCATAGGGCAATTTCATTGTTTCACATTTTGATCTCAAAAAAAAATTGTTTTTCATCAAAATTCAGCAATGAAGGAAAGCAAATATCATCATACTCAAATAGCTAGCAACAATACCATTATATTTTGAGACTATAAGTGAAATTCTTAGTAATACTTCATATATCTCAGATTCTAATTATCAATTAAGAAGTATTTTTACACCTAATATCATTATTTTAATGCCTCCTCTAATCTAGAAGGAAGGCGGAAGTCTTAAAAAATATCATATGTCCATATTAAGTATTAGCAAGATCACCAGAAAGGTCCAGAACATGAAAAATTGGGGAAAAAAAACACGAAAAAAACATGTTTATTTATCTTGGAGTAATTCCTGCAACTGTGCAGACGTAAGATATATAGTTAGGAATAAAATTGCTGCCATGCAAATAGAGCTAAAGAACTTTTGAGCGATTTGCGGTCTCGACACTCACTTGTTAGTTATGAACTCAGCAGAAGCATAGTCATTTATTAATACTTGTATGGTTCACTGTTGATGACTGAAGTGAAGTAGAACGAAAAATGTATTTGTGTTTTATACATAATCAGAGGGGTGCCTATTAATTTATTTATTTACTTTTATATTTTTATTCCTTGAGTGCTTCATGACGAGACGTATTTAATATTTAAATAGAGTATTGTAATTCGTCTTTACTTTGATTTGCTATTGCCAGATAATTTAGATCGTATGTTAAAATGTTCGAAATTTTAAGCACAGAATTAGTGCTACGATTCAAGACATGACGTTGATTGAATAGGGGGCGAGGAATATATTAAAAATTGGAGTTAGATCATAAATAAGTTTTTCATTTTGATGATGATGAATGAGATTACCTCTCCAGTGTAAAAAATTATTTCCTCAAGGGATTGTCCTTAGGCGTTATACGTTGATATTATGAAGGAAATTGAGCTTCTTTTACTTTAGCCGCTAATTTTGAAATGATCATAAATTATTATGCTTGTAAACTTCAATTTCCATTTCGATGCAGTGGAATTTTAATGCATTTCAAGTTATTCAGTGTATTGTTTTAGAATAATAGATTTTTTTTTTCATCCGCTCTCTTACCCAAACCATCATCGGTCGGTTGATAATATGATATTGAGAAATATTTCTTTCGTGCAAACATTTCACCACCTGACAAAAAATCAATAACCGAGTGGATTCCATTCACTTCGCTCGTATCAATACATCTGACCGTAATTATCATAAAATTGCCCTCTTTTTCTGCCCAAAGTCGTTCAGTCGACTGCTTTTATAAAGAAAAATGATCAAGAATCTAATGGTAAGATTTCGTCAGAGACGCGGAATAATAGTGCTTTTTATTTTGTTTCTCCTCTTCTTTCGTGTTCATGTCTTCTCGAGGTCTTGCTTGAGGTCGTCCCTTCCTCGTTTCCCCCCGACAGATGCTTCTACCTTTCTCTGGTAGATTCCCCGAGGCCTCAGTTCTTCGCCGAAGGACTACTCATCCATCTCCCTCCTATTTTCATAATGATTGATACGCCGTTATCACATCCTCACGTGACCCACCTCTGGAATCGGAGGGAGGACTGTGATGGGATGTTAAGGTTTAATGGCCACGCACTGGCTGACGTTAAATGACCATTACGTCTCGCTCTGCATAGTCTCAGACCCTCGATCGATTCGTCTGGCCGATGAGGACTCGGCCCATGCATTGGTTGGGGGTGGTGCCCGAACTTCATGAACCCTGAGAAATTCAAGCTTTATGTGGTTATGAACGTCTCTTCTTCACGTCGATTGTTATCTTTGGATGCGGAGAGTGTGTGTCTCGGTTCTCTCACGTGTTGATGCCTTAAAATCTCACGGGAGTTCAACACTCCTCTTCCCCAACAGCTATGGCGAAGGTGTTCTGGTATTTGAAATATCGTTTTGCCTTGTTCAGTAACCTTGTTTCGCCTACACTCCTCTCCCGCAACAGTTATCGTGAAGATGCTCTAATGTTTAAATATCTCTCCCCCCCCCCCCCCCCCCCCCAAGAGTTATCGTGATGGTGTTCTAATGTTTGAATTATATTTTTGCCTTATTCAATACTTATAATTTAGCATATATGCAGACTTTAATTCAGGATGCCAGAGGGATGATCGTTCCTTATTTGATTCAATGCCCCATGTAGTACTTTTTAGTGAAAGCAAGACTTTCTCTCGTCAGGATCTTATTTTTTTTTTAAATCTTAAATCCTCATACCTTTAGGAAATAGACCCACTGTTTTCTTATTCTTTTGTGGTTGATTTTGGGTAGAGTGATCATGCGCACCTTCTCAAGTGCAATATTTGATATTTGATTTTTTATGTCTTATTATTATTATATTATCTTCACACATTCCTCCCATTTGGTATCCTTACATCAGATGGCCTGATAGCCTAGACCTTTCGTGTGAAAGCAAGGGAATGGTGCTAAGTGTTTATTTATGAGTAATGCATCAATATTGTTGCGTTTTTAAAAGAGAGTATATTTGTAAGTTATGTCCCAGATGATTATGATTTTAGATTTTAAATAAGAATGGCTTTTACTTACGAAATACTTCAAAATCTCTGAAGTTTCTCCATGTTTTGAGACGTAAATCACAAAAAAATTTCATTTTTGTATTTTGGAGTACTTTGAAGTAATCATTGGCTGTCTTCGTAAAGCAATGATTGTTCGCCTCGGCAAGATAACCAATGACCCTGTACATACGAAAACTGTAAATATGAGATATTTGTGTGGTAGTTTACCTTCTTTGAGCAATGACTTTTTTTTACACGGATAAAAACTTTTCTAATTTTCATTCAAACATTTTTCGTCTTAGAGTCTTTTCCTGCCATGTTACGAGTTTGTTGGTAACTAAGATTTACGAGGGTTTAAAGAAAACGTTTGCCCTGTAGTCAGGAAACTTAACATATGAACGTGTATATATATATATATATATATATATATACAAAATATATATATCTAATATTATATATACACATACATACATACATATATATGTATATATATATATATATTATAATATATATATATATAATATCGTAGGAGCTTTATGAAAGTTCCCTTTTAAGAACTATTGAGAGAAACCATGCAAGAAAATAGACAGTAAGATAATACAAACCTAGTAAAGAGAAAATAGATCGCCCGATAATATATATAATTTGGAATTCCGAAGTGCTTACTTAAGGAAAAGGACGTTGCATCTTTGAACTGTATTCACGTATTAACGTTTGTCTCCCACGTAGGTCTTTAAGCTAAGCTAATCTACATCCGTTGCACAAAGTTTGTTTAGTTCATGGTCGAAAGCAACTGGATCAGCAAGTCTGCGTGCCAGTTGTGGTTGCAAGTCTTCTCTGACTAAAACTTTTAAATTAAACAAGAAAAATTGTTTACAGTTTATGAGGCATCACTAAACAAACGTAAAGAAAACATAACAAGACAAAAGATCCACTCACACGTTGTGTCTTCGAGCGAGAGAATGGGTTCGCCTTGTGACAAATGAGCTCTTAAATCTCCCCGGGGAGATTTCGGACCGAGGACGCATTATAATCAGCATTCAACGCCGGCCGTGAAATTCTATACTGGCTCGCCATTATGTAAACTGTTCTCTGCTCTCTTGAGATGTCCCCTGTGTAAAGGACTCTCAGGTCAGTTATAATTAACAAATTTAAATAACAGAATGTGACTCCGAATATCGTTTGTTCTTCTGAATGTCAGGTCAGCCTGTGCTTGTTGGCATTCCTCTTCAAAGGAATGCCGAAGGTGTATTTAATGGTGTATGTTGTAAAGAACGTCATGCTTCTATACGTATATATATATATATATATATATATATATATATATATATATATAATATATATAGTGTGTGTGTGTGTGTGTGAGCGTGTGTATGGTGAAAGAATTGTAGGTATATGTGTATAATCAGTATTATTATGGTTGCAACTTTGTGTAAGTAACCACAAAATTGTTTCTTGATGGCGTTCCTTTCCGTTATTGGAGTTTCAGTTATTTTAAAATGCTTGTAAATTTGCCGATTTGATGATGGTAATTTTGTTTATTTTCGACTTTGGCTGACTAGTGTAGTATTAAAGAAATGTGGGAATACAATCTAAAACCCCAAATAGTAGCCTAACTGTAATATTGTTAGTTGTAATATTGTTAGTCCCAGAAACAATAATATTTACCTTTGTTCGCAAACTAATTCACATCTGAGATTCGTGACTGAAGGGAGCAAAAACAAAAAATAAATGAATTATCGACTGGTTCGATTCGAGCGCCTGAAACCTATGCAGCAGCTTATAAACTATAAGGAGCCGTGTCCCTTTTTGTCTTGGAGCCCATGGAATGAGTCTCTTAATTATTGCCACGAGAAATCTCTTCCGCTGAAGGTTAAAAACACACGCCTTTGAAATAAGTTCATTTGAATATCGATTGCAGCGAGGTCATTGTCGCATTTGTCATTGCCACTTGACTTGAGTGTACATACAGAATGGATAGCAGAGATCAGGAAAGTTCGTGTAATTGGTTCGGGGGTTAGAAAGTAGTTTCCATTGCTTACTTCATTTGAATAATTTGCGTTTTGTACGTTAGCGATATTAGTCATTCCTTTGTTTTCCTATCACGAGAAGTATTGGCTTTTATGGGCGGTGAAGGCAAAGCTACTTTTTTTTTCTACCCTCACAAGGAAAGTTCTTATAACAGACTCGGAGTTACCACTATCATCATTGGCATTATTATAACAATTGGTGTTATAGTCGTATAATGATAAATGGTACAGCACCGCTTAGTATTAGATAAGAAACAATAATGATTTTACCGTGATGCCTTGAAATCGGATCAAGTGAATAAACCTAAAATGCCGTGAATGTATTAAATTTAGTTATTACAATTTCAGCTAAAAGAATATATTCTTCATATAATACGAGAGCCCAAACTCAGATATCTAGATCATTGAGTCTCAATTATTCTTCCTCTGATGTATATCAGCAGTTTGGCAAATTCTGAATTTCGTTCCTTTTCTTCCAAGATTTTTGCTCATGAAGCATATGGTTCGCTGAGTGTATATGCATCTGTTGCATGCATATACATATATGTGTCAATGTACACATGAATTTAAGCGCTTAGGTGATCGAATTTACGAACTTATTGTATTCTATAAGAGAGATTACTTGCGATTGAATGATTAAGCTTACGCAAAAGATAATACATACAGTTTGCCTTATCCTATATATATATATATATATATATCTATATATATATATATATATATATATATAGTATATTATATATATATATATGTGTGTGTGTGTGTGTGTGTGTATATATATGTATGTGTGTGTGTGTGTGTGTGTACATTTCTAAGCGAGTTAAGTTATGCGAATGAGGATAAGGCAAGCTGTATGTAATATCTTATGCTTAATTATTTATTCGTGAGTAATCTATCATTTATGTAGCACAGTGGGTTCCTAAATTCATTTGTGCAAGCGCGTATGCAGCTACACACGCACACACACACACACACACACTTTGAACCCTTATGCGTCATGAGCAAAATTTAAAACGAGCGAAATGCAGAATTCGACAAACTGTCGTTTTACAACAGAGGAAGAATAATTGAGATTGAGATACCTAATATCGGTGTTTGTGCTTCTGATTCAAATTAGAAAAATATTTTGAAAATTAACAGTGAAAAATTAGAATTTACGTATACGCTAAAAGGGTAACATTATTTTTTAAAACTCCATCATAGAAGAGTTATTGTTTATTTTTTTTATCTAGGGCAATGCACCGCTGTAATACTAAAAGCTGTTGAAAACTTCAGTTGTTAATATTAACTAAAATGACTTATGGAAAGGATTTTGATATCTTTAGATTTTTCGCCATAGAAAAGAGTTTACTTGTTATTAGTCAATCGGTTTTATGAAAATAGTTATTATATAAGTGGTCATCAAGACTGGACGACTCTCTGGTATTATTATCGTGCATTACAAGTTTTAGTTATAATTAAGCAAGGTTAAAGACAGCTCGAGAGAGAGAGAGAGAGAGAGAGAGAGAGAGAGAGAGAGAGAGAGACGTACCGGATCTGGACTGACGTTTGCTTACCTTCCAGAAATATGATCATCCGAGGATCAATAATTCCTCATGAAACTTGAGAGAATTCAACAAGGGAAAATCCTGGTACCGTGATTTGGGGAAAGAGAAAAAATCGAGTGTAGGCCAACGATGTAGGTCGCCATGTTGCGTCAGTTCCTTTGTGTGATAAATGAATCGCCTTAAAAATATATGGGAAGTTTCGACCAGGTAGAACTGTGTACGGATAAGATTTATACCCACGAATTAAAAGGCTAAGGGCACGGTGGCCCTCCTGACGGATATTACTAGGAACGAAAGAATTCGTCTGCTCGGGCCGGTTTTCTCTCGCATTTCCAGCATATAGAGGTATACTTTCCTGGTTTAGATGAAGAGTAGAGGGAGTGTAACTGAAATTTCTTTTTCTATAGTTTAGTCATGGAAGGTAAATACATCTTCCCTCTGTATATTTTCGTGTACTGTATTATTGTGATGAATATCCAGAGACTTCATCCAGGAAATGATCTATCAAAATATACTTGTGTGTATATATATATATATGCGTGTATGTGTGTATGTAGGAATATAAGTATGTATGTATATGTATTTAAATATATACACACTATATACATATATGTATATATATATATATATATGTATATATATATATATATATATATATATATATATATATAATATTTATATGTGCGTGTATGTGTGTATGTAGGAATATAAGTATGTATGTATATGTATATTTAAATATATACACACTATATACATATTTATATATGCATACATTATATATATATATATGTGTGTGGTGTGAATGTGTTTGTGTGGTGTGTGTGTGTAGGTGTAGGAGAGAGAGAGAGAGAGAGCGGAGACAGGAAGAGGAGGGAGCGAGAGAGAGAGAGAGAGAGAGACGAGATGACTGAAAATCATGTGCTGCCGGCGTCCAACAGAGGAGCTCTATCGTGTTTTAATAACTATGTGCTATCTTTTTTTTAACGACCTTTGGGTCATGTGCTAATTATAGACTTGAGAAATATTAGAAAAAGTGTTGCGCTCTCACAGGCATACCAAGATGCGCACACCTGGAGATTTAAGTTTGCAAAAAAAAAAAAAAAAAAAAAAAAATTGGAGGCGGGGGGGAGATATAGTAGATGTGGCGGGGGAGGGGTTGGCGATGGAAATGAGTGTGGAGTATATGATTGGAGTTGGTCAAAAACGCAGCTGAGATTTGCGTCAGATCGTAATAAATCTCCCAACGTTATTAACGGCAGGATTTATGCAAACCAAGTTGTAACTTTGTTGCAACTTTTGAGCTGTCTTCATAGTTGGCAACATTTTTCTAATTCAGAATTATATTCATTTGATGAACTATGAAGTGACAAGCTGACTAAATGCTAAGATGATTTGTTGGACTTATTCTTACTTTATATGCTCAATTTTGGTGGGTTGTATGTTAGTATGTTCTCATTTACTTTAATCCTTTGTACTAGTACTCTAACATTTTTTTATGTTTCTTCAAAGCCTCCAAATTGAATGCACCATACCAAGTAAGAATAGCGATAATCATTCGCTGAAATTAATTTATGAACAATGTAAATAGTTGATGTAAGATGATAAGTTAATCAATTATGTTATACTGGCTTTCTTATGAGGCTTGGATTGCTTGCATTTATTTTATTTGATTTATAAGTTGAGATTTTTTTCTTTCCAGCTTCTGAAAAATGAACATGGATAATCATGTCAGTTAATAAGAAAGAATTTCGAATGTTGCGAATAACTAGGAAAAGCACGTATGATAAAACAAATAAATTATAAAATAACTCACTTGAGCGTCTCAAAAAAAAAAAAAAAAAAAAAAAAAGCCTCCATAGTAACTTGGAAGTGAGTTAGTCATGGAAAATCTACAAGAGCAAAACACTGAAGAAAGCCAAATGAAATGAAAGATAGTGGGGTAAACATAAACAAATAATGTAAACAGTAACTAAACAATAACTATACTCTTTTTTTTTTTTTTCATCTGTCCATCCGCCTGTGGTGTTTTTGTATGGTAACACTGCGTCCCGGGCTTTAGATAGTAACGCTATTTGTAAGTTTTAGGTAAATGAAAGGATATCTGGGTGTACATTTGCAACTGAAAAGTGTTTTGATAATTTACTGTATGCGAATTACACCGTTAATATTCGAAATAGGATATTATTATAATCGTTGAATGCAAGCTGAGTGTAACTATCTAAAGCCCAGGCCGCAGTGTTGCCATACAAAAACACCACAGGCGGATGGACAGATGAAAAAAAAACAGAGTATAGTTATATTGTTCGTTCAAATATCATAATGTCAAAGTACTTTCGTTCGGATCCTTTTCCTCTATTTGTTATGGATTGCAACAACTTGAGTTTCCATCATTGCAGTAATCTCGTGATTGCCTCTCGTCATGTGGTTCTTAAAACTTTCTCTTCATTATAACCGATAAGAAATTCGCGACTTCCCCGACAATCCTGCGAATCTAGATTTGTTACGGAGGACCATTATTACTCCTAATACCAGTCGGTCCAAAGATCCTTTCGAATGTTGCGAAAGTGTCATCTTCTGAAAGGAGATGACTTTCAAGGCTCCGTATTTGGATGCTGTGTTTAATCTTTAGCCCTTTTGTTATGAGCTTCATCTTTCTCCGGTTTATGTTCATTTTTGGTGAATGGTAAGGATTTGGGATCTTGTTGAGTTACACAACGCAGTTGCTAAAATATGTTTTAAGTAGTTGCGTGGTATTGGAGTTAATTTCAACTAATATCTTGATCCATTTTTCAGGCTGAATGTATTTTGTTATTTGGGGCTGTGAGGGTTTTCGAAAGAGTAATAGCAGACATTTTGATTGCCAAGGCAAACAGCGACAGAAAATATTAACTTCTTTGATAAGGGTCATAATGCTTTTTGTTTTCGTTTAACTCTCATCACGTTTTTTATGTATTTATGTTTTTTACATTGAAAATGAGATTATAAGAATACTTTCTCTTGCGATATAGATTTTGGCATAAGAGACATGCTTTTAATGCTAAGCAGTAAAGTGAATATTATACAGCTACTCTCTTGATGGACAAGGACTACAGATAACTTAAAAAGTCATATATGTCATATGGCAGTGTCCATGAGTGTATAAAAAAGAAAATTAAAATAGACCTGTGGGCAAGAAATTGAAACTTTCGGCTTCTGTCGTGGTGAAATAATCGCCACTAGGGTGGAGAGGATTTCCAACTCAGAGCAATCGAGTTGAATGCGTTGTCGTTGGGTTTTAACAATGAATTCCTTTTAAATATTTGAACAGTTTCAGTTACAGATCAAGAAAACAAATAGGTGGAATGGATATCAGATAAGGATAGACTAATATAGTGAACGTCATAAATCAAATCATAAAAGGGACAAATGCACGTCTTTGAAAGATAATTTGCTATAAAATATATACAGAATGTTAAAGAGAAATATATATATATATAATATATATATATATATATATATATATATATATATATATATATATATATAATATAATACGTATATATAAGAGAGAGAGAGAGAGACCCAGACCGAGATTATGACTTTTCTGACTAGAGAGAGAGAAGAGAGGAATGAGGAGCGAGAGAGAGAGAGAGAGAGAGAGAGATTTCGCTTTAAAATATTCCCATTCTTTCCTACTGTCTTCAAAAACAGCTGTTCTTAAATCAAACTGCATCCAATTCTAGGCTGCATGTCTCTCCTGCCGTGTTTCGGACCCTCTATTATTACCAATGACTATTATTTAGCGTTTGCATTTCCCAACTGCCATTCTTTTTCCAATTACGAGGACATTTGCTTCCCATTTTTCTTCCATTCGTATTTTAATTGTTTTTTTATCTTTGTCAACGTTAATATTCACACATTGTGCCTATAGTTTTTTTAGATAATGAAGTCATAAGTTGTCTATCACATCGTCGTAACCTCAGCAGATAATCAGCTCGCTTCACTATTCATTCAGCCAGGCGAGACCTCCAAAAGTAGGAAAACTCTCAAGGACTCCTCTGATCCTACTCTGAGCACGCAACTCTTCATCATCAGTCCTATCTTTTAAAAACGTAATTCAGAATCAATACTCCATCCTGTGTTTGCACCTCTGTATTCATATGAATAATAAGAGAACTGTTGCATTGACGCTCAGCAAGGAACAATGTACCGCGATGTTATCAAATAGAAAATTGATCCCCTGCGGGAACGAGGGAAAAATGGAACATGAAGATTCGATTCCGTTAAAAGGAATCCTTATAATCTATATAGTATATATATATATATATATATATTTTATATATATATAGAATATATATTTATATACATATATATCCATACATACATACACACATATACATGTATGTATATTATATCTACATTTGTGTGTGTGTTTGTGTGTATGTATATGTATATATATGTATTTAAAGATGTATATATATGCGTATGTATGTATATTGTATATAAATGTATATATATTATGTACTGATCCGGAACTCAACGAGATCTGCTTTGAATGAAGTAAATCGTAACTGCCCTATGGTAAGAAAATGCAAATAGAATAGGAAAACGAACGGGTATGCGTCAGTAACTGCGCAATTGAAAGAAAGTAAAAGTAACTTTGAAATGAAGTTTGGTTGCAATGAAATTAAAAAAAAAAAATTTCCTCCACGTGGGTCACACGACTGTCGTGAAATGTGTTTTTTTTTTTTTTTTTTTTTTATTGATCTGACACTGAAACACTTTCATGATGTTACTCATGCGCGAGTGATACGTCTCTTAGCCGAAGTCGTATTTCACAACGCCAGGCGAATGATAGCTAGCAGGGAAACGTCTAGTTCTTCATAACTAGGTAAGCCGCCCTAATGACACGGTACTCGGTCCAGCCTACCACATTCCTCTTTATGTGAAAGTTACGACTTCTGAAGTTAATGCGGGTGGAAATGCCTTCGATCGTAGCCCCCCCCCCCAACCAACCAAGCCCTCCTAACCATATCCCCCCCACCCCCTCCCCCACCCCCGCTCCGAAACATTAACTCGGAAATAACGGTTATTTTCTAAGAATCTGGAGCAGCTCTTCTAGTCCGGGGGTCAACCGGAAATGCCAGGTTGATTTTAGATGAAAGGGGGAATTGTTTTTGGGTGAGACACGTTTTTTCGAAAAGGCGGATGAACCGAAAAGCTAATAAGAAGGAATGAGAACTCGTCATAGGCCTTGGGACACGCACGTACAGATGACTCTTCAAGAGATCTAAAACCAGACTCTTTGGATTGGACTATTTATGATCAACAGAACAAATGAAATATAAGAGAGACCTTTTGGTGAATGACGTTGTATTAAAAAAATAAATAAAATGTACTCTATTAAAGACAGTGTTCTGATATTTTGCAACGGGCAGCAATTTGTTGGTATCATTATTGAAAAGTAGTATTTCTTTGCAAGAGACGTTTGAGCTAAGATCATAATTATTTTGCAGTTGTTTAGTGATCTTTTGATATTTTCTAGTGACGGATAACGGCCGAAATTCGTAAAATGTTTCCTAGGTGATTATCGACGAGGGTTGTTGTTAATACAGATGAATAATGTTATCAAGAAACAAATAATATGCCCTATGCAGCCTTGAGCCTTAAACAGCGGCATCGGAGCTCTAAGTGCAATCGGAAGGTATTTGTTGAAATATCGGCGCGGGCTTGGTTGGCGAAATTGAGACCTGTACAGAACAAAAGACTTTGAACTCGGTTTCAACAGTGTTAGATGGAATGATTCTGGAGATACAGAGGAAAGCTTAGCATTCCCCACCCTGAAAGATAATGGTATTATGAATTGATGAAATTTGTTGACTGTTGTATCTGATTGAGCTTCAACTCTATTTCTGAATAGGCTCGAGCCCGCTGTATCCGATTGCGTTCTTGATTACTTGTAATGCCTGTATTTCTGATGGAGCTCGAAAATGTCTGTATTTCTGATTCACTTATCAGTAAACCGTTAAAGTGATATCTCACTTTTCGTCAAATATATATATGTATATATATATATATATATATATATATATATATATATATATATATATATATATATACATATATATATATATATATATATATACATACTATATATATATATATATCTATATATATATATGTATGTATATATATATATATATATATATATATATATGTGTGTGTGTGTGTGTGTGTGTGTCTATGTGTATATATATATATACATATTTCATTTAAATTACTAATTCGTGTTTTCTCTGGTGCTGTCTTTTATTTTTTCTTCTCTTACTTTACTATAAAATAAACTGTTAAGACGGCATAAAATACTCGTGAAACTATCATAAAAATATATGTTTGTCAGTTAGTATTTCTTTGAAGAAAAATTTATTTTAATATTACCAACCATTACCCTACGTTTTCCCTTTTAAGATAGAGCTATTCTCGATGCACGCAAAAAAAAAGGATTGTTTATACTAAACGCTGGATAATTATTTTAACTTTGTTACAAATCCACCGAATATTATCTTCCCGGTCCGGTGAAGTATAGTACGTTACCTGCCGCCGAGACCTCGATAAACTTCTGGGTAAAAGGAGTTGGAGTGCTGGATGCCATAGAGAGGAAATTTGTCCATCGGCCAAAGTTTCACGGTGAAATTTTTGTTGTAACGCCTAGTACTGTTAAATGTCAGCTTCTTCGTCCTCCAAATCGTTATCTCGAATGTAAGGAATCGGTCTCTATATCTGTCGGTACGTTGGAAATCCTCATAATCTCGCTACCACTGAGACGTCAATTTTTTTTGTATAACTCTTAGCGTTTCTATTTAATGAGCTAGAAACTATTAATAAAAATTCAAGGCACATTTGATACTCAAATGCTTCTAACGATTGAAAAAAACGTCATTATGCTCACAGAACTAAATTACAGACCATATATATTTAAATAAGGATTCCTTCTTAGTGTTGTTTAGATGGTACGGAAAGATAAGCAAAGCGTTGATCGCCCTAAACTCCCGTAAATAAAGAGATGAAGGTTACCACGTACTCTTAAATGATTCGCTTTATCAGACCATTTTCAGATCCTTATGATTTCCCTAAAGCGAATCCTGCAGTCGGACTAAGCGTAGGAGCAGCCGACCGCCCACGGAGCCAAATGCTCAATTCCCCTTGTTGCGGGGCGCCAGCAGCAATCAATCACAGCAACCACTGGGTAGATTCCTCATCTAAATGTGATTGAAGAGATGTGGATATGTGTGTTTTACCTGACAGCTTTATGGATTGGCCAGGCTCTGCTCTTTCAAAGGAAAGTTCCTCTGCATAGACGCTCGCTAATGAAATGGATATTGACAGCAGCCTAGAGCGCGAGAAACCCGTTCAAGCGAAATCCGTCCGTTTCCAGCTTCAGAATATTGTAATATTATTGTGTGCGCAAGTACGCGTTCAGATGTACGCACGCATCCTTTTAAGATTCAGGGTAAAATTTATACGGTTAGGGCCTATGTATGTATATACTATATATGTGCATTAAGCTGCAAATGTCCTTTAATATCCAATTCGCTCTACCTCGGGATTAATATATTTTACATGTGTTAACCGAAGGGGATTTTTTTTTTTTTTTTTTTTTTTTTTTTTTTGACAAAAATATCACCCTTTCGTGGATTCGAACCAGCTAATAAAGCTATAGGAAAACATTGGGAATCACACGGCAGGATAGAATGAGAAATAATACCAGACAATGAATTAATTACGTAAGTGGTGAGACATTGATGAATGGGAAATGGAGATGGCTTGGACCTGTTTTTCACACAAACCATAGGAGAAAGCACGTGTAAGTGTCAGCTGGGTTCCAGTAGGCACCACCAGGAGATTGAGAAGACCCGAACTTCTTTGGATGGGAACTGTGAAACTAGAGGCTGGAGATGAGTAGAGATTTATGACAGATAATGACAGGATTTCACAGAGGCCTTTAGCGTGCATGCCGCTGAACACGATTATGCACGTATGTGTATATATATGTGTTTGCGTGCAAAATGTAGTAGCTAGAATGCTCCTCTTAATGTATCGAATTCTGCACTTTTTTTTTATGCGCTTGTCACTACAAAGCCTCAGATCCAAATGGGAGAAAATTATTTAGATTCTGACGTCCAGAGCAGGTTTCAAATCCTGTCACGGACATCAGAATTTCTTCATACTCTTCTATTTAGATCTGAGATGTTGTAGTGACAGGCGTATCCCCCAAAAAGTGTGAAGAATTTAATAAATTGGGAAGGCATTCTGGCAATATATGTACATACGTATCCGATGAAAAGTGACTATGTATATATGTGTGTGTGTGTATGTATATATATATATATGTGTGTGTGTGTTTACAAAATTTTATCTAAGATTCCTGGATAACAGAAACAACTCAGACTTGTATAACAGTTATGCCAATTGCTAAGATCCAAAAATACATTTCGTAATAAGAACAACTGTACGCTTCAATAAAGAAGTAAGATTTTAAAAACTAGTTGCAGTCAGATGGTTAATGGACTCTAATTAACTGGCGAAAACGAGATCATTATCTTTTTTTATGGTGCTAAAACTTGTCTAATATGCATTTCTATTTTCTGCTGCCAGCTGATTTGGTAGCTGTGTTAGTGCCTGTGTGTTTGTGTGTGTGCGTGTGTATGTATGTGAGAGAGAGAGAGAGAGAGAGAGAGAGAGAGAGAGAGAGAGAGAGAGAGAGGCGTAGTGTCTCTACAGAAACTCCACTTTGGATGACTGTTTAACAAAGGACTGGAGAGAGACTTTTAAAAACTAGACAGTGACAAATCAAAAATTTAAGAGATAGAAAGAAAGACTCTGAATTCACTTTAATGAAGAAATTTGTTGGAGAGAGAGAGAGAAAGAGAGAGAGAGAGAGAGAGTGGGAAAAAAATTGAAATCTCATTGGTACAGAAAGAGAGAGGTAGAGACTTAAGCAAACAGGCAGTGTATAATCTCATTAAAAGACATAGAGAGAGAGAGAGAGAGAGAGAGAGAGAGAGAGAGAGAGAGAGAGAGCTAAAATTTTTCCTCAAGACAATAGACATCAGACAGGTCAAGAGATCTGAGTGAAAGAGAAAGGCAATAGAAACAGAACGACGACAACTGTCTCAACCTAAAATTTCTGGAAAAGGCAGTTACAGATAGAGATATTAGAAATAACGGAGAGAGAGAGAGAGAAAGAGAGAGAGAGAGAGAAGGCCTTCAGAAATCGTCCTATTGCAGAGCTCCCCCCCACCACCACCACCACCCACCCTCACTCGACTCGGACACCTTAAGCGCCCTTTTGGCTGCACTGAAGCGTGCATAAGCAAGGAGACCAGAGAGAATAAGCAAACTTGTTCCGGACAGAGTTTTGCATAATGGCCGAGGTTCTTTAGGCTCCATTCAGCAGTAATTATGGACATTACCATCACTCAAGGCACGTGTAGAGATTTGCAGGTATCGCATGTACGTTTAACACGGACATAATCCCGGGGTTCGGCTAGAAAGCTAAGCGTCCGATTTACATTTTTTTTTCTTTTTCCTTTTAATAACTGCGTCATTAAGAGCAGTAAGGAGTCTTTAGGATGTCATTAAAAGCTCGGTATTTGGGGAATAGGGAGGGGGGGGGGGTTGTGTGGGGGGAGGGGGGGATTCACACTGCAGATTGGTATTCCAGCGATGGAAAACGAAGCTGTCTGAAATCTCAGTCCCGAGTAGATATCATCATTGCTGACCGATTTTCATTGATGCCAGATTACTACTACTAATTAGGCACTCATTAAGGTCATTAGGTCATTATAATGCCACTTTCCGAAGCTTCCAGCAAATCGATTGCTTTATGATTAGCCATCATTTGTATAGAAACTCGCTTTCGCATTTGTAAAGAATTTAGCTTTGGATATTGCAACGAGAGAGAGAGAGAGAGAGAGAGAGAGAGAGAGAGAGAGAGAGAGAGAGAGAGAGAGAGAGAGAGAGAGAGCTTTATGTCTTCCAATGTATTTTTCGATATTAATGCCATAAAATCCTCACAGGAAAGGATTGAAAATAAATCTCCTTCGCACTTCCTTCGAAATCAACAAGATTGAAGATTTCTATTTCCCAGAAAATTGAGTTTTAATTGGTGCAGTGTATGATTTAAAAGGAAAAAAAAAAACTCAGTTGCTAAAATATATTTCTTTTGAACAACGAAAACATATCCGTCAACTATAAGAACATGTATCGGTGTAATGTCAATACAAGCATCTGGCATTTAAAATAGTTGTTCAAATGCTTTCCTCCTGTTTTGATAGATTAGATCAGGGTATTTTATGTTTTCAGTTAATTGCACTTTGTATGAACATCAATTTTGCGTTGCTTTATTAGCGTAATGTAAGAAGTAGAAATATTCAACCGCTGTTAGTCTTTTAATGGCAAACATAATTTTAGAAGCCGAAGAATTTCGTTTCGTGCTGATATTCCAACTTGGTGTTTGTGCGTGTCGGGTAGCGGTAGAACCCTCTTACATTATTTTATGCAAATTAAAAAATAAGCAAAATAAAGCGAATTGTTCCTTGAAGTGAGGTAATTCATCGTTATGCCACAGCTGATTTTTTTTCAGATGGCCTTTTAGGTGTTTCTCCATGTCTGCGTTTATCTAGCCAGCATATACGGATTACCCAGGCACTGTTCTCTCTTCTTAAAATGAATTGTATGATAATTAAATGTAGAATCCAGTCTTTTGGGATCAGATAGCCACAGGAAATGATGTTACGAACCTCATGTGGCCATAGGTACTGAAGTGGTGCTCATAAAATATAAAATATTTAGATGTGTACGTTCCTATCTGCGTGCTCTGGGATCTGCCTTAGGAAGCAAAAAAAAAAAAAAAAAAAAAAAAAAAAAAAAAAAAAAAAAAAACTGCCACTGAGGGGATATCACGAACCGTGTGCCCTACGTGCCAAAGATTTTATCCTTGCATTTACGTTTTAGCAAATCACCAACCTTAGCGTTTTTTAGCATAAGACCTTGAATCTAACATCCCACAACAAAATCCGAAGATAAAGTCTTCGGCACGTAGGGCACACGGCTCATGATATTATCCTCTCAGTGGCATTTTTTTTTCTTTCTTTCTTTTTCTGATTCCCCTATGACAGATCCCACAGCAAGCAGGTACGAACTTACACTTCTTTTAAATATTTTATGTACATTTTGTTGTGGGATGTTAGATTCAAGGCCATATGTTAAAAAACGCTAAGGTTGGTGATGTGCTGAAAGGTAAATGCGCGTAAGACACACGACTCATGATACACTCATAGGGCAGGTTATTATTATTATTATTATTATTATTATTATTATTATTATTATTATTATATTCATGAGAGAGAGAGGCAGGGGAACACATCCCAAAAATTCCAGATAATGTTATTCTCTCAAATCAGCTGGAAATTCTACTTGTCAAAGATGAAGTTCTGCAGACGTAATGATCATCACTTCAAACGCATCTGGGGGAATTAAAGAGGTATTTAATTCAATTCCTTTACAAAACATCAGCACTTTCTCTAATCAAATCATTTTTTGACACATAAGAATGTTCATGGCCAGTAGCACGCATTCATGCCAAAAGAACGGAATTACATTACGGACAAATGTAATAAAATTTATCTAAAATTGATCTGTCCTGGAAGCTGATTGGTAAGACCACTTCTCCATTTTTCATTACCTCACTACGTGGACGTTGTTCTCATTCATTTATCAGCGGCTTATTTATTTGCCATTTAGCAGTGGGTTATTTATGAATTTTGATTATAGATTCAGCGATAGATCAAACATTCCTTCCAGTTATTCAATGCTAACAACACTATAAACAATTTATGGGATCACTTTTTTTTTTTACAGACTTATCAATCATGGCTTTGGTCTGCTCATTCATCAGGTGCTTCTTATCTCTCGTCATCATGGCCAGGGAAATTCAAAACGCACGAGGATTATCACTTTGGCCGACAGGGCGTTTCTGGCTTCCTTTGCCCGTTAAGTGGTCCATGTTTACCTGGCGGAATTTTAGGCTGAAGTGCTGCACCTCACGTAGCATTCAAGTGCAATTACTGTACTGCAACTTCCTCTGAATTCTCGATAATTGCAAGCATCCGGCCTTGAACGGTTTTTACGTTATTATCAGTTAAGTCATAAATACACATCTATTCTTTAATCAGTGACTCTTTATACTTTGAGGTAAATACAGTTACCGAACTGCAGTTGCTTATGGACTTTCGATAATTACTTTAGGCTGGTTTATGTGTCGTTATCATCGATGATTCTTCCTGTTATTGCCTTTGGCATTGTATAATAATACTCACTACTGTACTTCGAGGATTCTTTTACTGCGCAGAATCACTTATTTTCTTATCGGTTAAGCACACTTAATATTATCTTAGGCTGATGTCTCTTTAGAGTGGAATTTTCATATAAGATTTCAAATTAACTTATTTCACAATATGTGGAGGAATTTCAGTTTTCTGGAAAGGGGAAAGGAATTAATTCCTGTCAGGAGTACCTAAGGCTGTGGAGACTTTCTTCAGTTCGTGGTTCGAGATATCGGTGACTCTCTCTCTCTCTCTCTCTCTCTCTCTCTCTCTCTCTCTCTCTCTCTCTCTCTCTCTCTCTCTCTCATATGGAAGTGATTCATCCGAATTGACCGTCGCTGCATTCTTTTTCTTTCGAAAAGAACGGAGACTTTATAGATCGCCCTGTGGATGAAGTGGGCCCCCTCTCCGCTTAATTCGGCCATCGCTTATGCCGCGCGAGCGAAGTCAGATCAAACGCTGATAAAGCGAACTCCCCATAGAGGACCTATTGCAGACACCAGATAGCTCTCGAGTAGAAGTCGCTGCATTGACAGACTTTGCAAATGTTTTATTCCGAGTCTGTCTCCCAAATTCGTTCTCCATCATTTTTTCCTCCGTTCGCCGAGCTGTGCCCAGGTGAGTACGTAGTCGCAGCGCCTTAATTGGTAATGATGAATGAATGCGCCCCTCGCAGTCCCATAGAGTAAGTAATCATCGCCTGGAAGGCTGCGCGGACTCGAATCTTAATGGCTGTATCTTAAATCATGTCGGTGACAGCCAACATTATTCTTGATTTAAAGGCCCATTCGTCACGGGCCTTGGATTGTGTAATTTCGCCCAACGGATACTTTCATTATTGTATTCCACGTTTTTCTTATTCATCATCGTATCCGTCAGAACCATTCCGATTTTTTTTTCTTTTATCTTTTCTGAGGATATTCATCATTATTTTAATTATGATAAATATCTATCGCTCCTCTAAATGAAGAAGATATCAGGCTAAGATGAGCTGAGTGAGGGCTGATCTTGCAATCAATTTGAAAGAGAGCGAAAGATTAAGAAAGCGATATATAAATGCATGGGGGGGAAAAAAAGCAAAGATCCTTGTTTTTGTTCACGAGTCTTTAGGGGCCCGAGGATAGCTCGATAATCATCGATATCATTCAAGCGTGTAAAGAAGTTTCTTCTCGTGTAGTTTACTTTAAACGATTTTTTTTTTTTCTTCTTTTTTTTGAGGTTCGGAGATGGATGGGTGAGCGGAGACACGGGGGCAGGCATTAACAATCGCATTGCGAACTTGACGTTTTAATTGCGAATTGATGACGGGGACGCTGAGTAGCAGCAGCGGCAGCAGTTTATTTCTTATAGCCATTTGCGGTTCGAGACGTTCGTATTTACTTTCAGATTTGCTACTGTTTTTATATTAATTTTTTTTTTATTGTTATTTGTATTTTCTCTTTTTCGCTTTCCAGTCATTAACAGTATTTCACTTAATATTTACAGTAGACCTGATTTGCCTGCAATATTGTTATATTTTCTAAATAAATTTTACCCATTGGAGCGTTCAGGTATTTTTATAATTAGTTTAAAGAGAGAGAAATGACAGAAAACGATTATCCTCGAACCGGACTCCCATTTTTAATTCTTAACAGAGAAGACTCCTGAATCTCTATAATGAAATGGCTGTAAAGTGAAAGAGAATATCAAGTAAGAGTCAGAGAATATTGTGGACATTTTTCAGTTCATCTTTGGATCAAAGACATCAACTAGGAAAAATTAGGGATAAATTGTAAAATAAAGGTTTCTTCTAGATGCCTGGCATCACCCATTTGCCTCTCTGCAAAGGAAATTTGTTTTTATTTTATAAAGATGTCTTTTTTTATTCCCTCCAATTTTTGACAATAAATTGCCTGCTACAGATTATATAAACTTTGTGAAGCAGTGCATAAAAACAAAATGGCAAAATCTGTGGGATAGTGAAGCAGACACCAATAAATTAAAGTGCATCAAACAGAAAGTAGACTTGTGGAATACATCAGTACAAAATGAAAAACGAGCTGAAGTAATATTAACAAGATTACGAATAGGCCACACAAGACTAACTCACGAGTATTTAATGATAACTCCACAAGGGAACATCCCTCATTGCAATATCTGCAATACAATTTTAACAGTCAAGCATATTTTATGTGAATGCCTAATTTTTAATAGAGAAAGAAATTTATATTTAGGCAATAAATCATTATCAGAAATACTATCAGAATCAGATCATTTTTCTTTATATAGAGTATTAATATTTTTAAAAAAGACTAATTTGATTAATAAGATTTAACATATACCCTACTAAAATAGATGACTTTTGTCATTTTTTTATCTATTCAGTCGTTTTTGTATAAGTTCAATTCATATTTTTTGTTAATTCCAAAACCTCATATATCACTTAACAATCCCCTCATTTATCATTAATTTATTATAAATCATTAACTTCATTCCATACCATTCCATGTTGTAGACATAACATTTTATGAGCGTATTTTTTAAATAATTTCCTCTCGAATGATTTCGGGCCAGCACTGTAAGAGTCTGGTTAGACTCATTGGGCTGGTAAATCTTAACTTTATTATAATAATAAAAGTTTTATTCCCTGAACTCCTAACACTATTTTATTTTTTCTTTCGTATCTTCGTTACAAATAAAAGAGAATTAAATAGTGGCGTCTGTTGCAAATGGCAACACGAGGGCAAATTGCAATATTTATAGGCCAAGTTGCATCCCTCCAGTGCGCTTTGAAACTTTCGAAGAGTTAATCTGTAATCCCTAATTACAGTTCCTTGAATCAGGCGCTTTCTCCCTGATTGCCTTTACATTTGTAGAAAAAAAAAAAAGTCAGTTACGGAAGTTGTTCTTTTTATTTTTGTCAGATTCCGTCCTTGACAGCCTTGGCAGTGGATGAGTTCGTACTCGTTCAAATCATTTTATTGTTGCAGTCTTTTGACAAGTCGATCATGTAGGGTCTTATTTATAAACAGTAATTTAGGTGTTGGAGTTTATGGATTTGTTCTCCTTAGCCGTTGCCACATGGTCTGTGGACCTGTTGAGCTAAAGCCTACACTAGTGACATAGTTGTTGGCCGTTCAATAACTATATTACAGCATATGAAGTATGAAAATATTAGTGCAGATTAATTTCTCTTCGCTGATTCAAAGTGAAGTCTCTGCTTGCCGTAACAAATGTCTGGAACATATGAACTAAATATTGGACCGAAATCTTGTAAAACCAAGGGATTGTTGAATAGCCGGTCTCAAACCTTAATTGCATTTTGTGACTACTGTGTGCATTAGCAACGCTCTACCTAATGATACTGATTCTTGATTTTATCTCAACTCAGCATTTTTTTTAACCAGAAAATATTTAATGGAACCAAAAAGCTGACCCTTTTTTTTTTCTAAAACTAACTGCATCTGAAAGGTGGATATTCTTGTCATATTTTTTTCTAATCCATTATTCAAATGTCTTTTGTGGCTGTCAGAAGCATCTCTGGACTTTGTCGCCTAGAAGTCACAGCGCGTGGTGGCAACTTATTTTTTTCCAACAGGTAATTGTAAACTTAAATAAACTTTCCTTTCCTATAAACCCTTTCAGAACTTTTGGATAGTTGGCAGTAGCCAGCCCCTCGCCCCTCCATCCTGACCGTCTTTCTCATACTGGTCAGCAACGCGTCATGGCTTTGTTGGACGTGAGAGCCAAGACCAGTGTTCAGTTCATTTTTTTTTATCTATTGTTATCAGTATTATCTTCGCCTTCCAGAGTGCATAGGTTTGTAATGAAACTGAAGTGGTCATGCAGCAGTTTCAGATGATTGTCGAATTAGTGAGAGAATGTGAAAGTTGCACTTGTTAAGAAGTTTGCTTTTATTTACGTAGGCGGTAACACTGAAATCAACATTATAACTGAATCTTCCTTAAGTTTAACACCAATACATTATCTTGGATGAGAAGATTGTGAGTGAAATTGCCTTGAAACGAAAGTTTTAAGAAGCAAAAAAGTAATGAATTAAGAAAAGACCCCAAGTAGGTTTTTCATACTCGCGAAATGACAGAGAATTGCACCAAATAAAATTTCCAGCAACCATCTAATTGGAGGTCAGTTAAAATTAAAGATAAAGAATTAGTTAATGATCTTGACTGCAAAATATGCGTAGACATTTCCTCCTTTCAGGAAAATGAAAGAACCGGTTATTTTGACAAGTAATTTTCCTCGTTCTTCCAGAACAGCTTAACATTTACTGAACACTTGAAAGTCGACAGAATCGGGGAAATACTGACGTACAAATAAAAGCTTACGGTGGGACGAATTTTTTCCAAGTGCAGGTCGAATTTTCAGAAGCGAGCGAACCGTGTCAGGCATAAGACAAAGGCGAGGGATCAGGAGGACGGCTTCCTTTCTTCTCCTGGAGAGGACGAGGGAATCGACTCCTCCTGGCTCCCAAATGCGAAGGCTAAAGCTTTCACCAGAACCTGATATTAGGGGCGAGGACAGCCATATAAAGCTGCTGCCCCTTCTTCAGGTGCAGATTGTTTAGCGTTAAGTACATCATGATGTTTGCCTTACAGCCGCGATAAGGACGAGCCATATCTGATGCAGATTTCACCGTTAGGGGCCTCCTCTGAATTTCAAGTCTTTAACTTGAAAAGGCTGATGGTATTCTGCCCTGTTCAGAGGGTATGGTGCATTGGTACATTAAGGAAGAAATAAACGATACTTTGGCAATCTACTCGTTTATGCAAAACAAACAAACAAAAACGAAACGAAAATCTGATTTATGTGTTTGACGGGAGTGGAATGAGACAGATCTTCCATAAAATAATGTCCGATGGAACGAGATAGCAATTGTAAGTGGTCAGCGTTGTTCTTTGTAAGATAATTGTAAGCTCTCTCTCTCTCTCTCTCTCATCATCCTCTCGTCCTCTCCCTCTCATCTCTCATCTCTCTCTCTCTCTCTTTCAAGCCATCGAAAACATAAGTGAATTGGTCAATAAAACGAAGGAACAGTTTTTCATCTGCTTTGCAGGTGTTTGTGCATTTTTTTTTTTTTTTTTTTTTTTAAGAAAATGAACATTCATCCAAAGATATGAACTCGTTTCTGTTGTAGTTACAAAAATTTTTTTTGGCCCTTGGTGAGGCCTTAATTAAATCATTGAGATTAAGAGGCTGAAGAAAATTCTCCAGTTTAATACTCATACTCGGAGTTGCCACTTTTATTATCTCATCTACTTCAAGTGGAAAGTAATTCGCATATCCTCGAACGTCTTAAAGAAATTCGAATGATAACTAGTTTCTGTCTGAGATGTAAGCTGTATATTATGACATTTTGAATAAGTAGGTAATCATTAAAAAGGAAATTGTTAAACAATTTTATTTTCATAAATCTTACTTTACACAGCTCATAATTTTTTTTTATTTTTTTTTTTTACTGAAAATGCAATATATTTCTTTATAACATTTTATTTACCTTGTTCATTCTGCGCACTGCCTTTTAGGTTTACTGATACTCAGTTTGTTTACGAACAAAATATTCAGGATATTATGATTCTCAGGCTGTGCGACAGACCTCGTGAGTCTGATAGGGGCGGCAATGGATTGCACCGAGGCTTGAATAGCCCGTAGATTAAGTAATGTTGTCGAAGACTTACCATATTCATTAAAGAGATACTATACGGGTGTGCTTCATCCTGGTTCCTACGAGATGGGTGTGACGTCATCACAAGGCCAGGTAATGGAGTCATCATCCAGCGAGCCGTTGTGGCGTATATCCCGAGAATTGGAATAAGAAAAGGAGATGTGTTAAGCTCATGCTCACCCCCACTGAGAGCTAATACAGGCCAGGCTGCGGCGAATAATTTAGCCCTTTAATGGAGAATTTGAATGCAGCTCACCGCGGCATGGTAATAGGCTGGGCCTGGGAGATCGCTTCGGGATGGCTGACTTCATCAGTTTTAAGGAGTTCCCGGGAATGGCAGGGAATGAGATCAGATTGATAAGATTCCTCGAACTCTGATTTCATATATCTCTGGAACAAAGTTTTTCCATCCTTGCAGCCAATGGAGCACTTGTCAATGGCGAGTCCAAAGCCTTTCCAGTCTAAAACTTTCATAAATTAACGCTAGATGGCAGCAACTTACCTGGGAAGGGTAAATATTACTCAAAACCCCGTGAAATTACGACTAGTGTGAATGTTTGTGGATTACGAGATTAGTGCTGTTAAAACCAGTAATATCGTTAGTTCCTCTGATTTCATTTGGATTATGAGTTAATGAAGTATTTTACGTGTTTAAGCAGAAAAGTGCAACTCCATTATATATATATATATATATATATATATATATATATATATATATATATATACAACAATTGTATATATATGTAGTATGTATGTATGTATGTATGTATGTATGTATGTATGTATGTATGTATATGTATATAGACATACATACATACATTCTTCTATGTCATACCAAACAGCATGAGACAATAAATACAGCTGAGGCCACGGGAAAAATAAAAGAATGATGCACCAAGCGCTTTCGTGTTTTTTCAACACATTTTTAAGATACGATGGACCTTGTAACTTCGTATGCCCCTCTGTTATTTTCCTGTGGCCTCGGCTGCATATGTGTGTACATGCACATGTATATGTATATTTGTGTAATGTATTCATATACGTTATTGGCACGTCGTTCTGTACATGTGTAAGTACACGCACATATATACACCTATACAGATAGGTAGTTAGATAGATAGATCTGTGTCTGTGCTTGGGCATTATATAAAGAATTCTTTTATGTACGATGTAAAAACGATGACTTGTGGATGTTTATCTCACTAAAACTCGCTATTTATTTCTATTTCGCCATGTCTTTCAAACATTCCTAAGTAAACTTGCTCCCACTAACCTTCGTCCTCATTCAGGTTACCATTAACACCCCGTGTCCTCATTGCCTTGGATCCAAACGACCTTTCCAATTCAAGTTCTAACATATTTTATTGTGTTGTTATATAAGAGACTTCATTTGCTAATCAAAGACTGCCTGCATGAACAAAGTACCTCGGTGATACGGTATTAAGTTACAGAGATATGCTTATATATATATATATATATATATATATATATATATATATATATATATATATATATATATATATATAGTTTTCTTAGAAATCTAAATTATCCTAGTTGATATCGAACATGTTCACACTAAAGCTTGTACAACGAAAAACTGTATATTTTCTATAGCTGTGGATGTATTTACACTGATAGTGAGCTGTAGTCATTTTTATCACTATCGTGATCTTTTATCTGCTATTCTACGGATATATCTCTTTGTTCATTGTTCATGTCTTTCAGGTATTTCTCAAAAACCATAGTACTACCAATTTCCCTACTCATCCAAGTTTCCGTAGACTTCCATCTTCCCTCCATAAGAACACGCCCCCCGCTCCATGTCCCCATTCCCTTAAATCCAGATAACCTTTCCATCTGAAGTTCTTTATTTAGTTACCGTTTAAGAGACTTGAGAGAATGCATTTACTAGTCAAAGATCGTCTGCCAGGACAAAATACCTCGGCGATACTGCAGTAAGTTGACAGAGATATGCCTCATATTGCAAACCAGATCTCACCGGGCTTCGTAACGGATATGTTCTTTGTTTTAATGGCTGGAACCATCATGGGTGGCAATTATGGGAATTTTTTTTTTAATTTATTTATTTATTGTTTTAAATGCAGCGTTTGTAACTTCTTTCCCGATACCTCTTTTTTCGACTAGCAACCCTAATATATAATATATATATATATATATATATATATATATATATATATATATATATATATATGTATATATATATATATATATATATATATATATATATGTATATAGTTAAATTAGTTTTCATTGAACAGCTTCAGAATGAATTCCACAGGCGTTTATATTGTGTAAACGCTACACTTTCATATTTAATAAAACGCCTTTTATGCTTCAAATTCTTGAATGCCAGAAAAATCCTAATGATTAATTCATTGATTCTTCAAACCTTATCTTAGTTGTCGATAATTGCGGCAAGTTTTATTTTTACTTCAGCGGGATGTTCTTTCATTGTAGTATGGGAGGATTATAAAATGCCAAGGTTATCGCTCGCCGAATAGAAAGTTTCCTCTTTGGGCAAATCGGAATTGAAAATATTTCGGACGGGGAACCCAAGCACAAAAGAAGAGAAGATAAAATTGCAGTAAAACGCATACTTTCTCTCTCTCTCTCTCTCTCTCTCTCTCTCTCTCTCATTATAAAAAATCTAGGAATAGGAAAATAGAATAGTATATTAGTTTGATTTTTTCCAGATTTAGCAAAGAAGAATATGCTGTAATGTCTCTCTCTCTCTCACTCTCTCTCTCTCTCTCTCTCTCTCTCTCTCTCTCTCATCTCTCTCTCTCTATATATAACTATATAGATAATATCATATATATATATATATATATTATATATAATGAAAAATAATCTGGGAGTAGGAAAGTAGAAGCGTATATTAAATTCCTATCAATTGTCCAGATTTAGCAAAGCACCTTAGGTCGTGATATCCCTTTCAAAAGTTTATCCACATTTTAATTAAAACGAAAGTCTGTTGATTTCTGGATGAAGATACCAATCCATGTAACTGCAAGAAACCGGTTATTTTAACAAATCTTACCATTTTTCTTTAGTATATACTGCCAACGTTTTTTTTTTTTTTTACCTCTTCTCCATTTTATATTTAATCTTTCGTCGTTTTAGACGCGTAATTATTTCATAAGAGGGTAATTGTGTTTTAATTTGTACAAATTCGGTGCCTCAAAAAAATTATTTTCAGTAACGTATAGAAATTGGGGATACTGTCATCACTAAGTTCCATGACTTATTTATGATAAATACGTCCGCTTCATGACGTAAGAAGACTTGTTATCCTTATGAGTTTCTCCATCGTCACATTATTTGGAAAATAATCCGAAGAATTAATGAATTATCCATAGCATCAATAACACCTGTTTTTGATGAGTTTAATTTTTTTTTTTTACATTCTTATGTCCATGAACTTTAAGTTATCGATCCCTGCTAGAATTTATGCTATAATATAAATTGTATGGACGAACATAGTAAAATTTTATTTATTTATTTTTTTATATAAATTCGCGGAAATAATGCATTAATTTTTGTATGTGTCTTGCAAGTATGTGCCTATGTGTAATAAAGCAACCACATATGTAGTATATATATATATATATTATATATTATCTATATATAAATATATTATATATATATATATATATATATATATATTATATATATATATAAAGTTCATGAAAATGTCAAAATTCATGATCTTGCATTAGAAAACTCCTTTTACACATCGTTGTTACTCCTATTTCAAAGGGTCTTAACATTATTATTATATTATTATATTCTCTGCGTGTTCTTTTTTCCTCTTCGTTTTCTCTTACCACGAAGCCTCCATCAGAAACCTTCTCCTCCTGGCTTGCAATCCTCTTAAGTCTCGTGCATGGCTGCTTGCATGGAAGCTCCCCTTCTCTTATCTCCCAAATGCTTGTGGTGGGCCTGCCCATCCCGACCCAAGATGGCCTCACCGAATCATATTGAAATTAGTCCTGTCTGCCTCGCTGGAAGATAGTCTCTTGATTTTCAAAATAGAATTCGTGTTTAATTGTAGTTTTCCTGCTTAGTGCTTAAATTTGATTCGCTATCTTTCTAGGCCACATGCACAAGCTCCTGTTTTGACGTCACTGTGTCCGCGGTGTTATCCTCTATTCGGTTCGTGTTCCCTTTTATCTTCATATCGCGGTGTTTTATTCATTTAGACGTATAGTAAGTTTCGTTTATCCTCCCCTGTAGGTTTCATGAACGCGCAAAAGTCATGTGTTTCCTGCTACGACCTCCTCGTGAGATTCAGGATGACTACGACTCGATATGAAATTTCTCCATTACATCATTTTCTTTTAACCCGCAACAGTCGGACGTCAGGCCTGTCCTTCGCGTTGAAGATAATCCGTTTATCGAGGAGGAAATCGCTGCGTCCCCGATCTCTTCATCGCACCGATTCTCCCAACGGAGGCAACAGGTGCCGATAAGGTAACCGAAGCGGTTTGTGAGGTGTAGTTCCCGAAAATGAACCCGAGTGAGATATCGGAGTTTTACTCCCCGGACACAGAGTAAACAAGTAGCTTTAGATAGGAAAGCGCAAGCATGAACATCAGCCCAGTTTTACCTGGAACTAGAGCAGACAGCAACAGGCTCCGCTGTCTGATGAGGTGCCAGGAGGTCCCTTCGCTGCTTTTATTTTATTTTTTTATTATTATTATTTTTCCTCCTGCTGGAGCTTTTAACGATTGCGGCTGTGAGAGAACAAAGGGTGTTTGCCTTTTGGCCCTATTTATTTATGATGGAGAACTCCGATAGCGAAGGCTTTAATAGGGAAGGAACTTAATACAGTCTGTGCGTCTTCAAGGAAGCATGAGTTGAATATTAAACGCTTGCATCTTAAATTATAATAGAATTAATTTATTACTTTTACAGTCGTGAACTCGAGGAAGAAAGCTATAATTACATTTCAGCATCATGTCTTTACTTTGAGCTGAGAGATATGTGGTTATGTTATGTTTTGAAAGTATATGGAAAATTTGTGTTCAGTTTTAGAATGTTTATTAGCTTCCATGAGTAAAGTGAAAAAAAAATAGAAAATCCACAATGGAAGCTATATCTAATCTTCCTTGCAATATTGCTTTGACTATACATGCAGTTGCAGTAAGTGAACCCTACCGGTCAGTTTAACTGGTTTTTTTTCTCCTGTCAAAAGAATCAGTCTTATAATTTCGTCGAATTCAGCTGACGGAAGATTTTACCAACCGATTTGACTATTTGTATTCCGAGTAACGACGCGACCGATGTTTCCCAACAAGCCGAGTCCGTAGCACTTATTTTACTATGCGAATTGCATCGTAACCTTACGAGACTTCTTTATTTTTCGTTCTTTTTATTGCCGGGCATTGATAGCCTAATGATGGCCCAACAAAGACTAGATGAAGGGGCTTTAGTGGAGTGCATGTCAGCTATCAGAGAGTGGCCGGGGGCGCCTCTCTTGATTTGATGTGCTTGCAATTCCCCCAACTTTATTTTTATGCGCTGGGGAAGGATTCCCAGTCACTTCTGCCCGCGAGGGATTCGTTCGAGGTTTTGCGGGTGAGAGTGAGAGGGACTGTATACATCCTTGTACTAAGCTGTTGGTGTTTTCATGATTAAATAATATATTATAAGAGACGATAAAGTACATTGTTTTATTAAGGGCATACATGATGATCATAAATTTTCATCTATACTGACAGAGAGAGATAGATATTTCAGGAAGCTGTATGTTCATGTGCCTTCAACGTAACACGGATACATATGTATACTTGGACAGATATGCGTCTTTTCTTAAAATGTTGAATACCGGAGCATGAGTATTTTAAGCATAATTTTTCAACGCAGCAGAAAAAGAAAAAAGAAAACGTTTTAAGAACAGTTCGCAGAAATGTTGAACGTGATGAATTAACTTTCTCGCGTATCATTTTCACATCAAAAGCAGACATGCGCGGATAACTTTTAAGTGTCTTATTTCAGAGACTAGGATTAAGGTATCAAGATTTATTGTAAGCATTATAATTTCCGTAATCCTTGTAGATATAAAATTCAGCCACTGGCCTCATGAGAAATTGAAATGAGATTTTTCTTTAGCTCACGTCCTTAATCTTGGTGTTCTTAGTTTGAAGAGTATAGCTAACGATGCATTAATTCTGATCGTTTTGTTCAAGATTGCAGAGACCAGTGAGTGGACATTCTTGTGCCTTTTTTTCCAGCCCTTCCCCCGAAGAAAAGTAAGGAGAAAGCGTAGGGCTAATAATGTATAGACTTTTAGCTGCCATTGTTATTATCTATTCGAGCATCAAACTTACTAGCTGCCTGAAATTGAGAATTCTTTTGTATATCTCACATTTGTAAATTGTCATTATCAGATTTGACTGTTTTGCCAATGCCATCATTTCTGTGCTCTTCTTGTTTCATAATCATTATTTACTGCTTTCATTTTAGGTGACATGACCTATTATTTTCTCGACTATTTGTGATTTTGGTGAACATTTTTTCATTACAGGTACTTTGATGAGTCAATATTTTTTCCTATCACAGTGTTATTTATTTTTACATACTAACTTCATAATACATGTTAACTATGCAGTCATATTGTTGAACCAAATACATCCATTTCCTGCCCCATCCAAATCATTTAGTATTTTGATTGTATCATGCATGGTAATTTGCTCAATTATATTTCGAAGGTTTTCATAAAACTTATCTTTATCGTCATTCGCATTTCATTCTATTAGCTCAAATTGTAGCATTATGGATCATTTGAACTATTTGCTCCCTACTTTGAAGCGGACGAACCTTTCAATCACTGTCGTCTGCTTTATCACTTGAACAACCCTTGATGATACGTCCCTTATTTTCTGCCAGTATGTAATTTTGCTGATTTTGCTGATTTTTCTCATCTGCATTTTCCTTTTCCTGTCCATGCAATTCACTGTAATCCGGTATATCTCATTTATATCTTTGTAATTCTATGCCATTTAGAAACCTTGATTTTTCTGTTCATATATTCCATCCCATGCCTGGTTGCCTATGTGATATCTTTCCTTTCTCGTATGCTAATAAACTTTAGGATCTGAAAACAATGTGTGCTTTACGAGGTAGTGGCGTTAAGTGTACAGTCTTTCCACTCTTTGTGTCTATAACAAGGATGAGTTTGTACACTGTCTTGCCAAAGTTACAGGATGCAACTACCGAGATCGGGCATATAATTTCTGTAGGGATTAAGGATTGTATGATGGATGTACATTTCTCACCTCAAGTGTTGCTTTTGTCTGGTATTAAGTACGTTTGTGTTGTTTTGAAAGTTCTTAAAGGATAGTTCTAATTTTTCTCTCCCTTCTCGTGTCTCGGTTATTCATTTCATCAAATAGTTCTCTATACTCATACTTTGATATTATTAGGCCTGTCACCGAGATGCTGGAAGCTATACATTGACTTGGTTTATAACTTACTTCTTCACTTGACTATAGTCATAAGAATCTTGATATAAAATCTGCCTGAATCAGTATACGTTGGTTCCATGATGGTATTTTTGTTGTTGTTAATAGATTAAAGGCCTCTTTCTCCTTGATCAATTCGTATCTCCTTGATTTACAAGAGTAAATCAAAGATTCAGACTACTACTACCGCGGAGGGGGGTGGGGGGGGGGGGGGGCAAAACTGCAGATTTCGGTAAAATCAGCGTATCAGTCTTTTACGTGTATGGCTTGCTTAAATCAAGGATTCGGAGTCTTCAGATAGAGTTATTTTTATTATTACTACTATTCTTTGTGGGACTTTCAGTGGTTGTTTTCAACATAAAGACATTACTGTCCACACTACACAGACCCTTTTTACGCTGTCAGTGAGATGCGATAGAGCCAGAATAAATGTAAGGGAATTATAAAGATTAATTTTATCGTGAAGGTTTATTTTCTGGATACAGTTTAACTTGGAAGACTAGACTCGCATTAAAAGCTACAGTCGTTTTTACAAAGTTTCATTAGATAGTAGTCATGTTAATCATTGCTGTTAATTTGCTTAGAGATCACCAATGAGATGCATATACATTTTTCTTGCAATTTTTATCGGATAATTTTTTTTTTATTTGAACATGCGCTGTGCAATAATCACAGACGTTAGCGTTTATCGGTAGTCAAGTCAGCACTTTGGTAACTAGCAATTATTCAGCGAAAAGGTGGCTTGTATATATATATATGATAGATATATATATATATATATATATATATATATATTATATATATATTTATATATATATATTATATATCCTTATATATATATATATATATTATATATATATATATATATATTATATATAGTATTAATTATAATATATATATAGTAACTGGTAATCTTCTTAGGCACGAAGATATAGTAAGTCAGTTATATTCCACATAGGAAAAAGAAAAAGGTACGTCTCAGAAAATGCCCAACAGTTTCGTCCTCCAATGCACCTCTTCTTGGAGCGTTTAATAATACTAATAATAAACGCTCCAAGAAGAGGTCCATTGGAGGACGAAACTGTTGGGCGTTTTCTGAGACGTACATTTTTCTTTTTCCTATGTGGAATACATATATATATCGATAACGACTTTCAAGAAGCAATCTCCACTGATAAAAACTACACCATTTTTTTTTTCAACAACATATTGATCCAATACATATTTCAGAAGTTATCATCAGTAAAATTTGAAATAATCAGAAATTTTGCAGTGTTCCTGTTTCACAAACTCTGATTAAAAATATGAATTATAGTTAAATTTTTAAAAAGTCATTAAACCAAGACTGCTGAATAATAACAGCATAATCGTTTTTACTATTATTACCCTAACTGATATTAATAACTTAAAATTAAAAACAATATTTTATGGATTACATGACACTACTTGACTTGAAATATTGAAAATATATTTGCAACATAAATGAAAGAGTATCAGTATCATTGTCAGAAATTCTCATGACAAACAAACAAAAATAACACTTATTTTCCACCAAAAACTGATGGCTTTTGGAAGCTGTCCTCAAACATTTAGAGATTAATAACACATTACCAGAGTCCTGTTTATATCAAACAAAACAAAAAAATCATTCTTAATTGCTGCTAAACATAAAACTAAATTCTCTTCTTACAGGATCTGTGAAACAAACGGATTTTTATGTTTACAAAAGACAATCTTTCACATATATTTTCCCATGAGTTAACAGAACAGTTATTCACATTTAACAGTACAGTTATTCACTATCGAGTTACAAAAAGCCCGTTACTAGACTGACTCACTATTGGCAGCAAGTTTTACGTCTGCCCTAATAGGTTACTACTACCTGCACTATTAGCAATGATACTATCGAAGACTTGCTATAAGAACTCTGTCGTAGACTCTACTGCAATGCTGCTAGGTGTGACTAATATCGCGCTTAAATATCTATGGTAGTACTTTCCACTAGTTACTAAATGTGCTTAGAGTTATATCAGAATAAATTAGGAAGTAACTTTCTTTAGACATCTTGCAAATATATACAAATGGAAAATATACAAACAGCTTGAAAAGTTATTTACACTTGTTATACAAACCTACAACACACTTTTTTTATGTACAAACGGTTGAATGTGGGATAAAAATGCATCCCTGTCTACAGTGCAAGTTGCGTGGGTTCGGGCAATGGAGGATTAGCACCAAATGGGCAATAGCATAAAAGACAACAAGACACTTGCTTATCTTGTGAATACATCACTGAAGAATAAAAACAAGAACAAAAATTGAAATGGGAAATTTGCACTTTGCTTTGTTTTTTGAAACCGTAGCCTACATGCATAAATATTTCTGCATTAATTCTACATACATACATACATACATACATAATATATATATATATATATATATATATATATATATTATATATATATCTATACATATATATAAATCAATGCCAACGGAGAAGTAACAGTAGTATACATATATTACTGCCTTAATAATAATACATAAGAAAAGTTGACATTACTTTACATAGGAGTTTAAAAAAAATACATGAAACTGCACATAACATAAGGTGTAACATCATATGGATTTTTCTTTATATCATAGATGACACTCACAAAACATTCTTGGTTTTTAAAAGAACACTCAGTAGCATATATATTAATAACGTTCAGTGCATAATTAGGTTGACACTGTAACCTTTACGAAAGCTTGTAATCATCGAGTGGATTCAAAAAGAACTTTTATCAGGTATTTATCCTTTCAGTACAACTGCAAAGTAAAGAGCATGCAGTAAAACTTTAGAAAAGTTAAGTTGTATTGCAACCTGGGCCTGCAACGAAGTAAAGATTGTTGAGCTTATGGTTAGCTCATTTCTAAATACTGTAACCTCTTATTAGACGACAGGTCTACAAGAAATTAAACAAAAATAAAAAAAGATATAAAAGAGTTATCATGAATTTTGCATTGCAACTACTTTGTAGCAACAATCAAGCAGAGTTAGGGTATGGCCACAAGGAATGGGTTTCGTTTTTTATTTCGATTGCCAAATATACATCTTCAAAAATAATAGAAAACAACAACATTTACAAAACCGGTCTCTGCATAGATGGTGTGCTTGTGGTCTATGATAAGAAGCAACAATATGAAATATTGTGACATTATAGTTATTAAGAATGGCTGTAATTTTAAATTCTCAAAAACAAATTTTAACATAATACCTCATATATATATATATATATATATTATATATATATATTATATATATATATATATATATGCACATGCATATCTACATAATATCCCATGCTGTAGACATTCATGTATCATACTGCTCATTTTCACTAAGAGATGACGGTTCCTCTCTGTCAACCATTTATGCACCTCTCCTTTAAACATATGTTGCACATTTTCTCACTTTTGATTATCGTACAACTGACAAAGCCGTCAATTCACATTGATTAAGAACATTCTAACTTAAAACAAAATATACCTGATGGAGTTTAAAGGAAATTCAATATGTATTCCTAATCTGCATATGATGGAAACATTGGAAATAATAAAAAGATGTTCAACAAGAACACGTCCTAGTTAATATTATCTGTTGCTTATCCAAGTATTGGTAGTCATTCGTTTACAGTGGTAACTGCTTTACTCCTTTGTAGATGAAGAACGAGAGACTATTTTCAACTGCACAAACTAATGGAAGTAAGGGACGTTTTCATAGATTAAAAAAAAAAAAAACGGAAAAGTGACAAGAGTCTCTGTAGTAGAATATAATTCAGTTATGTAACATCCAACACAGGATATAGAAAATAACTTGTCCATATTTTAATGACCTATATGTTTACATCATAATATAGTGTGATTCATTAAATATTAAAATGATGTGAATGACATCAGATATCAGGTAAATAAATCTCACGAGACAGGAGAGTAGTATTACAGGCGAGAAAAGTAAAATTTAGTCATGGGACATGCCTGAAGCCGTATAAATACCGCGTAACATAATCAGATTTTAGTAAAGTGTGACTGAAGATGACCTCTCCTACACAACTGGTGTTGCTTCGCCAGACAGATAACACAAATGAAAATTGCCTTCATCGAAGATGGTAGCCCAAACTTCATTGTTTAATAATCTGAACTCGCATATAGTTTATTCAAATTATTTTCGAAAAATTGAATGATAAACGCCTCTGGTTATGAGTTAAGAGAGAAAAACACGATCTTTGAAGGTTGACACATTTGCGTTAACCAAGGCAACAGTAATTAATGTACTGCGTACATAATGGTTTGAGATGGAAACGTCAGTCTATTGGAGAGGTTTTATATGAGCTTCATAAAAAAAAAAAAAAATTCTTTACACGTTTTCCAGTCTAGGAGATAATAACATTGCAGGCTACGGTGTAATATAATCGTTTGTGAGAGCTCCTAAGAAATCTTTTACAAATTAGAGCACAAGCTCATTTTTAAAAAGATTTATGAAATAGGTAACCTTTCATGCACCATCCCATCCATCAAGCTACATTTCTTCTCCAACTGTCACATTTGATGAAATTGAATAATACTCCTCTAGGCATCGTATGTTCTACGAATTATGCTCAAGAAGTCAGTTTGCTGCAATACGTTTATATTTATTTGACACGTAGCTTTCACAATACAAAAGCAGAGATGTACTATGCACAAGTACCTTTGCATACGTAATAAAAACATGTCGCAGTGATGGTGAAACATCTAGCACGGCAGAGGAAAGCCCCAGAATGTGAAGAAATTTAAAAATCAAACATCAACAGGGACAGCTTCAGCTGACAGAGGTTCTGTGCTGTGACAGAGAGAGCATTGTCTGACAGATAGATCAAGCTGTAACAAGACAGTTTTTTTAATAGCGTGCCTGTGCTGTAACAGAGGCAGCTTCAGCTAGCAGAGGGTCTACATTAATACTGTTTATTTGTGGCTGCTGAAGCGATTATGCGTTCTTTTGGTAGGCCTACTCGGTACAGTGCTTGAATGCGACGTACAAACAACCGGCCATCATTAGCAGTCTATCCAGCCACTGTAAACACAGATTTTGAGAAGCTATCGTGCTGAATTAGTAAGTGTTCTGTTGGAGAAACGTAGGACGAAAGTGTCCAGAAATGGTGAATGTTGTTGCTATTCTAAAGGCAGTCAATGAAAGGGAATATCCTGGCATACGCTAGCAATATACTATATAAGTATTCAAGTAGTATAATTTCATTTGTTTATTATTTTCACTGTTTGCCATTCTGGACTTTCTCTCCTTTGTTTCCATCTCTCATCACTTATGGGCATCCAAGTCTGTAAAAGCTTGTTTGGGAAGTGAATGGGTGTTTTTGTTGTTCCCTGTGAAGATTTATAAATTATCTATAGTAATAATTATAATAGATTTTATTGATAACGCGTCAATAGAATGAGTGAATCGGGTAGAGTTTAGTACTGAGGTTTTTTTTTTTACTAGTCTGACTTTTAAATAACTGAAATAATAGGAAACTGGTTCATTCTTATGGGATGCACACCATATCATAGCCCAGAAATACTCTGGAATTGTTGTCTCTAATTCTACAAGTAGATAAACATGTTTTTCTTGCTTTCTTGTCCTTTCATTATGGAAGAAACAGTCCTCATTGCCATAATGTGAAACACATAGAATTGAATCACATAGATGTCACTGCATGTCGTAATTTTCCTTTCGTGAAAGAAAAATGAAGAGCAAGCAAGACCCATCACGTACTACACTTCCGCTTGACGATTTCGTCGAACAGGGATGCCGTGTCACTTATGAGATCATGAAGGATGTCGGTGGATATAGCCTCTTTCAACTCTCTCTCCTCCCGGCTCACATCTTTCCACTCCTTCATCTCCTTCTTCAGTTCGTCCATGACTGCGTTCTCGACCATCCTCTCGGCAATCAGCTGGTTCAGGTAATACTGGCTGTCTGCCGGATGCATGAACGATCCGTTGTGGAAAGCTTGCAAGCCCGAGGTGCTGAGTTGGTATGCGTTCGTGTCGTCTTGCAAAACACTGAGAATTTTATTTTGTACTAAATGAACTGGATAATTTGCACACAAGGGCATGGAATGGGGGTAGTGTTCTTGGCACTCGGCCATCACTGACTTGACTAGATTAAAAATTAGCAACTTATTAAAGCTTCTGCTACCGTAATATATTAATTCATCACAGACGGCATTTGGTACACCCGCGGGGATAAGTGGGGGGAGACTCGCTTCTTCAACATTCTCTGCTAAAACGCAAGAATGAATGAATTCCTTGAGTTCATCTTCGGATATTTCCCGTTTTCTATCACAAATTTCTATTTCGGTCACGTTTTCTTTAGTTTGTTCATCCTTCAACGGCAGTGGACTTTCACTCTCGCCAGCCGGTCTATACACTTTGATAGTGTTGTTGTTGTTGTTGCTGAACGTAGGAGGGAAGACCTCTTCGAATTTCTCCCCCTTGTTCTTGTTTCCACCTTTTTCACCCAGCTGTAAATATCAAAATTGCATTAGTTACTAGCTCAACACGGTTTTCATCTCCTCAACAACGGCAGACAACACACCTGGGTCTTTGTGGTAATGCTGGGAGTACTAGTACTGTTCATTCAATACACAAAAATGTCATTCAAGAAATGAATGAGGACTGTCTGGCACATTAGATAAAAAACCTTGATATAGCATTTTGTTCTTATTCAAACAATTATCAGGATAATATCAAATATTAGCATCTTCTACAGTTGCTATTATTGAATAAATTGTCACACATCATTTTAAGAAAGCCAAAAAGAGACTTCCTTGAGTAACTACATATCATGGGAAATTTCTTTAAATGTGAATACATATTTACATAAGTACCTGCCTAATTCTCTAAGAAAAAATCAATATATCAGCCTTATTCGGTGATTAAAAGATATTTACAGAGCATATGTTGAAGTACGGGGCATGACAACTCCATGACCCCGAGGCAGACGAAACGTATTTGGTGAATATTGGCATAGTGATGTTCCTCAGGCGACTGTTTTATTAAACTATACTTCCACTATTACTAGAAACACCAGTTTTTTAAAGGACTGTTTGTATGGGATGAATTCATAATTAGAGAAATGTTTTTCGTGGAAATTATTTCATATTTATCACCAGAAAAATATTCACAGCCTTATCAAACCGACTCATTTAAGCTTTAGGGTTAGTTTTCGATTATAATCAGTAATAAAAGCACAGAATCCCGGCAATATCACAACGGATTAGCTAGCATAGATTACATTCGTTGTTTGAAAAAAAAGGTCACTTTTTGCAGCCACGTTGCTATTCGTTTCTCCTTTGAAGAGTATGACACATTAGTATATTTTCTTGAGGACGCGATCGTGTAACCTCAACTCCCTACTCCCTACTGCAATATACTTATTTCTATTAGGATTATTCCTTATTTTATATATATATATATATATATATATATATATATTTTTATTATTATTTATTTTTTTTCAGCCTGTTCAAGTTGCAAGAGATAGGTAGGGTCCACAAAATACAGTGACATTTAACAAAATACACTGAGAGTTAGATCAAGGACGATGACCTCCAAAACTAAAGATCTGGCCTAGTCAGCTGACGAAAGAGCAAATAAGAAATGGAAAAGATGCCTCTCTGTAAATAAGATACACTAATTGGCCGTTGTTGCGGTAACCCTCTCATATGAATTATGAGACTGCACGGATATTCAAGTAGTGTTTAAAGAAGGAATTCAGAGACCAGTAAGAAGGATGATTCATCATAATACAAAGAATACAGTGACGTATAAAAGTACAGTTGTTCTCGAAAGAAACAAAAAATGGAGAGAAATAGTCGTGACTCAGAGACTTTGTTGCGCCTTATTTTTGCGGGTTTCTTTGCTCGCAGCTTCTTAGTTTTCTTTGTTTGCTTGTTTAATATTATTCTTTCTGGAATCGTTCTTAGTGCATCGACGAATAATCGGAAAGATATTGTTCACCAAGCGGAAGGTTATTCAAAACTGTATTTTATCGGTTTCCTTACCGGTATACTTCTGTTCTATTTGTTTGCTAATGTTTTTTTCAGTACATTTTCATCTTTATTCTGCCATACTTCACTTTTGTCCCCCATTCCCCTTCTCATATTATATATATATATATATATATATATATAATATATATATATAGATAATATATTATATGTTTATATCTTATATATATATATATATAGATATTTTATATATATATATATATGTATATATATATATATATATACGTATAAATATATATGTCAGCCTGTATGAAATCCTTTTTTGGAATGACAGGCAAGTCACGCGATAAATGAAATTAACGAGGTAGACATACATTCCGTTCCAGGAATATTTTTTCAACTGATATAAATTTATTTTGGATAAAAATAGTCGACATTCTTTCACTCGGTTATGATGCAAGTATTCCGGGAAGGCAAGATGGGGGAATGCTTCTAATATTCAACAAAAAAATTTAAATTCCACTGAGCCCACGCAGCGAGAAATTTGAACTAAATTTAATGATTATGTAAAAAAAAAAACAATCCTACACGGTGCGAGCATTTAAAATGAAAAGTTAAATTAATGTTAAATTAAACTAAACCTACGTAACGAGAATTTTAAAGAAATATTAATGTTTATAATATCAAAAAAAAACTAAGCCTACACAGTGCGACCATTTTCAAAAAATGTTAAACTAAACCCACGATGAGAGAATTTTGAAGGAAATTTAATGTTTAGTCTTAAAAAAAAACAAAAAAACAAAAAAAACAAAAAACACCCAAGCCTACGCAGTGCGACCATCTGACCAACGCTATGACAGATATGGCAAAGCCAGTCATAGTTGATGCCATTTAGATCAGGCCTTCGTGCTTTACTTGCATAAACAATCCGGCGGACATGACATTGAGCTCGTCCAAACTCTGCATTCGTTCTGCCTCCCAACCCCCCAAACCCCTTGCTCCTCCCCCCTTCCAGACCGTCCCCTCCCCTCCCACCCCGCCTTTCCCTCAAAAGGCTAATCTGGGGCCTGTTTTTAACTAGATTGCTGTTCCTGGGGAAATGGGATTAGTTCGTCCGGAAGACTGCAGCTGAAGACGTGATGCAGTTCGTCGATTCTCTGCCAAGAATAAGTTAACCGGAACTCGCTTTTACTTGTTTGCAGCAGTTCGAAAATATGTTACGAGAAGCTCTTCGTTAATTCATCTGTCCTATCATTTATTCATTAGCAAACGTTTTGCTGCTTAATTAGTCCCTCTTATATTGTTGGCACGAATGTGGTACGATTAGTTTTTATCAAGGAAAGTTTACCTAATTTTTTTATTTACCGAATTGAGCGGTGTAGCAATACAGTAGGATTAATTATGCGTTCTTCTTACAAGCAGCGAACTTTCTACGCTCCTGGCAAACACTGCCTTAAAATCTTATCGCTCCGGGAAATAGAACATAAACCCTCCACGCGTGAGTCACTGTGCACAGGGCTCGAAGAAGCCATAACATGCGCATTCTTGTGTCTATTATCGTTGTTCATCTCATTTGTAAAACTGGTTCATTTGAATTCTGAGAAGGAATTAAGACTTCGGAGACTTAGGTAATCATCCGGTGACGATGAGATGGAGATGAGGGTTTTCGTGTGTCACACTTTTGAGTTTTCTCAAAACAGAATTTTTCAGGTTTCAGTATTAGCATTGTTGGGCTTTTTAAAAAAGTGAAGACTGCGCGCCCAGTTTTAGCTTCGTCTGGTTAACTTCATTAGCGTTGACCTGTTATTCTTAGGAACACCGAGATGTCTTTTACACGTAGCTAATATTGACTGGTGTAGTCAGTCACTTTAACAAAATGCAGTTTGATTTTTAAAAGAAAATAACAATTGTCCCATTTCCTAAAAGTGCAAGATATCTAATGGTCTTTATAACAAAGTATGTAAAATTATAAAGATTCTTTATAACATATAGCAAAAATAGATAAAACAAGCTCTTGTATCTTAGTATACCATTTTGAATGTATATAAAAAAACTTTTAAAAGTCATAGAACCGTAGACTGATCTCACCTGCGTCGATGCACCATAAGAGTAAAATGCAGCCATGTTATAGCATTCAAACACATCCTCAAGTTCTGACGGCTTCCACACTTCGTGTTCGAGGCGATGGTTGCCATTGAAGCCATCGTACTGGTAGGGAATGTCCGTCCCTCCGTCCTTAAAGAAATCGACGTCAGCGCAGAGGTAATCTGGGAAGGATATCACATCTTCATCCGTCGTTATCCGGACGTCGTTCACATTCAGGAGTTCCCCCTCGGCCCTCTGACGGTCGCACTCTATCCTCCTCAGGTCGGCCTCAAGCTTGGCCGCAAACGATTCCACCAGGCTGCTTCTGATGCGACCGTTCTTGTAAACAACCGTGTCACCCTTGACGGCTGACAACCCGTCGCTAGTGACTCCGTTGGCTACAGTGTCCTTTGGTACGTCGAGGTTCGTAGGACACTTAGCGGGGGATTTTGCAGAGGGAGTCAGCGAGGATGGTGACCTTGGCTCTGCCCTCGGCTGCTGAGAGAGGATTGTGCCGTTTGGTGTGGTTGCATCCTCACTAGGTGCCGGGTCCGTCAGCGCAACAGGGTTGACATAGCAATACGGGTGTTCCACTTGGAGCTGCGGAGAGAATAGGGAGTTTAGTGTCTTTCAGCGCATGGACAAACTAAACAACTTTATTAACTTTCGTTACAAAATAAATAATAATAATAATAATAATAATAATAATAATAATAAAATAATAATAATAATAATAATAATAATGATAATAATGCTAAATTGAAATGGCCAAATCTCGTAGGTAAGAATTTCATTTAATTCTATAATCAATAAATCAATAAAGTTTATGGATCTGCCAAAATTTCGATAAAGGAGAACAGTATTCTGTTATTCATAGTTACATTGTACCATGTAGCAGATTATGACTGGACCATTCAATAGTATATTTTGACAGGAATAGGACCTGTACAATCCATGATAAGTCTGTTAACGTCTTAATTTCCTCACAATCCTTCTTTCTTAGCATAAACTTTTGAGGAAATCAAGAAATCAAGTTATTGTGTCAGTGGGAATGAAAATATGTGACTAGAAGTGTTCTTTGGCCATGATTAGACTTTATAGATTTTCTTTCATCAATATTCAGCAGCAGCTGTAGTTAACCAACTTTTGGTCCCTTGGCCCTCTTCTCTTTTTACACCATTTGTAGAGCTTCTTTGTCTCATCTTGATCATAAACAGCCTCTTCTCCTATTCTCCCATCATTCATTTCCCCAAATTATTTTTCTGCTTGTATAACAAACACTGATTTATGGGGCTGTAGACCCAAGGCTCTGCCATTTGATGACTTTTAAATCGCACAGGGTAGTGAAAAAGCTATCACTTTCCTGGTATTCTAACTGATATAAAACGAGGCTTATCTGATAATTAGGGGGCATTTCCTCCCATCAAGGGTTCCACAACTTACCAAGGGTTCCAAAACTTACCAAGGGTTCCACAACTTACTTAGGGTTCCACAACTTTCACAAGAGGTTCTGTTTTGTTATAATGTGGTAGCAGTCCACGTTAGAAGTGCCACTAACCTAAGGGTGCGTTTTACTGCAATAAATTGTGATGAATACACTTCACCAGCTTATCGCACACACGTCAGAAAGAGGTTAAATGCAAGTTATTTAAGTAGTCCTGACCAGGGCTTCATATATACCGGCATTTTTGCCAAAGTTCCGTTCTCTATGTATAGTGGTTGACTTGTTTTCAGCCTGTTTATGATACGTGTGCTACAAGTTTCCGAGATGTATTTATGACGTGTTGCTGTAGCATGAACGCACCCTAACGTATGCGGCTGCCTTATACTGCAAAATAGAAGCTCTTTCGCCACTAAGGGGTTATTTATTAACACTGGGTTCACTACCTATTAGGTGCTCCTGTCTTTGGAGATGGTGCAATGGAATCCCATGCTATTGCTAAAAAAATTAATAAAAAATAAACCTGATTTACTTTAAATTAGAAATTGTAAAACCATCAAATATACTTCGTCGTATAATAATTTGACTTATACCAAGAGTTCTTGAAGGATAAACATCCCGAGATAAGGCAGTTACCACTTGATTTTAATTACATAAGATTTCTCATCTTTATTTCCCACCGAGATAAAATGAAATGAATGAACATGGCAAGTGCAAACTTCAGGGTAACCCAACACATATAATTAGGGATCAGCAGAAGATAACCACCTCATATGCATATGAAATTATACACTCGACAGCGATACAAATTATGGTCATGTTTTAATAGCCTGCTAGTCAAAGAATTGTTGTATAATTACAGCTGAATCTTTTTTTTTTATCTCAACACCCTTAATTGGGTGCTAATGAACTCAATCTCGCTGTCGAAGTGCGAGAGTAGAGTCAGTCGTAATCATTATATCTTCCTCTTTTTCTGAATGCTATCAGCGAATTATCAGCGACTATTAAACGGGGAAATATCTCCATAACAAGTTTGTGAATAGCTCAATAAAATCAATACATAGAGCTGACACCTGTTGCATTATCGTGTTACCCCACTTTGCTTTTTACCGTGCATATTATCAGTCAAGATATGAACGGGTTATCATCTATTACGTGAGTGTTCTTTGAGGTTTGCTGCACTTGCATTAGAAATTCTTTAAAGGTAATTTTTTATCAATCTTTTATCAACATCAGGGCGCTATGCATACTCAACGCCGCGTGAATAATCGTTGCACATTCATTTGCATTATCGGCGTTGGGGGAAAGGGGAGTGGTTACCGTCTTCAGTTGGGTTTTCATGGCACAACACGGCTCACCGTTGAGTAAGTTGCAGCGTACCTTATGCCCTCAACTGTATGGCTTTCTATAGTGTATTATTGTTTATCCGTTCTAGTTGGTCGTCTTTAACTTCACTTTGTTCCAGTTTTCACCTCTAATTTAAAAACGCATTTACAATGTAACAACACAGTGGCTTCCTGGGCAATAATAATAATAATAATAATAATAATAATAATATAATCTAATAATAATAATCATAATAATAAAATAATAATAATAATAATAAGTCGATTTCTTAAAGGTATTGAGGCTTCTTTCGTTTTGGAAATTATATTCCACTGTTTTAAGATCCAACTGGTGACGGGTTAGACTTCATTTCAGTTAAACCCACTAAATATCACAGAAATGTTGACAGTCCTTATTAAACTCGCATAGTGAAAAAATTATCTGGGATTAGGTTTCGTTGGAGAATGTGTGGTAGCAGAAATTAATTTTAAAGTTAAATTTACAATGATAAACATTTAAACATTTACAAATTACTGTGAAGTCAATGTTGAATCTCACTTTAGTAGTTTTAATGAAGTGTGTATCTGTATTCTCAATGCAAGTTCTTTTTGATAAATAAGATATTAGCATTAACCAGTCTGTTCAATATCGGCCATGCACGAACAAGACATGGAAGGAAGACCAAGATTGTCATAAAGAAAAAAGTTACATTTGTCTCTCCGAAAGTTTGTGAAACTGTTCCCATTTTGAGAGCTTGTTAGCTCGTCGTCTATGTGAGAGGATACGCGTGTGTGCGTTGTAGGTCTTCCCTCTATATCCCGTCAAAACAGAGGAAGTTTGGTTGTTAAACTCCTCCACGTAAACAAGGAAGAGCCCCAATGACCGTCACTTACTTTGTCGCAGTCAAACCAGGCGCCGTCTGGCTCTTCCTGCCGCCTCCAGCATCCGCCCTTCAGGGACTGGCACTGGAAGCATCCAGTGAAGAGGAGTCTTACGGATGAGGTCACGTACTGCACGGAAGCGACCACAGAGGAGGCCACCTCACGGGGGGAGGTTGGAGGCCTCCAGGGGCTGGACTCCGGCGGTGGGGAGTGGGTGGCAGGCTCCGGGGAAGGAGGCGGCCACGAGGTATCCGTCGCTGGGGGTCGCCATGTTGAATCCGTTGACGGGGCCATAACAGAGCCGTATTTCTCATTTTGTTGTCCCGCATAGGCAGTTCATGGGTCCTAAATGTCTTTTGCCGAATTTATGAGAAGAGGCAGCAGAAGTTATCAACCTTTCTTCATGGTGCTCGTCACTGAAATACTTGTGGCTGGCTCCTTCTCTCTGATTTCCATATCATTCTTTGCAGCACTTTCTGGGAACTTTTATATTCTGCTTTCTATATTGTTCACGTTGAAAGTGTTTTGCTTTCCTGTCACTTGGGTACTTTGATTACCTGAAAAATAAAGAATAAATAACACTTTTACTTCTATTAATAACAATTAAGGCTACTGCTGGTGGTAGTTGGGGGCGCTTAGCATCCCTTTCATTCACTTAAGTTTTGCTTAATTAACTGGAACATATCTGTGCTGCCATTGGCAACATGGTATCGCCTTACATCGGGTGGTGACCATCTAACCGATATTTTCAAACCTTGGATTGTGCCTTAGCCTCCTTACCGCTCTGATCACATCCAAAGTTTGAGGTCCCTCCCTTAATGGTAAACTTAAGCCCATTACATATATATATATATATATATATATATATATATTATATATTATATATATGATATATATATATATTTAATATATATGTGTGTGTGTGTGTGTGTGTGTGTGTGTGTGTGTTTATTAAATATATTATTTTTGCGTTATGTATTCTGACATGAATTCAGTTCTATCCTTTCTATGTAATTTATTTGATATAATTTCTACCCACTTTCTTTAACCATAATGTTTCATTTTCATCGTGAATAACGATAATAACAGCTTTCAAGCATCTCAGATTTCCGTGAGCAGCAGTATAATTATTAATTGCACAAAGGTTAGTGGTTAATGGCGATTCTCAAGTCAATATTCCTATATTATTGAAAAGCAGCTGAATAACATAATGAATAACATCTTGAATTCTAGAAGCGAACAGGACTCTTAGTACAATATCACCCTGGCGAATACAATCAGCTCTGCAGCATCGAGCACCCGGTGACTAAGAAGGAAGCCGAGACTGGTTCGTGATTCGGATATGAATGGATCGTTGTGGACAATAAAAGAAAGCTAGTTCTCATCGCCAGAGAGGGACGATGCATCATGCCCCCCGGGCGAAAACAAGAGAGAGACAGTGGCCGTTATTCTAGCTGGAAACGGTCGGGGGTGCAGCTAAGTAGCCGCGGATGCCGGCCGATAAATTGAACTGGATATCCCGGATGTTCTGCATAACAACGGGTCTCAGAACTTTTATGAACAGAGGTTATGCTGATTTATTCTGAGTGACCATAAACCAAAGGAGTATCTAATTCACAGTTTCTGTTTACTCTTCAGATATTTTATGAATGGTATCCTAGATGTTTCTGAATAACGTCACTAGGACTTAATTGCCGTCATATAATAGGAAAACGCTAAGTCCTCCGTCTTAACCGGAAGGGATAATGACTTTCATTCCGGGTGTGTAAGGAAATTCCCTAACACATAGAGATGACGAAAGGTGTAGACGGAGAAGTTACAGCGATAGAAAAAAGTTTATGGTATTTTAAAATATAGTTTCCGTCATTCGTAGTGGGGAAATAATGTGCATGTAACAAATGAAAAAAATTAACAATTCACTTATCAGTCAACAATCATCACGGTTGCCAAATATGTATATAAAAAACAAAACAACAACAACGCAGAACCAGAATAGAAAAGATGGTATGTAAACAAAGATGAGTGAATCAACAATAAATTATATATACGCATAAAATATAGCCAGCTGCAAAATCACTGAAATATCGAGGCTAATGTTCTTAGTTACTCTGTTTCCAAGTTGTAACCACTTGCAGTCGGTAAGATCTGTTGCTATACCAAGCTCTGTTGGTTATCATTCCTTGGACTCAAAGGCCAAGAAGTACTGACGCTGAATACACTTCTTGTTTATCAGAGAACCTGTCTGTTTATAAGCTGTGATGATGAATACTTATGACTCATACGCCGTCCTAACACGGACTTCCTTATTTTACCTGTGCGTAGAAAATGGGGCTTCAAATGAGATGTTTACTCGATCACCTGCTGGCTTCAACAAACTAGAATTCTCTCTCTCTCTCTCTCTCTCTCTCTCTCTCTCTCTCTCTCACACACACACACACACACACATCTGTAAGGTGAATGGTCATCCCAAATTGTTATTCCTTTCCTGGAAGTTACTAAAACGCGTAGAAGAGTCAAGTATTGGTATATATGTTTTATTATCGGTTGGGAACATAGTTTTCCGATTTTCCAAATAGAGGCTACGATCTACTTTTCAGTCTCCTCTTTGCTACTTAACTCTGATAAGTAATGGAATAGAAAAAAATAAAATAGAAAATTCCACAGATAAACTAGCCTAAGGTATTAGAAGGTTGTCCATGAATTTTAAAAATTCACTTTCTTATCATACGGAGAGAAACCTATGCATGTTACACCAGTCTCATGGCGCGATTTTTGACTGTGGTTACAGAATGACATGTGAGCAACTACAAAATCCATGATTGAGTGTCGATTAATCAATCGTGACAAAAAAAAAAAGGATACTTCGTGTTGAAAAATACTTTGGTTACGTAAAACCTGACTTCATGTGCTGAAAGGTGGAACTGTAGTAATGCACGAAAGGTGTTCATGTCTCGTCCTTTTTAAACAAACCACATTTATCGCTTCAAGACAAGCATGAATGGATAGTGTACTGACATTCTTTTAACTTGACGCTCTTCCTTCTCGGTTGTCTCAAGTATTTCTTTAAATCATTACTTCCTACATGAGCGGACAAATGTTCCATTTTTTAATCGTTTGTTGTAAATTGATGTTTCATCATTAAATTAACTGTTTCCGTGACTGAGCGTTCTGTCAAAAAATTCACAGTTGTCATAAATGAATGTTGCCTTTCTGAATTCATTTATGTCGTAGACGAACGTTCCAATATCAGACCATTTTTATATGCTTTTCTAATTCAGTTCATCGTTATCTTCGGTGAACCTTCCATTTTTAGGTTAATTGTTATCTTAGATAATCATTCCATTTTTAGACTAATCTTAGCCGTAGATGAAGTCCTCTGTGATTTTTTTTTCCGAAGATGAATGTTTCATGGCAAGTCTGTTTTTACCTGTCATCCTGACCGAGATTGGCCTTCTTGCCAGACACGCAGGCTCCAGGTAATGTATTCGTTTTACAGCAGTGATCATTAATCAATTTTCCTGACACCCAAAACATGTTTTTATCGATTATGTTGTATAAGGAAGTCTGCGCGCACTTGCCTCCAACAATGTGGAACCTGCATTAAAAACTCCGTCTCCGGTACACTAGTCATCTTTTATTTTTGTAGATATCGATTGTTTAATTTCGTACAAGTATTCCAAATATGCATTTGTCAGTTTTCCTCAGCAGCTGGTCAGCGGAATTTTTATCTTTATTTATAAAAGTCAACCATAAAATATATGCTACATAAAATATATAACATTTCAACTTGTGTTATTTTATAGCAGATTTACATTGCTTTGCCTAATATATTTTACAAGCTTAGTAAATGTACAAGCTACAATCTGTCTTTAAATTTCAAAACTTCTAGATTGTTCAGCTATAAAGCGCCTTCATGTCCACTTCTTGTTTTTCTTTCTTTTCTTTCCGTTTGTTTTTCTTGGAAGTATTGTGCTGCAATATTTTCGTCTGCTTCGTGTGTTTTGTACGTTAATGCGAATCAGACTCTTAGCTTCTTTTTCATACTGTTCATGACTGATGGCGTTTATTCCTAACTTTGTGCTCTTTTGCAACCGGTGGGTTGACCGGAGTAAAGAAACTGCTACTTCAATGTACTCTTAACTTTAACCAAATCTGAACGATATACCAAATTGATCTAAAATTAAGTCTTGCCTAAAGATTTTGCTTTAGATGGGACTTTGAGAAACGCTGTGTTGAGAGAGAGAGAGAGAGAGAGAGAGAGAGAGAGAGAGAGAGAGAGAGAGAGAGAATGTGTCTGTGTGTGTAGGAAATCATGACTAATACTGGAAGCCTAATTTCGGGGATTTTTGTATGTTTGCTCGACTTCGGGCGTGTGCGTAATTACTATGCCTGTAATTGCTGCACGACAGCTTTTTGAAATGGCAAGTTCGATGAAGGCGAAATCGAAGCCAAATTTAATTTCGCTCCGCCCAAAGAATAGTCAAATGAAAAATGAAAGACAATGACCAAATCTGTAATAGATTCAAGAAATGTTATATACTTTCAGTCGAGGTAATACCGTTTTGAATTTCCAAGCTTTACTTTACTTCGACCTAATTTTCTCTTTATGCCGAATAAAATTCCCCTAAGTTATGCGAAAATGGTGATCTAAATCACAACCAGCCTGCTAAAGGACACGCTCTCTCACCAGGAAATCCTCATGTTTAATGCATGTGACATGATTGATCACTACTTTCTGGGTCTTAGCAATTAAAACCCATCGCCCCTCTTCATTACGGACTTCTGTAAGCTTATTAGCCTACTTTCTTGAAGCTGCTTATGTATGGTACACAAATCACGAACATACCATATATATATATATATATATATATATATATATATATATATATATATATATATATATATATATGCTCCACAGAAGGAGTACGTTAGTTATCTTAAACCCAACGGCTTACGTAGCATATACATATATATATAGATATATATATATATATATATATATATATATATATATATATATATATATATATATCATACGGATACTACAAAACTATATATATAATATACACACACACGCATAATATTATATATATATATATATATATATATATATATATATATATATATTATGCGTGTGTGTATTATATATATAGTTTTGTAGTATCCGTATGAATGTATATATGTATATGCTACGTCAAGCCGTTGGGTTTAAGATAACTAACGTACTCCTTCTGTGGAGCAAATCCATCCAATATGGTATTGATGAATGGCCGTTTTGTAACGTCGAGAACCTTGAGCACGTGTGCGAGTGAGTGCGTATGTGCGCGTGTGCGTAGGTTTTTAGTAGCTGAAGTGTCGCTTTCCTGCCAAACAACTTTCAAACTTGCCTCTGGACGAACACGACAGGGGCCTCTTGAAACAAAGTGGGTATCTGCTCATTTTAGGCAGAGTACCGCGTAATTCTGGTAACCGGCAGACGAACGACGTGGTTTCGTCCTATTTTTACCGCGAGGTCATCGTCGAAATCGGGCCATGATTTCGTTAGCATCTGCTGCAGAGAAATAGCGTTAATAGGTAGAGATCAATGGGTGCTACTTTAGTAGGCGGTCTACCTGCGTGTTTCTACACTGTTTCGCTGTGTTTAGTACTAGCCCGTCCGGGGTCAAATGTCCCCAAGTGCATTTTACCACATTTGATCCCCGAGGATGGCATAAGGCCAGCTTAATCTCAAACAAAAACAACCCTTGGTGCTACTTTAGGGATATTTGACCCCCGACGGGCTAGTACTAATCACGGCGAAACAGTGTAGAAATACGCAGGTAGACCGCCTACTAAAGTAGCAGCGATCAATGGTTATATTATTTATCTAGAAATATTCACTTTCGAGTGGCATTTCATACAATTTTCTGGTTTTTCCTCTAACTTAAAAATTTTTTCAGTGTTATGCCTCTAAAATCTATAAGAGTCTATGTGACTTAATGTTTCACCTCGTCCCCGATGAATCTAGAAACTTGTTCCCATAGTGAAAGGACCGCGCCCGTTGCCTCGTCTTTCTCATTTGTATTTTTGTTGGATCAAGATGAGAAATAAAATTAGCTCAAATTCTAAATTTTGCAACCGAGCAGCTTTACCGTAAAGCAAAAGACAGCTCACAATAAAAAAATATTTCAGAATATTTCAAAACGCGCATTGCTTCAATAATGCAACAGTTAAATGTTTAAATAAGTAAATATAATTTTTTTTATTTAAACGGAAAACTACTTTATTTAGGAGGTAAATTCTCGATGCTCCGCTGATTAATAGTTTAATATACAAAACTACAGGGAAAAGGCTCAAGTCGATTAAGTCTCGATTTACCCACAAGAAAATATAGCTGGTGTGACATCATGCTGAAACCGAAGTCACCATTACAGCTTTTTTATCGTTATTATTACGGATTTCTGTCTCCAGGTCATTCAGCTCCAAAGCTACTGCCAGCAGCACAGACTGTGTCCCCCAACCTGCTATGAAGTCTTGTCTGGACCACATTCTTGTAATTTAAAACTTATCGATACCTGTCAGTCTCGATTTTCTAGACTCAAACTTAAGAGATGATAGTGTTCTCTGGAAGATACGGTCTTCCCATTTGGATCAAATGTTCTTTTTCCTCTTTTAGTATTTTGTGTTGATCGGTCAGCCAGTCAGGGAGGAATTGTTAAGACTTATGCAACATATACTTTTGATTGGGCTGCTACTAGAACAAGACCCCCTTACATTACAGGAATAAGGTCAGCTTTATCCTAAACAACAACTAGTATATACCTTAATGATGATTACTTTGAAAGTCACAAGTCATAAATATTATCATAAACAACAGAAATAATTTGCACGTATTCACAGAGTGGGTTTGGTATGTGTGAAATAACTGAAAATTGGAGAATAGAAGGAGAAGTTCATTTAAATACAACCGATTGTAAAGAATAATTAAACAATGAAAAAAATAAGCACGCATCTTAATTACTAACTGAAAAATAATCAAGTCGATTAAATTAAGGCAACTTGACTTTGAAGAACTGTAGTAACGCATTTTTCAGGTTATGACTTCACATAAGCAAAGAAAAAACTAAAATATTTTCAACATATATCCCTGAATGTCATTCTAAGAAATATAACGAATAGACTGAAAAATTTTTAGAAAATAATTAAGCAAGACGAAATTTAGCATATTCAGCATCTAAAATTTAATCTCCCTAACTTCCCTCTGTGGTTAAAACATTCGCTCTTTGACGATTTTGTCCGTTACCCCAACGACGCGACATAAGTTCAAATATATGGTTCTTGCTCTTAATTACCAAGCCTATCACCTGAAATAACGTTCAGTCACAAAATTCATTGTTAGGAATTACGACAACCCAGGAGGCATACAGCTGGAGTGTTTAATATTCTCAAGCTGAAAATTATGTTGCAATGCACGAGTGCCCCTGTGGGTATACGCTCCAACTTCGTGTAATTGTTGACTGAAATTCTCTCTCTCTCTCTCTCTCTCTCTCTCTCTCTCTCTCTCTCTCTCTCTCTCATACTAGACATAATGAATAAATTTAGATTTCAACAAAAGAGCTCTTCCAAATAAAATCTCTCTCTCTCAGATTTTATATCAATTCGGATCAAATTCAGAGCCATCCAAATAAAAATCTCTCTCTCTCTCTCTCTCTCTCTCTCTCTCTCTCTCTCTCTCTCTCTCTCTGTTGTATTACCAAACGCGATAGAAGAATTGAGACATCAAATGACGAGAGGAGAGGACGGCACTAAATCAAATGGTCAGCATGACCGTTAGCGTGCCAATAACCCGAGCCTAAAGTAGCGAGCGCGCAAGCACTCCGTCCTCCAGCCTCTTCTCCGCTGTGGGAATGCGAACCGAGGTAAAAAGAAAGAAAAAAAAAAAAAAAAAAAAACCATTGGCCCGAAGGGAAATGAGTTGCAAAGCCCAACGGTAACGTGTCGCGGAGTCTTGACCCAGCCTGGGTACGGGATGGTATCAGGTTTGAAAGAGAAGAGAAAGGTGATTTCATTCATCTGCTCGTTTATTTATTGACGTGGTCGTCTTGTCTTCTCGCTCATGAAGAGCTTGTTTATTCTGTTTCTGATGATTCAAAAGCGTGATGTAGTGTGTGTGTAAGATGAATTGTTCCACATCGATCAGAATTATACACGTTTCAAGACAGACAAAGACATATTTGTTTCATGTGCGTGTGTGTGTGTATGTGTGTGTGTGTATGTGTTTGTGTTTTTTTACCAAAAGCTATCCCTTGGTGAATGATCTTTAAATATCACTGGTAGCAGGTGAAGCCATTCAAAACCTCTCTGCCACGGGAGCTCCTTTCACATGCAAATGGCAGCTTTTGTTTCGTTGTAAATCATCTCCTAAAACGGAGTGAAGTATTATCCATTCCTTTCTTTCATTGTTATGGGCATCCTACTTTTCATTGTGTGCTCTTGTTGAAATGATGAATTTCGGTATGTTTCCTTGTTTTTATGTGTATATGGAACTATGGAACTAGTCTGTTGTTAAGCTTCGCTATAGATAAATCAAGCTGCTGATGCCGTGGGAGAGTCTTGTATGGATTTCGTTATCTTTGAATCAGTATTTAAAGGAGAAAGGACCGTTGGCTTATCTGGTTCCCGTTGAGCGGATGGATAGAGAACGGTCTTAAGGAGTCCAAGAACTGGCATTGGTACCAAGAGCACCATTCATGACCGTATTGTAATCTCAGATGATTGCGAGGAAGGAGATGATTAGTGTGAAATATACCAGATTAAAATTGATATATAATAAGAGGGGATCTGTTGCCTTTCAGTGGAAACACTTTGTATGTATGTATGTTTGTATGTGTATATATATATATATATATATATATATATATATATATATATATATATATATATATATATATATATATATATATATATATATATATATATATGGGATTTGGGAGCGCAAAATATAGATTTTCCTCATTTGGGGGAAAGGGCGGAAAGAGAGGAGGTCTCATGGCTGTTCCAAAATTTCGCATTCCGTGGTGGTTCCCCTAAATTTCTAACGCGGCCTCTAATACGTGACCTGAAATTTGGGAAACGAAAAGAGGAGGGGAACCTATTTTTAAGTTTTCCTCCCTCCGGCCGTCACGCAGCAGGCGAGGTCATGTTCCGTGGCTATTCTGAGGAGGTTAAATGGCGGATCAGCTGCAGGGAAAATAAGCCAGGATCAATAAGGGAATATCTATTCTGTTGTATTCGTTCTTTTTTTTACGCAATCAGTATCCTTAATGACTTTTGTTCCTCAACAAACTGTAACGCCTTATGACATATACTTTTCATGTATACGAAAACAAGAAATTTTTTTATTATTAATATTATTTTTATCGTGTTTAAAATCTCCTGCTCACCACAACGTAGCTCGTGTGAAACGGACTGTTCAGTAAATAAAAGAATAGTTTTATAAATCGCGGTTCTTGTAGTAATTCTTATTTCCAGAAGCAATAACTCTTGAAATATACGAAAACTACATATAACATTGCTTTTAGAATCAAAATAGATCTGTAATACGTTAGAGTGCGTTTATACAGTTCACTGCACATGATAATCATACATTTTACATTATTCACAAATGCTGTAACAAATCATATTAAACAGAGTAATGTAAAGTATACCAGAAAATTATCTTCTTAAGCTCATCTCTCTTGGGAGCCAAGAATGGCGCAACTGTTTGTTTGGTAGTCGTAAATTTTCGTCATAGCAAACACAGCTAAAAGGAGCGTAGGCAATTTACCGTGGATTGTGTAAGCTCATTTTAGGCAGTCAGCATTTTAAGCGAATTGCACCACGAGAAATTCGTATCATTTAAGCCAGCACTTGATCATACAGTCGGGGAAATCTTATACCATCGTTAACACACTGCCGTGTGGATTGTTATAAGCAAATTCCTTCTACGGACTTTAAGTACACGTTGAGCTAATCCGGAGTCTTCGTTTGCTTATGATGTGTGTGTGTGTGTGCGATAACTTACCAGATACCTAACAAGGAACCGTCGTATCAACTGCGGTAAATAGATTTAATGTACGTTCTAAATCCTCGGCGAAGTCGTGGCACATAAAATAAGCGCAGCTGAAGAGAGATCCTGCAAATGAGTTGTTTGTTGGAAGAGTATAATCTGCGAAGCTGTTAGCGTTACCGAGCTGGATGGAGGAGGAGAGTTGCTGTATATTGTTCGAAAGGCGATGTTCAGTCTTTTCGTTTACAGGTGGCCATTTAATAAGGTAACCATTTGGTAGGTATCTATATTATTCAGTGGAAATTTAGGCTAGTTGTGTAACATAATTTGAGCATGAATAATAGTAAAGAGAAGAATAGTATATGTTTGCTTTGCTATTAAAGAAAAGAAGACGAAAATAATAAGGAAAATTAGGTAATAAGTAGCCTTTTTTTATCCCGTGAAATAAAGCGGAGAGAGAGAGAGAGAGAGAGAGAGAGAGAGAGAGAGAGAGAGAGAGAGAGAGAGATTCTCTCAAGAAACGAATGACGTGGATGAAGCTCGTCCAACAGCTTCCCCAAGCGCCCGTGGCGATGAGTGTCGACGTCGTCGAGCACAATACAAACCAGGGCCTCGTACCTTTTGGAGTTGGCCTTATGCATACGTAATCGGAAGGAACTTATTTGGTCGTGGCCAACCCTCGCCGCCAAGGTAGTCTCCGCTTCGCTAACGAGCTGTGACGAATGGGAATAGTGTCTCCACTGAGAAGGACATTACATCAGATATCCAGGTTTCCTTCTTCATAGGATATCAGGCGCCCTGATCAATTCTCTCTTAAACAATTTTGATTTGTGTCAACTTTTTATATCAGCTTGGTCACAAGTGAGCTTTGTTATGATGACTGATTTTTAATAAGAATAGTAGTATGTTCCGCATCTGACAATAATTTATGCAGATCATAGAAAACAGAAAGCATATTATTTATTGAATATTAATTTTGTAAATAATGCCTTTAGATAGAAAGTCATTCAGAATATTCCGCATGAATTTCACGGTGTGATCAAGAGTTTTGCCCAAATCCGTAAAAGACTCGAGATTTTCAGAGCGCGTAATTACAAATCCTTTTAATTCCTGACGGCAGCATTTCCTTTCCCCTCCTCTTTATCTGTCTTTCTGTTTACCTACCATACCGAAAGATGTCTGATTCTGTTGAAGAAATCATGATAAACGATGAAAAGAAAATAGCATACGAGTGCGTATGAAAGGTTAACACTAAGGTTAAGGAAATTGAAAGCCCTTCCTCCCGAATATGTTGTAACACTGGGATTATACGAGGGGGTTATACATATTATGCTCATTAAACATGTCAAGTTATCGAACAATTTTGTGGTCTTCAAAAGGTTCATCATCGAGCGAGAAATAGATTTGTCAGGCTTATCGCAATTTTTTTTGTACGATACCAACCAGCCCTGATGTTATGAAATTTCCCGATTTTGATTAAACTGCGAAATCTTCTAATTACGGTTCTGTTTATCGAAAGATAACGCCAGAACTAGATTGGTTCCACGAGTATGGCTTGTCGATAATTAAATAGTCTGTAAGTGTTTCACCCAGATGATTTCATAGATGGTTTCAAATGGAGAAAACTTTATTTATTTATATTTTTTTTACCAACGCAAGTGCAGGTGTGTTAAATCAGGAATAAATATTTGCTAGAAAAGAAGAATTCGGAAATATAAGGTCTGTCCTATTATCGAGATGCCCATTTTAACTCCACCAAGAACAGAAAGGCAACAAGTATCAAAAGTTAACAAAAAAGGACAGTTTTTCCTTCACATCCTTTTTCCACACCCACGGAAAGTTACAAACAATAACAGTTGATACTAACAACAATGGGAGAAAGACGAAGAAGATCCTCTGCAATGAAGAACAGCGAACGAACAAAATGTGAAATCTGATAGGTGTCTGAAATTCAGGTTAATCTCGCTCTTGAATTTTAAAAGCGACCTTCAGATCTGTAGATAAATGTTATCTCCATATAAAGCGAGCAAACCCGTCTGGTTCGAGGATTTTGGACGCGATACAACAGAGAATCAAACCAAACTATTGCACTTTTTTTTGGTTCTTCTCAGTAAAAACTGAAGTCAGAGCTCGTTTTTAAGTTGATGAAAAATAAATATTTACCTTACAAAAAAAACATGAAATTATAAAGACTCAGTAACATTGCACTACACTTTCTTTAAATATTGGCGCCCCCCCCCCCCCCACCCCACCCCGCCGTGATTTATGTCATTACCCGTGAAGTTTTTTTTTTTTTAACTTAACAGCAATTGTGTGTGTGTGTTTGAGTATGTTGATGATACAATGCAGAAATTAGTGACAGAGTTTGTTAGTGTTTTTTGCAAGACGAAAATGTTTAGAGCAAATTTGAACTAAAGAAAGGTTATTAAGGTATCTATAAACCAAGATGACGAAGCAATGTCTGGTTATGAATGGTAGAAAATGGAAGCTTTTGATTCCCATATGTGTTTGGGAGTAAATGTATTGCATTATAGCAGAATATTTTTTGAGGCCTGAGTTGACATATATAAAGGGAAAATTTGTTGATCCAAATATCCTTCATGGAAGTGAAGTGTGAGGCTCTAATGAAAATTTAAATTATATAATATAGCCGAAGTTGCTGAGAAGAATTTTTGTGTAGTATATGTGAGGTAAAAGAGAATGAAGGGTGAAAACCGTGGAAGTAAGTAAAAGTGGTAAAGCTTTTAGTATTTAAATAATGTTCGCAGTTTAGTTATGAGAAATTGGGGGATCGGTTGGCGAGAAATGGGAATTATTTCGAAAGTATTTGGTGGACGGAGAAGACACAGAAAGTATTGAACTCATTAGGCGTAAGGGATTCAACGCGTTGCTGATAAGTTTTTGTGTTTTTGTGTAAGTATATGCCTTATATGTTAGTTTTCTGCCCAGTTGCTAACCCTATTTTCCACGTATAATTTATGAATGATCCGCGCCTTATTACAAGAAACGGCTTATTTTTAATAATACATAGATATGTGTCATACAAAAACAGTGCCTATTATAATAGACAAGTTAAACATAATTATAAATATCTTAACGCCTGAATGGTCTTTAATATGTGCACGGAGGCTGAATGAATTCTTTGAAGTCTTCGGAATGTTTTTAGCTGAGATTATTTTGCAAATGTTAACAACCTTTTTCCGGTCACGTGGAGATTAAGAAGAACGATCGCAAGGGAAAGTTGTGTCTAAGTTGAATACGTTTTTGTCTGTGGTCAAAAGCATTCATGAATGAAGCAATTAGAACTGAAGACGTAGTCATGTGTTTTGTCGGCTGTCAGGAGAGAGTTACTGGAAAGTATAGTTATTATGTTCATAGTTGATGATTAGCTTCGAATTCCGATATTATTTAAGACGTGCTATAGACATGAATATATTATTTATTATTATTATTATTATTATTATTATTATTCATTATATAGTTGTTGTGTTATTACTATTATTGATTATTATTATTTATTTTATTATTATTATTATTGTTGTTGTTGTTATTACTATTATTATTATTATTCAAAATGAGAACACGCTTAAGATAAGCCTAAATTCTAGTGTCTTAACTAACAAACTTTCCCTGTTGACGGTGGAAACTTTTTATCTATTTCTTAGAATTTCTCACATTTTTAAGAGGAAAACGCTGTGTCAAAATAACCATAGGCTACCTGAACCTTCTAAATTTTGTCAAGATCGCGTCATACTTATAGTTTTGGACATCTTCGGATGTGAGCATTTGTAATCACGTTACGTGGTCGGTACTACAGAATCTCTCTCTCTCTCTCTCTCTCTCTCTCTCAATCTTAAAGAGATTATAAGTAACAGAAAGTATCTTAATGTTAGCCATGCCGTCTCCATACGGCCTTTACTCTCGAATAAAAAATTCCGGTTCACTTTTTAATTTAACAAATCACAGTATTTCAGAACTGTCTTGTGACGTCGGCGTTGTTGACTGAGCACTTCTTATTTTGACTGCCTCTTCATTCGTCAGCATTTTACTTTCGTTATTTGAATACTCTTTCATTAACGCCGATTCCCTATTGCACGAAACTAGGTTGTCTATCTCACGAAGAATTGTTCATGTTTGAAAGAAGGCCTTGAGGAGATTCATCGCATAGCGCATAGGTTTTGTAACAATTGTGGTTTCAATGTCATTGCAAAAGGTCATACCTGATTTCCAGCATTTTAAGCATTTTAAGCAAGTGTCAACAAAGCTTAATCTTGTTCCGCTGTACTTAAAACTGGCCACACTACAGCCGTGTGAGTCCAAATATCACTGGAAAGACATTGACAGAGATTTGCCGATCTTATAAAAACTTTTATCGACCCTTCATCATATGATATTTGCCTCTGATAAGCTCTAGTTTCTTTGTATCTGTTTATGCGCGCGCGCGTGTGTGTGTTATATTATTCTCAGAAGAGGCTGTTAAATCGCTTGTATTGTGGTAATGCAAGTCCTGCGGTTCATTATTATAAAAGATTTTTTGATAATCAGCCCCCTTTTGTTAGTTTTTGCGTGACTCATGCTTTGGCTTTATATATCAATTCGTGCATTCATTGCTGTATTTGGCCTTCAACAACAAAACGTCGAACAATTCTACATCCTGACCATCGCTGTTTTCAACCTTCAAGGCTTCGTCTGGCGTTCTGGAATTTTCTGGATTTGCAACCGAAG